>NC_047512.1:31279139-31599139 GCF_902827115.2 Pseudochaenichthys georgianus
CTTAATATTTTTTTCATCAAATAACATTATTCAACAAAGATAATTCAATAACGTGCTTTAACCACTAGGCGGTGCACACAAGGTACACACAGCATACTAATAATAACTTTGTATTATTAGTGTAGGACACTTATCCATGTATAACATCTGAAGATGTGTAGTTTTATTCATGTTTTTACATAATTCTACAGGATATTGCTATACTATTTCTCATGTTTTACTTCTACACATTAATATCTGATTTGTAAAACATCACAGACAGAAAGGCATATCCGTCATTTAATGGTAAGCTATTGAAATTGTGATTCCATAGCTGTGTCTCCCATCTCCCAAATCCCCTGACTATTCTCTCAACTCAGTATTTACATTCTTTAATTCAAAGAAAATCAGTAATATCTTTAAAAACTACATGTCCTTTTCTATCAGCTGTGCACCGTTATGGTGTAAATATAACCTATCTTCCAATTGGATCAAATATAAAAGTCAGCCGAATTACTTTTGACACTGCAAGGAGATGTATTTTGTGAAAAGAAATGCAAGATGCAGTTCTTGAAGTTTGTCCAGAAGTCTTCTCATCAGGGCTCTATAAATAAAGAACTACGGCAGATGTGTAATATTTAATGCAGCCGAACCGTGTATTACAATGCCGTTATGTGATGACTTCCAAAGAGAAAAGCAAGAACACTTGGAATAAGTATTATTATATATTTTTTAAATGTTTTCGGATATCATATCACATTAACAGCATATCCCAACATGCATTGCAGCTAAAACATCCAATCAATTAGCTTCAAGCTGAGGATCTTGGGTAATCTGTTCAGTGGGTTTGTGGTGTGTATCGCTCGAAATGTCCCTTATAGGCCTACGTCTGTTTCCGGTGACTTTATTTACGGCTAAAAAGCCCAAGATTATAGAATTAAACAAATAAATAAAAACAAGGATAATTGTGTGTTATTGTTCAGTAAATAACAGTGTGTTATTTAGAAAATAATAACAAATTAGAAGGAAACAAATATTTTAAAAAAATTACAGATTTTCAGTATTTTGAGGCTCTGAGCCCACATTTCTTTTCCTCACAGATGGAAAAAAAAGTCCGACATTATACGATTTAAAATAAAAACAAATAAATAAAAAGATAAAATACTGGCATGTAATTTACGTATTTACGTATTTACGTAGAATGGTTTTGAATAATAGATGAGAGTAAAATCTACGTCACTTTACAGCCCAGCCCACTTTTGGGGGAAACCAACGCTGTCATTTGAAACAGCGATCAAGCCTGAAGCCACAGAGATCTTACTGTCCTTTCTTCTTAGAGGAAGTACAGAAACACGTACAGTAACTCTGGATTTATTTTAATGTTTGAGGTGCAATAAACGACCACAGCAGCTTTTTTGGCATGTTAAAACTATTATTTTCTGTCTCGCTCATGAGAGTTGGCGAAATTACAGCCTCTCCTACTGATTTCAAATGTGTGCTCTAAAATTATATTTATAAATCACTATTATCATTATTGTAAGCAAGACAATAAATGGCAAAGATATGTAGAAAATAAACGTATTTAAGATACGTTCATAATAAACGTAACGTGGGAGAAAATATGTTTCTAGAAGATATGTAGAAAATAAACGTATTTGAGATACGTTCATAACGAACGTAACGTGGGAGAAAATATGTTTCTTGCTTAACGTAATTGAGAATGCAGTTTAGTTCTGTGGGAACGTAATTTTTAGGAGACAGGGTTGCCCTGTGACCCCCTGTCCATGTTATATCCTGACAATATAATATCACAGAACATCACTCAGAAGGGCAACAAAAACATTAAGAATGAAGGCGGTCTTGCTAAGAAATGTACAACAGATAGGAGACATATCTTGTATCACTTGTGTAAACACTGGTCTGGGACAACCCTTCTTAAAGGAAAGACTTTAATATAATCGTTTTTCAGTGATATTTGTGGGGCGGAAGGGAGCCCCTCCCAGTGTACGGGGTTTAGCACAACAGCTCGGACCTTGTGCACTCTTTCATGTGCCTATTTCAACATCCCTCCATTCTTTCAACCCTTCTTTCTTAAACAAATCCTCTTCTTTTAGACACAAACACAGCGCCTCGGGGCAGAGCTGTGACCTATCCAGACGTTGACCCTGTGTGGGTGAAACAGTCAAAGTCCTCGTGGACCCAGATGTCCTCTTGGCTTTTGAAACCGCACAGTCTCTCCTTTACTTTCTTTACTCCCCTTCTCTTCCTCGCTTGCTCTCCTTTCCCTGCAGCCCCTCTGGAGACTCAGTGATAACCAGGGTAGACGGGAGGAGGAAGGGAGCGGAGGAAAGAGGGATGGAGGGAGGGGGGTTGGCGGCGGTGAGAGGGAGTTGTGATGTCCCGACTCAGGGATATTTAATCCTCTCTGTGAGGGGCGAGCGTCTCTCTCCCTCTGTTTGGCTTTGGGAGATCAAAGAGGCAGTTCAGATCCTGGCGAGATCACTCGCTCTCTCCTCCTGAGTGGACCAAAGACTCTCGCAAACACACACACACACACACACAACACCACACACACACACACACACACACACACACACACACACACACACACACACACACACACACACACACACACACACACACACACACACACACACACACACACACACACACACACTCACACACACATGCTTAAGTACTTGGGGTGACTGGCGAGGATGTCGGTAGTGGTGGTAATGAGGCAATGATTGATGGGACTTCATGCTTCTTTACTGCACTGTTTTAAACCACCAGTATGAGAGCCCACTCCATGTAAAATCAAATCTGTGTGCAGAAGAAAAATG
This sequence comes from Pseudochaenichthys georgianus, assembly GCF_902827115.2. Lineage (NCBI taxonomy): Eukaryota > Metazoa > Chordata > Actinopteri > Perciformes > Channichthyidae > Pseudochaenichthys > Pseudochaenichthys georgianus. The sequence continues at coordinate 31,281,962 of NC_047512.1, forward strand.
GCTGGTGGAGACAGAGAAGAAGAACCACATTTGGCTATCAACAATATTATATATCCTTTCGGGTTGAATTTCATCCTCATCTCCATAAAGTTTGACTAGTTTAAAAGTTAACTTTGAACTCTAGCGTACTCATACAGTGAACCGCAAGCTTCTTCTTTGGGCATGGACACACATTCACCCAAATATCTGGGGCATTAGTATAGTGTATATAGTATAATTTCAGTGGTATTTGCATTCATTTGCAGTCTAACAACACATCAAATGCAATTTGTTGCTACTGTTGGCTTTGGGTCATAAACAATATAATCAGTTTTTCCTGTTTAAGCCCTCCACCTACACAATGTTCATAATTCATCCAGCAGAAACAGATAGTTTGGAAAGTGCTCTCCAAAATATAAACATTAAAACATTCTGGTCTCAGACTGTGATGTCGAAGGGAAAAGATGTGTGTTTTGAACACCAATGTGTGACTGTCATATGGTTTTAGACGTCTCTTTGGCCACTTTTGAGAAACCTGACATTTTGGTGCCCTTTATTCTCAGAAAAAAATGCTTTGAAAATTGGGATGGTTCAGTGGTCACAGTAATCACAGCATTACCTCATCCTATCAGTTTTCCCAAAGCTTCTTGCTAGTATGTTTTGTTTAATAAAAACATAATACACCCCACAAATGGAAATAAAGCTGCTGGACCACAGGCCTGATTGGACGATTGTTAGTATGTTTCCATTGTTTGTTATTATAGTGTAAATCCTGAACCTTAAGTTCATTAAAGCATGAGGAGAACTTTAAAAAAAGTTTATTTGGGCAATCAGTAGCTTTATTAAAGTGACAGCGTTGACAAATGAAGAAAAAGGGTATGCCACAGGGCAAATGGTATCAGGCCGGATTGAAAACCCGGATTCTGCACATGGGACAAAGCACCAGTACATGTCCACCAATTTGGTCTCCACTTAAATATCTAACCAATGGATAGACTGCGATGCAACTTTCCACAGATATTCATGGTACCCAGGAAATAGAGCCTAATGACTTTGGTAGTGATTGGTGATTTTGAGTAAAATTCCCATTGCCTTTATTGTCCTCAGTTAATAGAATTTGGTAGAACCCTAGGTCCTACCATGCATTTCGGATTGGATTTTTCAAAGCCTATCAGTTTGATCCTAGAAGCATAGCAATTGGTCTAAAATATCTGGTGTTATTCCTTGCAAATCCTATGTTCTTGGCTTAGAACTAAACATGTTAAACTACTCTTTGAATGTATTCATCAGAGGCGGAGCACTTTATTGTTGGCTGCAATAATATATTTCCTCATCTAATACCTACAATTATTTTCACGCCCATTGCAGTGCCAAGTGTTTATAATATTACCTAAAAACATATTCTCTCAGTCATGAAGTGAGTACATTTCAGCGCTTTCTGTTTCATCACCCTGGAGGAGTTTGTTAACTGTGGGAGCCATAAACCGTATAGCTGGCGATAACAAAAGTGATGATTCCAATGTTTCCTTTCTATTTGTATTTTAATTTTATACCAATCCCATGAAACACACACACACAAACACTGGTGCACACACAACACACACACACACACACACACACACACACACACACACACACACACACACACACACACACACACACACACACACACACACACACACACACACACACACACACACACACACACACACACACACACACACACACACACACACACACACACACACACACACACACACACAAATGTAAACCCGCGGCTCCCCTGCCACTCGGCTTCTGAGGTTTGCAGGTCTCTGATAGGAAGCCTCTGAAATGGAAAAGAGATAAGAGTAAATAAACAAACAAATACAATAAAACAGAATTTGTGCTGGTTCAGTGCACACATAGGGAGAGGGGGATGGAGGGAGTGCGCTCTGCAAGGCCCCAACGACGAACCCCACAAAGATGCTTTCTCAATAAAGCAAAGCAAGGTAAATACCTAAGTGAATTCATGCAACTTCCATTTATGCAGAGAAATCTGTTGAGACTTTGCACTGATAGAGAGACACCATTTGGCTCTCTAACAATGGAGCTATCAGTTACTGCCTCTGAGTTTCCTCGATATGATCTCCGTCCATTTTACACAACTGAATTGCTGCAAAATAAAGCATTTGATTTCCATCACAATGATGTTATACAGTGCTGTCAGCTAATTCTCAATGGTGTAACACGCTTTCTTTCTTTCCTTGTCCATACCTTGGCGGAGGACTGGTGCTAAAGCGTATGTTCTGCACAGCCAGTCTGCGTTAAAGCAGTGCCACGGGCTTTGATGTGCGCCCACACCAACACACCACTCCAACAGCCTTTCTTCTCAGATGTTGCTTAATTACACTATCATAGTCTGTTAATTGCCTTATCAGTTCCGCATAATCCCATGGTCAGTGTCTGAACGCCATCAAAGCAGAGCGAGTCTCTTTCATCAGTTTTTTTGGTGCTGATTAGTGATTTCAGCAGAGCTGAACTGGAATGTAAAGAACGACAAGTTGCGGTAGTTTAAGCAGGGTTTCATTCTGTTTCTTGATGAATAATGGTTTTCACTGTGTACTTCAGTGCAACAAACAGGTTTCCAGATCCTTTATGGTTGCTCAGTACAGTCTGCCATTGGTCTCTTCACAGGCACAACTGTACAAAACCTGGCATCCTCACCGGGGCAAGACATAGCTGCATGCCAAAATATTGACAGCACTTAAATTACCATGAAAACAAAAATGGTTGTTTTTACATTTTCATGGTGACAGGTGAAAAGTTTTCCGATTTTAACTAATAGATATTACTTTGCAATTATACAGCTGATAACTAACATGAAGAAATTATTTCGTAAAATAAAAATGTTTTTTTCCGTTATGTTTCTGATGTCAGGCATTATCTTTTTTAAGAAATCCTCATTTGCATACATATCCAGAAAATTGGATAAAGCCAAGTTCAAAAACATGTTTTATTGTGTTTTGGACATATTCAATAAAACCTGAAAATACTGTTACCAGCCATTCAAAATGTGTATTTCCGCCATATTTTGACAAAAGATATATTTGATATAATCATGTTATTATTGATATATGAATAAACCCCTCAATAGCAACCTTCAGAATATACAGATATAATGAAAACTAGAGAGAGTGGTGTATGTAAGTGTCAGTGAAGTGGAGATTAGAGAACAGAATACGAATAAAAAAGTATTGTTTTGTGAGAACCACATTTAACCACACTATGCAACAATAAAGTTACCCAAAACAGGAATGATCTAATCTTTACTTTTTGTGAATTTGTTTTGTAATCTATTTACAGAGATATAAAAAGTGTGTACTTTGGATATTTCCATTCCAAACGAGAATAAAACATGTTATGAAAGCAGAATAGCCCAAAATTGACCAGTGCATGAAAACACAATCTATTTGCCAGTAGTGTCTTGCTAGAAACAAAAATGCAAATAACTTAGCTTTATAGCTGTTTTTACTTGAAATTGTAAATATCTCTACCGCTTGTAAAATACCAACCACTAACCCTTCTTTGTGGTTGGCTTTAGCAGAGTAGCCCATGAATGTAAGAGAATAACCTCCAAGCCAATATAAATAAATGATGTCCCCTCATAAAATCATAATCCTTTACGTTCGTTTGGAATCATGTGGTGACTGCAAACTCGTCTTGACTGGCATCCGTATGTTTACATCTGATCTGTTGCATACGTGTCAATTTCATCTTTACACAACTGTGGATTTGGAGGCGATAATTAAGAAATAATTGAAGGGGCTAGAGTAATGTTTCTCAAGCATGGAAGATGCATGCCCAAATGTTAATTCCACTCAGAATATGTTAACGTATGCACAGATGTTAATGTAGACTCCACGTTGGGCTCTTGTGTTGTGCACCTCAGTGCTTTCCCAGTGCGCATGTGTTCTTCCCCTCAGCTCTGCCGGCAGCCCAGTGGATCTGTCAACTTGGGGAACATTTCCATTTTGCAGCTAACTCTGCAGCCTTTTGATGGATACGTCTTGCCGACTTTTATCTCTCGTTGCGTCTGCAAACTAATTAATATTTTTTTCCCTCACTCTTTCTCTCTCCCCTTCAGGCAAATATTTGTTTCCTCAGAAGTGAGCGTGGGCAAACCTTCCTCACAGCTCCATATGCTGCCAGCTGCCAATCAAGTGGGCTGGAACCCTGAAACTAATCGCAACCCCCTCCTCCCTCCTCTTCCTCTCCTTCAGCAGAAATTAAAGAAGATGGTGGGTGGGTGGGTGGGTGTATGTGTAGGGAGATGTTAAAGGAAAATAAAGACATACAGTAGAGATGAAGAAACAGGATGGATGAGTCACAAACCCCAAAGCAGTGTCTCCTCTCTATTCTATCCACACAAAGCTCTTCCTTTGCTAAGCTTCTTTTTTTGGGAATGGATTTTACAGTATCTGCACTGGATTTGGTTTGTTTGTCAGACAGCTCCAAGAGTGAACAATGTGTGTAAACAGTCACTTTGTGTGTGTGTGTGTGTGTGTGTGTGTGTGTGTGTGTGTGTGTGTTGTGTGTGTGTGTGTGTGTGTGTGTGTGTGTGTGTGTGTGTGTGTGTGTGTGTGTGTGTGTGTGTGTGTGTGTGTGTGTGTGTGTGTGTGTGTGTGTGTGTGTGTGTGTGTGTGTGTGTGTGTGTCAGGGCCAAAACTCATGGACTGGGCAAAACCATCTTTACATCCCCCTACAGATCAGCAGTTGGTAAATGAAAAATGATTGTCTCACTACTGAGTTTACCGGAGACAGCTCTGTCATGGCAGCTGACCTGAACACAAACAAGACACACACACAGTCCTGTTTCTATCGCTATAGAGGACATGAGTTGACACATGTATTTCCTGAAGACTTAAACTGACCTTAACCTTGCCAAGACTTCAGCCAACATGTATGATTTATATTATGGGGATTTCCATTTTTTTTCCAAAATAGAAAGGAGAGTCCCCATAATGTGAATGTGTGAACAGATTAGGGTCCCCACAACATATGCAGTATGCACACACAAACACGCAGACAATACATTTCCAAAATGTGGTCCTAAACTGCAATATTTTGCATGGTAATTGGTGTAAAGATAGCACTGGAAGGATAAATATTTATAAATGCTAGAGTTAAAGAATTGCACTTGCATAAAAAACAAGGGACATATCAGGGATAACATGCAACTACAATCAACAGGATTTAAAACAAAAATATTGATTATGTTAAGTTGTTACATTTAGCCTCTTGGATTTAACAAAACTTTTTGATTTGAGTAAAATCATTATATTTGTTATAATAATAATAATAATAATAGATTTAATTTGTTAGCGCTTTTACAGGTGCTCAAAGACGCTTTACATATATAGTGAAGAGAAAATTAAAAGAGTTAAAAAAAGTGATGTAGGCTAACTTATGATAACTCCAAACTGGGTTTGGTTCCACGAGGGACACACACACACCTGTCTCCTGTGTGGAGGTCCCATGTTTGTTCGATTAGTCTGAGCCGCACTTCCTCTCAGTGTGGACCGTTCTAATAAATCAAAATACAGAGCAGCTACTTGCTAGTGCTTTAGCGCTCTTCTTTAGCATTGCTGCTATACGAACCTCGGATTACCAGCCTTCATTGACTTGACCTCCAAAATGAATGTTACTTAGACTTTACATGGGAACACACTCTAGCTGTAATGTTTTTTGGCAACATCTGAATAGCCAGAAGTTAAACACGCTGGGCAATTCACAGTAATGTTTGCAACTTCTCTGAGAAGACTAATTACATTAATGTCCTTCATTAATAAATTGACTGTTGTAAAATGCTGCTAGAGCTTGTCTGTTGTACACATAGCAGCAATTAAGACACAGACACACACCTCTTTACTCGCTATCATCACGTGTGTAAGTGATCCTGTCTTTGTGAGGTTAATTGAAGGCAGGAGCTCTGACTGTCTGAGACATAATCTGTCTTCATGAAATGTGTGTGTACGTGTGTGTGTGTGTGTGTGTGTGTGTGTGTGTGTGTGTGTGTGTGTGTGTGTGTGTGTGTGTGTGTGTGTGTGTGTGTGTGTGTGTGTGTGTGTGTGTGTGTGTGTGGTGTGTGTGTGTGTGTGTGTGTGTGTGTGTGTGTGTGTGTGTGTGGTGGGTGTTTGAGGGGAGCAATGTCTATAATAAGACCACACAGTTATTTATTCAATAATAGAAAAAAAGAACACACAGAAACTCGTTTTTATCCCTCCACCTGCTCCCTCTCTACCTCAATTCCTCCCCAATAGAGATTAACAGAGTGTGTGTGTGTGTGTGTGTGTGTGTGTGTGTGGTGTGTGTGTGTGTGTGTGTGTGTGTGTGTGTGTGTGTGTGTGTGTGTGTGTGTGTGTGTGTGTGTGTGTGTGTGTGTGTGTGTGTGTGTGTGTGTGTGTGTGTGTTAGGGGGGTTGTGGGGCTGTTTCTTGTGATTTGGGGTGTACAAAAGAAACAAAAAAAGCACGAGTGATGCCATAAGGCTTGCTATTCTCTCATATCAGCTCTTATTATCAGTTTTTTTTGACAGGGGAAAAACCTTTATCAGGGAGGAACTGTGTCCGTCTGGCCCTCATAAGCACACACACATACACACACATCATGCAGACTGGGGCTTACACACACAGAGCAGGTAATCGGCTCACTATTAGAGCATGGAGAAAAGAAGGAAAGAGCTCTCAGCAAGTGTATCCCCCTCTTTGACTGGATTAGAGCCCACCAGTGTTCAGACCAGGTGTTCCAAAGGACAGAGGGGTGAGGGGTCCACGAAGGGTTAATTTCCCTACCTAGTGTGAGACCACATCCTGCTGTTTGCTGTCTGACACATCACATACATGGGACCTTCAGCAAATACTGAAAATTAGCAGCGAATAACAGTGCCATGTCTGGAAATACAGATGTATGCATTAGACACACATGCATACAACACACACTCATTACCACTAATCAACAAGGCGTATGCTCTTTGGGTTTCTTGGGTCTGTTGGGGTTAATTTGCAAACCATTTATTACTTTATTATCATGTCATGTCTTTATTCACACGACGCTCACTAGGCCGTATGCATAATATTATAACGCCATAATTGCTGACACTTCAAGTGCAAGATTATTTCTTCCTTAAATGAAGTGATAGTGTGTTTCCATTGTTGTGGATGACAGGGGAGGAGACATAAGAGTTAATTAAGTATGATTAGGAAGAGCTACAATCACTGAACCAGCTGGGTTCTATAGTACACTACTCTGCTCAGTAATTGCTTCCTTTCCTTTCCTTCACTTTCCTTTCCTTTCCACTCGCTGCTCCCTCATATGGTTTCTCCTTTCTGACCATCCATGCATGGGAGATGTTTCTTTTGAAGAAGAGAGCTGGAGAGCCCTCTGCTGGCTGGTTTGGGTAATTCGGCCACGGCCATGAATTAAGTGAAGTGAGCCAGTTACCATCAGAAAAAGTACAATTAGAAGTTATTAAGAGGTTTAACAAACTGCAATATCAATTTGTCTTCCATATGTTGGGGGGGTTGTTGGTACCTCAACATTCAAGACAATCAGAAACAGAAAAGTTCATAATATCTATGAAGCAAAACAGAAGTAACATGTTAAGACATTTATTTAAACAATAAAATTGTAGTCACCATCTACAGCAAACATCCTGACAATTTAGTTAAGTTGTTCATTCTTCTTCTAACATAATTGTTGACTGTCACCACATAAGAGTTATGGCTCTAGTATGGCAATGTCTTTTCCCCAAAGCAAGATTATGAAAACTGCTTAATTTATTTTAAAGGGGCCCTAATATCCTTGTTTCCCGGTTCGTATTAAATAAATTGTATTTTGTTACTCTACTACTGTGACATGTTTACGTGCTTTAATTTTCTAAATTGTATTTCTTTGTCTCATACTTAGGTGGACATAAATAATACTTTAAGGATGAAGGTAGTAACCCCTGACCTTTTCACCCACCAGCCAATATTTCCACTCTGAAAAAAAAACTTGTTAAGCATGTTCATGCTCCTCTGAGGATTAACCCTTCAGACTTCAATGACTCCACAACTTTTCATCCAGTACCATCCTAAGTACAAACTGGTACATTATTACTTTTAAGGCTCCAGTTACACTACTTTAACTGCATTACTCAGCAATTCCAATAGCCAACATTGCTTTGGCCACCAATACGTTTTCCATCTACACTAAAGAGCAATGCACAGGGGCCTCCTTAAACTTTGCAATCATAAGCATTCAGGACTGTTTGCCATGCAGTGGATAAGATGGTTCCAAACTGGGCTTGTGAGTTACTTGGAACGTCAGTGACAAGCACACCACTGGCATCTCATTTACCACTGCTGGCCTATCAGTGACCAAACGTCATTTTGACTAAGCTGCTGCCAGCCGCTGTCAGCAGTCTTATTTTGGCAGTAGTAAAAAGAGAAAAAGCACTAAATAATACCACCTGCAGTTCAATGCTCACAATAGCCGCTGTGTTTCCATGATCACCTCCTCCTGTGGTCGTAAAGATCTTCAAATGGCTAGAGTGTCCATTTTATTTGAAGCAAGTGAAATAAAGATGCAACTTCTTCTTATAATAGACTCATACAAGGTGCAACAATTCGTTGCTGGATGCATAGCAATTAAGTTATCTACTATAGCTGTAATAAAATGATGGTAAAACAAAATAAATGTAATTTTAGCTGCCAATGTTAATTTATATAGCAATGTAAAACTATGTCTCACAATGTATTTCATAAATAAAATAGATATTATTACAGAATTAATGGATGATTGAGGATTGAGGATTGATTCTTTCCATCTGTAGCGACAAACAGCCTATGTTGAATCACTGTGGCACCCGTGTTATGCCCTTTAAGCTTTTCGGTTCTAACATACTGCATTTAAAACTTTGTCTATAAAAATGTAAACCTTGGCTCTTCTACTCTGCGTGCTGTTAATAGTTTTGTAGTATTGCATGGGAAATTGGACCTATTGACCAGCCCATATACAATATATGTGAACAGCATAAAATATCATAAGAATAGTCAATCTTATCGCTGATAGCTTTGTTTGAACCTTTGGTATTAAAATGAGACATTTCCATCACTAGAAAAAAGCTCCTTGTCATCCCTGTACCAATGAACAATTAAGGTTTCAATCGAAGTGAGCTTACGTAATCGTCAATCAGGAAATGTAGCTTTTCCTATTTTTTTGTAATAATAATATGATCCTGCAGATAACATTTTCTACTTTTTAGCCAGAAGATGCTGATAACAACAATAACAACAAACTCAATATTATCTAGCCATTGAGACAGTGTCATCTTTAAGATTTTGAGATACTTGTCTCTGCTGCCACCCCAAAACAACAGATATGCAATCAATTGTGTTTATTGTGTTCAAAACATTGTACAATATGAAAAACAGTGATTTTATCTTCCATATCAAATCCTTTGGTTTAATAATCCGAATATTGTCAACAAATAAAAACAAGTCCTTCTGTAAATAGTGTTTTAATGAAACCTTTCACAGTGAGGTCTGTGGATCGGTAACTGGGACACACAACAAAGAAGACATGTTGTTGAGTGTTTACATGCAATTTAAATTAACCTAAAACCACATATCACTAACATTTTACATATTTGTATGTAATGCTAAAAATGCCGGAAACGTAAATTCTAATATTACACTAGATAGTAAACTAGAATGCTTTTCAGCCATTAACCTTGAACAATTAAATTCAATGATTCTCTCTTCTAAACCATCAACATGTATCTTAGACCCAATTCCAACTAAGCTGTTGAAGGAAGTTTTTCCATTAATTAGCACTTCTTTATTAAATATTATGAATATGTCTTTATTATCAGGCTATGTTCCACATCATTCAAAGTAGCAGTGATAAAACCTCTTCTTAAAAAGCACAACCTCGATACAGAGGTTTTAGCCAACTATAGACCTATTTCTAATCTTCCGTTCCTCTCAAAAATTATTGAGAAAGCGGTCGCAAAACAGTTGTGTGATTACTTAAAAGACAATGATTTATTTGAAGATTTTCAGTCTGGCTTTAGAACACATCATAGCACAGAGACAGCTCTGGTTAAAGTCACAAATGACATTCTAATAGCCTCAGACAAAGGACTTGTCTCTATTCTTGTTTTGCTCGATCTCAGTGCTGCATTTGATACTATGGACCATGATATCCTATTGCAAAGACTAGAGCACTTAGTTGGCATACAGGGAACTGCTTTAGGCTGGTTTAGGTCCTATCTATCTGAACGCTCTCAGTTTGTACGTGTCAACGATGAATCTTCCACGCAAACCAAAGTTAGCCATGGAGTGCCACAGGGCTCAGTGCTCGGACCTATTTTGTTCACATTATATATGCTTCCGTTAGGCAATATTATAAGGAATCATTCTGTAAACTTTCATTGTTATGCGGATGATACTCAACTATATTTATCAATCAAGCCTGATGAAATTAATCATCTAAATAAAATTCAAGACTGCCTCAAGGACTTAAAAACGTGAATGACCTTAAATGTTTTGATGTTAAACACGACCAAAACTGAAGTTATTTTACTTGGCCCGAAGAATCTACGAAACAAATTATCTAAAGATATACTAACTATGGATGGCATTAATTTGACCTCCAGTGAGACTGTAAGGAATCTTGGTGTTATATTTGATCAGGATTTATCCTTTAACGCCCACATAAAATCAATTTCAAGGACCGCCTACTTCCATCTACGTAACATTGCAAAAATCAGGCATATCTTGCCTCAAAACGATGCAGAGAAACTAGTCCATGCATTTGTTACTTCAAGGCTGGATTATTGTAACTCCTTATTATCAGGGTGTACCAAGAAGTCAGTAAAGTCGCTTCAGCTGATTCAAAATGCTGCAGCTCGTGTACTGACCAGAGTTAGGAAAAGGGACCACATTACTCCTGTTCTGGCTGCCTTAAACTGGCTCCCTATAGAACACAGGATAGAATTTAAAATTCTTCTTCTCGCCTATAAAGCCCTTAATGGGCAGGCACCATCTTACCTTAAAGAACTCATTATACCCTACTGTCCTATTAGGGCATTGCGTTCCAAGAATGCAGGGTTGTTGGTTGTTCCTAGAGTCTCTAAAAGTACAATGGGAGACAGAGCCTTTTCTTATCAAGCTCCACATTTGTGGAATCAGCTTCCAGTTTGTGTTCGGGCGGCAGACACCCTATCCGTTTTTAAGAGTGCGTTTAAGACCTTCCTTTTTGATAAAGCTTATTGTTAGGGCTGATTAGATTCAGCCCCTAGTTTTGCTGATATAGCCTTAGTTTGTCGGGGGACATCTTACTTCTTCCTTCTCTCTGTCTATACCTGTGTACTCTCATGTTCCGATTAACCCAGCTTCCCCAAATGTCTTTCTTTTTGGTGTCTATATACGCCGGGATCCGGAGTCATGGACTGCAACTGTTGCTGCGGTCCAGTGCCCTGGATCGCGAGCCCTGGATCTTGAGTCGTGGCTGTGGTCCTGGATCATAAGTCCTGGATGGATATCCTCGTGGATTCATCTTCCTATTATACACATGCATTTCCAAACATTTGGACTACCTATGTTGCAAATGTATTATCTTTTCAATTTACACACGGCATCTATTGCACGTCTGTCCGTCCTGGGAGAGGGATCCCTCCTCTGTTGCTCTCCCTGAGGTTTCTCCCATTTTTCCCTTTAAACTGTGGGTTTTCTCCAGAAGTTTTTCCTTGTACAATGTGAGGGTCTAAGGACAGAGGGTGTCGTATTGTCATACTGATATTCTGTACACACTGTGAAGACCACTGAGACAAATGTAGCATTTGTGATATTGGGCTATATAAATAAACATTGATTGATTGATTGATTGATTGATTGATTGATTGATTGACTGATTGATTGATTGATTGATTGATTGATTGATTGATTGAACTCCATTGTTTCAGGATACTGACATAAGTCCTGGACATGGATATAGAGAAAGTGATTACAGTCCTTGGTATAATGCTTATTGGTTTCCCCTTACGTTCTCTTTAGATTGCGCAGATTTGTCCTCCATGAGCTCTGCTACTATTTCAAATTGCTTGCCTCTGTTTTAGAAAGATTGTCTTTTTCTGGTATCTTTCCTTTTTAATCTATGTTACTGTCATTATGCTTCTATATCACAATAGGAAATATATTTCTTGTGGTTAAAGTTGTCATCAGATTAAACTGAACTCAGAAATGAGAATTACCAGTAAAACAACAGAGGAGCTGAAAATGTTCTGTTTCAGAGGTGTATAAACCTTTATTGTATATTTGTTTAGTTAGTCAGATTTTATGTATGACCATACTTAATCATGAAATAATTTTCGATTTAAAAACTATTCTTCCAAAGTCTCTATGGCTGGCAAGGCAGCAAAAAAAATCAGATTTAGACAAGTGTCGTGAAAAGGTTAACATGTATTGTGTGGAAATGATCATAACAGATGTAAAAACACATGTTAAACACAGATAACAAAAATGTCTAGAACCACAATGTACCAAAATGAACACGCTGACATCAGAGGTGACACAGAAGACCCAGTTGACCTTTAGCATTTGGTGGCTATATTAGAGAATTACACTCGGATGTACAATGTCTTACATAAGTCAGATCTAGTGTCAGCAGTTGGCTATATATTCATAATTACACTTGGTGTTGTGGACAGTTTGATCACAGCGCGCGTGTGTGTGTGTGGCCTAGCATTACTATCCTTGTGGGGACCTAAATCTGTTTACACAGTTGCGTGTGGGGACTGGCTTCCCTTATGGGGACAAAATGGAGGTCCCCATAAGGGGAATCATTAATTTTAGGGTGAAGACTTGGTTAGGGTTAGGGTTAGGGTAAGGGTTAGGCATGTGTTGGTTATGGTTAAGGTTAGGATAAGTCTCCAGGAAATGCATGTAAGTCAATGTAATGTCCCCTGAAGTAATGTATACATGGTATGTGTGTGTGCGTGTGTGTGTGTGCACGTGTGTGTGTGTGTGTGTGTGTGTGTGTGTGTGTGTGTGTGTGTGTGTGTGTGTGTGTGTGTGTGTGTGTGTGTGTTTATGTGTTTGATCAGCGAGGTCTTTGAAGCAAACACTCTTGCTCCCAGTAGCGCAGATGAAAGCTGATATGTGTGATAGATAGAGTCCACCCGCCTGCTTCTGCCAATTCAGACCAATGAAAAGGTATTTAAAAAAAAAGGTAATATTGCTGATACAATCACAAGTCTGCGGTTACCATTTAAGGGTGTGGGTCATTCTGTCTCTGTTTGCAATGGATGTGTGTCAATAAATGGGTTTCTTAAATTCTGAATGAAAAGTTAATGTAGGTTGAGACAGATAAATGAAACAGAACGAGACAGACAAGAGAACGCAAGAGGATTTCGATGGGGGAGTGAAATGTGACTGGTGTGAAGGAGGCAGGTGGCCGGCCTGCTGTACACTGACCAAACCCACAAACAGCTGTTCATTTCTCAAAAGCCCCCTTGTGCCCCCCTACAAGCATCAATTCTCTCTCTATCCCCCCCCCCCCCATATACATCCCTCTCCTGCAATACCCCCACCCTCTAAAGCCACCATTTCTGTCCCCACTCCATCCAGCCATCCCTCCCTCCCACCTCACCCCACTCCAGCTAGCTTACTTTGATCATGTTCCAAAATCAAGACAGGAGACACAGCTGGTTCAGCCATACATTTCTCACCTTCAGCTGTTTGGACTCATCATTTGCAGCAATAATGAAAAAAACATCCATCTGTACAATGACAGCAGTGGAAGAAATATATGTATCAACACAATGTTGTTACATTATTATATTGCTCCTTAAAGGTAAAATGTCCAACAAATGTCCAGAATTTCACTTAAAAACAGTAAAAAAGAATCAACAGAATGTGAAGAAGTAACAGTTTTGACGTTATGTCCAATAAGTCAATGTATTGTGTTGAAGAGATATCTACTGCTAACTGACTACCAATGGCCCGTCCTTGCTTGTTATAACACTTGTTCCATGAGAAATAATAATGAGTTACAGAAGAGTGTAGTCTTCACTGAGTTCAATATTAGAGAAAAAACAAGTTGAGCTGCCAGAGGGCTTATCAGTGAAAGAAAAATACAAAAATAGCTAAAGCTCTTGGTGAGCAACGTTTAACACCACCCAAAGCACCCATTCAAGCTAAAATATTTGGCGGCAAAGAAAGTGAGTTGAAAAGCATTAAACAAGTAAAACCCCCAACTATCAAGTGACACCTAACCCTAAAGCTGCAGTCACGTGAAACGCGATTTGTTTTTTGCTCACCGCGAAGTTGGGGTTGGGGTTGATGACAGTTAGTTAACTTTTGTTTCTACGGTTACTAACCCTGCTCGCTTGTGGCGCTTTATTCAGCTGTCATCTGTTTGGCTGCGTGGCGAAAGGTCAGTGGTAAATGGGGTCAGAGCACCATAAAAACACAACAGCAGCATCAGCGCAGAGCCATTTTACAGCTTGACAAGTGAATGCAGCTTAACCCTAACCCTGATAGCAGTTTGGTTGAGTTTGTGGTATTCTTGCCCTGCTGTTAGTAAGTAGCTGACTTTTCTTAGTTTAGCCTGTATGGACCCAGTTGGCGATTGGTTAATCATATTGTAACAACTTTGCATTACTGTTATAGGATGAGGCAAGATCTGAATAACCCTCTAACACTAACTTGTTGTGACATTGATGTTCTTAGAAATTAATATTTTTCTCAAATAAATAAAGCAAAGTAAGTTAGAGAAAACAGAAAAGTAGTGTATCTGACTGTTTTGACATCCAAAGGGTGCTACTGCAATATTGATCACGTCTCTCCAGCCAGTTTAACATCCCATGAGTGTGCTGCTTTGTCCCGTGCACCAGAAAAAAAGGTCAGTCCTTTCTTCCGCTGCAGGCCAGATGGCAAGCTCACTTGCTGCCTCTCAGCGCACGGCCCACCAGCATGAAGACCATCCCAGAGACGAGCACCAGAGGAACGCCGGCGGCAGCCATCATGAACGACAGGCCGTAGAGCACAGACACCTGAGCATCGGGACACGTCTCCCCCCTCTCCTGCAGGACGTAGCGCTTCACGTCCATCACCTCCATCCACAGCACGTAGAGCAGCAGCAGGAACAGGAACAAGAGGGCTGGAGAAGTTTTAGAGAGACACAGATATCACTCTTGTGTCACCAGATGAATGCAGCTCCTACTCATCTCTAATGTTACCACGGTAGCAGTGTATAAACCCGCTATTGTTATAGCGATAGTCATGGGCGTAATTTGCACTGGGGACAGGGGGGACATGTCCCCCCCACTTTTCAAAATCCCGTCTGTCCCCCCCCCACTTTTCAAATGTGTTTATTATTATTTTCTTACGCTAGAGGTCATTGTCACGGAGGAGCGTCTGTGTGTACGAGCGCATTTTGTGAGAGAGAGAGAGAGAGAGAGAGAGAGAGAGAGAGAGACAGAGAGAGACAGAGAGAGAGAGACAGAGACCGAGACAGAGAGACAGAGAGAGAGATAGAGAGACAGAGAGAGAGAGAGTTATAGGGGTTGTTGTTAGCATCTGGTGCTAGCTCGAAGCTAACGGAGATTAGAAGCTGTTTCAACAATAAGGGGAGGGAGAGTCCTCTGCTGTCGGACTGAGAGAGATAACGTCAGTTTAGGTGAGGTAAAGGAGTCTCTGAGTGATTTAACTTCAATTTAAATAAATAATTCTTCGCGGGGGTGCATGCCCCTGGACCCCCCTTGAGGATGTGAAGTCCACCCACAAATAAAACAGGTTCACATGGATAGGATACTAGATAATTGTGCACACTCATTAATACACTACACATTTTTCATGGATTTTTTAACACCATAGTCCCTAATATATTTATAGAAAGGCAGGAAATGGAATTAAATCGAGAAAATGTTTCATTGCGGAGGACCACCTGTTTTCTGTCCCCCCCACTTCTCAAACCAAAGTTACACCCTTGGCGACAGTAGACATCTGCTGCTCTGTGTGTTGGTGTTTGTCATGTGAACGAAATCAACAGCTGACAGCAGGATGACTGAGGCATGTGTAAGTGTCTGTGCATTCACCTATTCCCCTAGCAGCATATTTTACACTGCAGATAGATACCATGGTTATATCTCCCCACATGTAGGCGCATCTGCCAAATGTGAAAGCAGCCTGTTGCAGTTGCTCCTGTGAGGTTTCAACCCAGTCTCACAGCATTGCGTGTTATGGTCATGAAATTAATTTAATCTATTGATTCGTGTTCACCAACACGATTTTTGCATTTTTTTCGTGTCACACAGAACGATTTTAAAAGCAATGTATTTATATTGGTAGTATGTTTCGTGTCTGCAACACGTCTTTTTGTCTTTTGTATAATGTCGGAGTTTTTTTGCCGTCTGAGAGGAAAATAAATGGAGCTCAGAGCCTCAGAATACTGAAATCTTTCCTTCTAATTTGTTATTATTTGGTGCAGGCACGAAACATACTACCAATAGAAATACATTGCTTCTAAAATCGTTCTGTGTCAGAATACTGAAATCTGTATTTTTTTTAATCTTTTTTTTCCTTCTAATTTGTTATTATTTACATTGCTTTTAAAATCGTTCTGTGTGACTATAACACGAAATGCCGTGAGACTGTGTTTGAGGTTCAAACGTTTAGTTGTATTATTTGATCTAAATTGTAAAACTTCTATTACTAATTTCCATAGTAACTTATTAAGCTGTGCCAGGTTTTGTTTCCCATAAACGCCTTGTTTACACCAGAGACAGCTGATAGCAGGGCTAGCATAGCAGTCGATACAACGGCTACCCCCACTGAAATCTGAAGGATTCAGATTCAGGCAAAGAAGGAGGAGAGCTGGGTCCAGATGTATGGACATAAGGAGATATAAGTTGTTTCCCGCCTTTCATCATGAGCCACGTAAAAGATCACTGGCTAATGGAATGGACGAGCTAACGGCATTAGCTAGCAGTAAGGGAGAATATCTGAACTGTGCTTTATGAAAACATGTATCAGAGGACAACATTTCCATCAATGGATTCTGGACTGCTCGTGCAATGTTTACATAAACAACGTTTCTATCAACAACGTTTATTTATTATATTTTAAAGATTAAAATGCAACAAAACCTAATTTCCCTCTGGGATTAATAAAGTGTTGTGATTGATTGATTGATTGATGTACAAAGACGATGTTTTACCAGCAGCGATGAGGAAGGCACCGCCCACTTTGTAGAGTTTGTGGCTGAAGAAGGGGATGCCGCAGACCAACAGGAAGCCTCCAGTTAGAGCAGCGACCAGGCCAAAGATTATCAGCACGGTCCAGAAACCCCGAAACACTGCAAGAAATAAAACCAGGTCCCCATCAAAAATAAGTAATTTATCTATCTATATGGCATAGTTATGATTCTTTGCATTCAGGAGATGGGCTAGCATAGCATAAAGACTTGAGCTGGTATAGTTCCATATTTGTCAGCTTCCGGGTCACAATCTCCCTTACACAATAAATGCCTTAGACATATCCATAGCTTCCCTGCATTACAGTATCCAAATTAAATATAGAGGACATACTGCTGATAGTTCAGATGAGTTGTGTTGCAAACAAAACATGAGTCTTTCATGGTCAACCAGGTTTTCTGTTTATGTTTGGTGCCACACACTTGAAACACTTTGAGGTCCGAAGTAGGACATTTAAACTGGAAACATTCCCACCTTCAAGTTATGTTGAAAGCATATGTATGTGTGAGTGTGTTACCTGCTGTCGCATCATAACTTGGATGAGGCACCTGTCCAACTGCAACAGGCAGGGGAAATAGGTAACCATGGATACACACCTTGGATTCTGGCTGGTTGGCTGAAAAAGTAAAAAGAAAAGTCTTGAAGAACCACTATAGAGTGTTTAAACACACAAGAGCTAAACTACTCCACACACCTAAATAGATGCCAACACATTCTTCTTATTCTCCTGTATATTTTCTGTCCAATATCAAAATTATACACATTTTTTTTTCCTGCACTTGTTGCATGTCAAGCAGACCACACTGCTTAGCACAGTGCAAACACATTGAACGAGCCCTAACCAAAAATGTGTGTCGCCTTGTTAGAAGGCATACATACTGAAGAGAATGGCCAGGTGTGCGCTCGCCGAGGGCTCCACCTGAAACACACACCGCCAGAAGAAGCCCTCGTGGTGCAGAGTGAGAGGTGGAGGAGAAACAGTGACTGCCTCCACTATCTCGATCTAAAAGAAAGAAGAGATATCAGCACACAAACACAGCGATGGTTACTGAAATGTCTGAAGATTTAATGTGTGTCAGATTTGTCAACACTTCTCTGTTAGTGACTCAGCACTTCAGCAGGGGCACGGCATCAAGCGTGGTTCTGATTATGGCCTGCCGTCGTCTGTGAGGTTTTTGAGGGGAACTCATGAAACACGCATGAGTGATACTCCCCATTTGCTTGTCAAAAGAATGATTGATGGTGCTGAATAACGCACAGCAACTTAAATCCTCCTCTTTTATTGAAAATGAAAGACTTAGTTGTGTTGCAGGGTTAGGGAGGAGTTCAAGAAGGGATTAGCTTTTTATAAATATATCTCTTACTTTGCATTTTGTGAACTTTCTCAGAATGTCGCATGGGTGTTGGTTGAACAGACTGGGAAATTACAGGGGCTCTCTGCTGAGCTTACACTCAGATATTTCAGTACTACACGGCATGTGAAAACAGCTGTCATTGTTGGAGAAAATAACTCAGATGATGTCATCAAACAAATTACAATCTCATCATGTCTTAGCTGGAATGCTAACATGCTAAATTCATCTAATGTACAACTTCGTAAGACTGCTGTGAAAATAAAATCTTGTATCATTATGATCGAAGTGTGTCCTATAAAGCCATATTTTAAAAGCCTTGAAAACAAAGGGATGTTATAGACATTGACAAGCTTCGAAGACACTGCCCTACACTTGCCAAACCAAAAGTAACTATGCTCGCCAACGGATAAAAGCCATCCCAAGATGAGCTATGTTAGCTATAGTTCCGTTCTTGCAACCTTTTTTCTGCCGTTTTTGTAACTTTCTTCTACCATGTGACACCTGGTGGCTGCATTTTTGTAGCGGTTGACACCAGAAACACAACAAAAGGAAAACATATTGAAAATCTAGGTAAAGAGCTACACATACAGACATCACCACTAACTTGTAAGGGCTCACAAGAGATGCTTAAAACAGACTCATCTTTTAATTAGGTTTTGGCATTGAAGTCAGAAGGTTGCAGGGTCAAGTTCTGGAACGACCAAGTCCTTCTGTGGTGCCAATGAGCAAGGCACCGCCCCTACACTGCCTCCCGGGCGCTGTACATAATACAGTAGCTGCCCACTGCTCCTAATACAAGGATGGGTTGAATGCAGAATCCTTGAACAATTCTCTAGCTTGGGATGAATAAAGTATAAACCTATCTATCTATGAGTTTCTACATTTTTTTTTATAGGGAAATCCATTCCCTGTGCCTTTTAGTCCTCTAACTTTACAAAAGGGCATTTCCAAATTATTTTGGTACCTCTTTAAATATCCCTTTGTGATATAGCGTGCACACCATGGTCTGATCAGATTCCACATTGGTCTTTGTGTGGTTCTTGCATGTGATGTTGTGACTATTATTATGTGCATTTGTTCAGTTGGAGCTCACTGACTAACTCTGACAGCGAGCAGTGAGGTTTCCATTCATGAATATCTAATTGAGTTAGTGAATATCCAATATGTGCACACATGTTTCCGTCCTACCTCAGTCCCATTGGCATCTGTTGTCAGTCTTGTTTGTGTCGGCCATGTATGCGGTCCACAGTTGTCACTGGACACCAGCCAGTAGTCCGTAGTGAAGGCAATGAAGAAACACAATGTCCCCACTACCCCAAATATCCCCCCAGCCAAGGTTGCAGGTCCCACCCTCATAACTCCAGTACAAAAGTCCTTCACTGCTCTTTAACCTCAGCTTTCAGTCTGATTCTCCTCAGCTCCTCTCTGGTGTCCACTCTGCAGCCCTCTGCCCAGACCCTTAAATCTCAAACACAATCAGTCTGCCACTCCCTGGCGTGCTGGGAGCTGTGGGGAAAAGCAGCACCAGTAACTGAGGAGGTCAGACAGGGGGACAGGAGTTATTTTAGGAAGCAGTAAGCCTGTCCTCGTCAAATTACCAGTCGGTGTGCTTCACAAGGAAACAAGAAGAGGCAGGATTGGTTTGTGCATGTGCTTATAATGTAGACAAGGTATTTCTAAGGTAGTTGTTAACCTTTAAGCGCAACTTTGAAAACGAATTAGACTAAAGATGCAAATGACCCACAAACCTCTGGCAAAGGTGTTCATGAGGTGAGATTTGTTTTAGCTTAAAATGATAAAACCAAGAATGATTCGCTGCGTTTTAAAAGTTTTAATGTGAAGGTATCCATGAAAATGCTAAACCTTTTATCAACCTTTAAATCCCACAACTCTATGGATAAATACATATGAGGTAATCATCACTTTATGGAGCCATTTTGATCCATTTTAAATGTCTTCTTTGTCACATTCTGCCTTCATGGCTGCTTCTCGCTCTCCAAAACAAAGCTGAGTTGTTTCCTCGCGGCTCTCTCCGCAGGTGCTTCATGTTGTTCTGGAGAGATCTGCTCCTCTCTGAAAGCTTCAGAGTCCGGATCCACTCGTCCTCTGGTCTGAGCTGAAGCTGCTGGGACTGATGCGTCCTGCAGGACAGGCCTCGGGCTCGTGGAGCACACTGCAAGAGAGAGAGCTGCAGTGTAAGTCAGAATGCTATAGATGTCAAGGTCAAAGGTCAGGAGGTGGAGTGAGACAATCTCATGTGTTTTCTATATTTTAAGCCTGTGTTTCGTTAATGAATACTGACAGCATTAAAGAAGGCAAAGGGCTGGGTCAGCAAAGCTGTTATATAACGTTCTGTCAGCCATTTACTTGTTTTCCCATTTATAGTTCCCACAGCGGTAACTTAGATTCACACACACACACACACACACACACACACACACACACACACACACACACACACACACACACACACACACACACACACACACACACACACACACACACACACACACACACACACACACACACACGAAACATAAAAACATACATATCCTTGGGACCTCAGTCTGGAACAGAGTACTGAAACCTGAAGGGAAAACTGCATATTTTTGTCTGATATTTGTTTTTGTAGATTTATATGTAACGAACTGTACCTGTGTGGGACCTGCTGAGTCCTGCTCTCCCTCTGCGTGAGCTGTTAAACTCTCCATCCTCCCCCTGTCACAACAGAGCAAAGCAGGCAATGAAAGTACACCATAAAAAACCCTGGAGGTTTTAACTAAATCTGTCTGTTGAAATAAATGGGCCTTAATGGAGCGTATTGATAATTTTCCTCGAGTGAAATGGTTTTCTTAACATGAATAATGGATACATGTCACTGTCTTTCTTTAATCTGTCTTTCTCAAGTGATTCATAAAGAAATACAATAGCAAACAATATGCAGTTGGTTTTAAAGGATCTCTGTAAACTATTCTGGGACATTAGTAAGGATTCAATCATTTATGTTTTTCAATTGACTAAATCTTACGTGACTTTTGAATGGTGACAGTAACTTGATTTGCTGAAATGTTCACTTGCTTTAAGAACAATTCAATTTGTGTTTTCATGGATATAGTACCTGAGTGTTATACGTGCATCTTTCTCCCAGACTCTGGTGTCTGTGGAGAGGCTTCCTCGCTCGGCCCATGGTGGCGTCCTGGTGTAAAGTGTGTCTGCTGTAGGCCGGTCTCTGCTGGAGGGACCACACAAGCACACACCAACAGCAGATGAATAGCACATACCTATAGTGCATGTTCAGTTGATTCTTCATCGAACCAAAGCTGTGAATTTACCATGTTATTGAAGTGTTGAAGGTTTCTTGAGAGAATACGCCGGATGCTCTCCATCTCCTCGGGCAAGAGGGGGCGGCTGTGGGAGCGGGGGTCCACTCTAAAAGTGAGCAGTGATTATTAAGATCCATTTAGCCAAAAACTGTGTTGAGAAAACCGATATTTCATCAATGTTCAGTGCCATGAATGGGGGTTTAAGTAAGAAAAAAGCTATGGTGGAGATTATGTTAACGTTCACTTTCAAACTGCTTTTCGTCTTTTTGTTTACTTAGTTGAGTTGAGACTTGTGTATTTTATATGTGCTGTTATGTGTAATAATGTATAACGTTGCTGCCTTCTTGGCCAGGTCAGCATTGTAAATGAGATTTTATCTCAATGCTTTTTATCTGGTTAAATAAAAAAAAATAATGATAAAGAAAAACATTAACATAATGTTGTAAGGAATAAGCAATTGTT
Source organism: Pseudochaenichthys georgianus (assembly GCF_902827115.2). Lineage (NCBI taxonomy): Eukaryota > Metazoa > Chordata > Actinopteri > Perciformes > Channichthyidae > Pseudochaenichthys > Pseudochaenichthys georgianus. The sequence continues at coordinate 31,304,361 of NC_047512.1, forward strand.
GAAACTTTTTAAAAGATATGAACAAACACAGATTCCAATCATGGTCTTGACTCTTCTCAGTTTTTATGCCCCCACTCTTTAATGAAATCCTTAAGCTTAAGGGATCCCTAAGCCTTATACAAGAGACTCTGACATAAAGTAAAAAAAAATTCTCACACTGGCGGGGGGGCCTCCTCGTCTCCCCTCTGCTCCCTTCTCTCCAGCTCCTGGTAAACTCTGAGGATGCTGGAGTGGGCCTGGTGATCGTCACGGATCAGGAAACGACGAAGGTACTTCTTATTGAACTGCTCAAACCTCACAAACACACATAAAGTACACGTCAGTCGTTATTTGACATTATTAGTAGTCCTTTCAGTAGGAAATGGTTAGGAACTTTTGCATAAGATATTTGCTGCCACCTATTGACCATATCAGGTCTTAAATAATATAACTTTAGGAGAAACACCTGCCGCACATAAACTGTAAAGTCAATGTAAAACAAGAAAAACGAACTTGTCTTTCCAGTAGTGCTGCCCCCAGTAACCAACCACATCCTCTATTCCTGACAGAAGGTGGTCAATGAGCTGAAAGGACACAATCATTTAAAGTTCATTCATTTACATTTTGCCTATTATGTAATTGTTCATTGATTATTTTAAAGTAGGTTTTCATTCATGCATGCTGCATATCTATTAAGAAAGTATTGTCAAAGGTTCCGAAAGATAACTATCTATGCGTATTTATTATCATTATTTTTGGTGTTCACAGATAAAGAGGCGCATTATTTTTTACTAAAAATATGAATCAACTGTAGTTCATTGTTGTTGCACCTTTACTTACAAGATGGATAAATGTTCACTATACGATGACACTAAACAATCATCGTTTATTTAATTAGGTAGTTAATATGCTTTGACATCAACATTGTCTGACAGCATGATTCCCAAAGCAAGAAAAGTATTACAGTGAAGGTCTGAAGCTAATTGGTGCACACTTTTAAATGTAATTATAACTAATTGTTACAATTACCTACACTGTATTTTGTAATTATCTGGATTGTATGCAGACTTATTTGAGTGTGAAGGAAAAAATACCAAATAATTATTTTGATGCAACCTTTAAAAGTTTATACTGTCTACACTTGCAGACAATGTTGAAGGCCCACCATATTGCCATACATGCAATTCCTCACCCTGCTGTGGATCTCCTCACTGACTGTATTTAGACCTCTCTTCTTCCTCTTCACATCCAGCAACTCCACTAGAGGTTTAATAGTCATCCCCTGTAAAGCAGACAAAACCAAACTCAACAAATATACAAAAAAGTACTTAATGTAACCAAAAAGAAAAGAAAAAGAAAAAAATAATCATGTTTTTTCTGAAGTGACGGATGGCGCGTTTCCACTGCAGCGGGTAACTCGCTTTAAGCGTGCCGAGCCGTGCGGGGCCCGTTTTTGGTTGCGTTTCCACTTGGCCTAGTTTTGGCCCGGGGATACTTTTTCACATTTTTTCTGGCCCGACTAAATCGTGGTTCTAGGGCCAGGAACAACCAGGCTGAGTCGGGCTGAGTATGCTAAACTAGAGAGAGAATCGCTGGCAACTACAACAAGATGAACATATTTGACCGTGATTTAATTGTAATACACGTTTCAAAATGATGCCGAAGTAACAACATACTGATACCGGTTAGTAAAAACCATGAATTTATGCTTTGACAAGTCTGCAGACAGACGGCAGGCGAAAAACCTTTTCAAATGCGTGTTTCCTGAATGGAGATTGGCTAAGCTAACGTTGTAAATGCTCCGACCGTCCACACTCACAACAACGGCCTATACAGACATAAATAAACCAGCGACTGTATTCGCCATGACACAGGCAGTCTGTGGTTTGTACTTGTTTAACTGTTGTCTAGTTTCTGAACAGATATGAAGAGCTGTGAGCTCTGAGTGCTAAGAGCTAACGGCTCTGTTGTTTTTCTGGGGCTCTCATTGAAGATGACGTCACGGCTCCGCCTACACTGCGTTACTATAGTAACTGCCCCAGTTCCTAAACTGTAATGCAGGGGTGGGGAACCTTTTTCCTCTCAAGGGCCATTTCAATGTTTTCAACATCCTCCGAGGGCCGTACATTGACCTCTGCTTAAAAATACTAAAATCACAGCCCATTCATTTCACCTTTCTTTCATGCTGTGCAAAGAAAAAGCAACCTTTTAATCCAGATATCTTACAATGACTCGCACATGCATTCACGTGCACGGTTGTGGCATGACCACCAAAACAGAAAGATATGGACACAAGATGTGTGCAAATGTATTTAGTTTCCTATTCATGTGGACATGAAGATTTTTGCACTTTGAGAGCAACATTAAGAGATCTATGGATATATTTCTCAACACCCATATGAAACAGAACTGTAAGTAGATTTCTTTTTCTTTATGGATATTTTACAAATCACTCCCCTTTCAAACTGTATTCTTGTTTATTAATAACAACTTTTTGTTACCATCATATAGTATTTTATACCTGTTTACTTTATTCTCTTATTTTTGTATAACTATAATGATCATATAAAGATGTGCCTTTACCTCACTGGTTGTAGAAAAAGCTTCTTATATTTGTTAGCATAGCTAGCTAACCAGATGCTAATAACAACAAAGTTATTGACTGTATGGTCAGTATGACAGATGAACAGATCGCCACTGGGTTTACAGCCACGCAAAAACTGCGACATGTGTACGGCTCCTTATGGGTACATGGATGTATAATAAGAACTGGATACAGCGTGGGAGGCGGGGCCTCATTCTTTCCTATGAGAGTTGCTCAATGGCGCATGATGACAAAATGGCCCAATTTTTGAGAGAGCGAAACGTCACAGATTACCCGGCATGCCTGAGAAGTACCCGTATGTGCACTCATAGAGCATGCGCAACTTTAACAACGCCGCCCTAAAGGCTCGTTCACATTAAGCACGTGAATTTGCGTACACGTAACAGCACCGCGCGTTCATGACAGAATTGTACTGGATTTATATTAACGAGGCGGCAGTTAGCAGTTAGCAGCTAGCAAGTAATTATGCTAAGTTACACATCAATCGTTATGTACTTTTATATTACGCTGACATCAGGATCTAGTGATATCCAAGCAACAGAGCTTCATTTAGCATGATACTTGTGTGGGTTGTACATGAAACCACTTGGTAATATATAAAAATGTGTATGTTGAAGCCTGTTATGATCAATTGTGAGTTAAAACTTTATCTACAGTAAAAAGTAAAGCTGATGATGGATTACTGTGGTGGAGTTAAAATAACAATAGCCTATTTCTTTTTTAAATGTGATGGAGTAAAAGGATAGTAACTGTGATTATTCATGTTAAGTAGCCCACAAGTAACTAAAACAATTGCAAGTGCAATAAGAAGCTACAGGAACGTTAATCTACGTCGGTAATATTAACTTTATTTAATACAACATTTACGGTACAAGATTTACATCATACAGCCCATGTAGTATAATATTTTACAAATGATGAATTACAGCAAACATGTTCAATATATCCATTATTACAGCTCCGTGGGCTGGCAGTAAGGCGATATGGTCCGTTGTTATTGTGCATCCATGGGTAAAGATAAACGCATGTAGTACTGAACACGTCACATCACATGAACGTGCTGGGCAGCGCAGTCCCGTGGGTTAGATGCGCGTTCATAATGCAGAGGGAAATAACTCTCAGAATAACGTTATTAGCACATTTTTACAACTTGAGGAACGAATGTTTTTAATAAGGGCTATACAAACGTTCATACTGGGTAGTTTATTTAATTTAAAAAAAAAAATCCAACGAGTTACAGACCACTCTTTCCCCATGTAAATCAATGGGAAAAAGTGTTTCCGGGCCCAGCAACCTAAAGGAAGTGTAGTACCGCCGTTTGACCAGCACGAATATTCTCATCAGACTCCGGCGCACTTCCTGGGGGCTTGTATGGGTACTGCAATTTCTGAAGTGCAGGAGCGACGTTCTGGTGCTCTCCGTCAGAACTGCACCCCTGTCAGACCTCAGACGCATGGTCAGACGAGACATATACCACGTGATGACACGTTAGGCTTGTGTTGTGTTCAAGGATCCCGACCTTGGCCAGGAAAAACAGGCACTCGCTTGTTTAATTTTTTTGCCGTATAGATTTCTTTAATTTTTTTCTTTTTTGCGTGTGTTTATAAATTACCTTGAGGGCCGTACCAAATTGTCTCGCGGGCCGCATACGGCCCGGGGGCCGCAGATTCCCCACCCCTGCTGTAATGGAAGCGCAGCATTAAAGTGAGCCGGGCCTAATAAGGCCTAACCAAACCGAGCGAGGCCGAGCGAGGCCTGCAGTGGAAACGCGCCAATAGTTCTCACACCTGTACAAAGACAGTGAAGAGGATGACCACGATGGTAGTTGTAATGAAGAGTCTCTTCTTTGGGAAGTCATCGATCAGGAAGACGAGGGAGAAGCAGATCGCCCCCCTCATGCCTCCATAAGCAATGATGAACTGATCTCTAAATGTCACAGTGTTCCTCCGGAGCTTGTTCACCACAGCGGTCAGCAGGAGAACACCTTCAGAGGAAGCGAAATGTGTCGGTTCTTTATTTGGACAACTGTTTATCAAGCTTTGGCGAGAAACAGCACGTACAAGGTCAAAGATTTTTAAAGCTACCTGAGGCTCTCCAGACGAGGCAGAGCAGCAGCGTGGAGCAGACGAAGGGCCAGCTCCACATGTGGACATCCTGTATTGTGGACACGCCGAGGAAGATGAAGATGAGGGTCTCACTCACACTGCTCCACATCTTCAGGAAGTACTGGATGCTGGTGTTGCTGCGCTCGGACACATTAGCCTCCACATACTGCTTCATGGTCACAGCGCAGGTCACAATGCTGCAGAAGGGGAAAACAATGTAAAACATAATCAGAATGACCAAGCAAGCACCCACTTTGATTGTCATCATCTCATTATATGGCCATTATCAGTCGTTATTGGGGGCATAGCTTTTAGGGGGTATGGTCCTGCTCTACCCTCCCAATTGGCTCAGTGCGTTGTTTATATACACTGGTAAGCTGTGGAAGGCTCAAAATTGTTTGGCGAATGGGTCAAAATTACTTTGGTCTTTCACCCAGAAATGGAATGTCGCCAGGGAAAAGAAAGTTTGGGGCTCTCTGCTGGAACTGCTGAAACTGCTACCCCCGCGACCCGACCACGGATAAGCGGGAGAAGATGGATGGATTTCACCCAGAATATCGATGTTTGTATCCCATAGCGTAGAATAACCAAAGGTCAACATGAAAATATATCTTGAGTAGGTAAGCAAACTAATGTTTCATAAGTACTTAACTCAGCCAATGTGAATCACTTTACTTACGTATTTTATTTAGGAAACGTAACAAATAGAACCCTCAACCTAACCCTTATAACCAAAACATGATCTTTTTTTAAACCTTACCCAGTAGTTTTGTTTCAATTCACATTGTTAACCAACTGTTTGAAAGTACAACCCTTTCACAAGTTGCGGGAAGATGAAGTTTGTCATTTTAGTTGCTGATAACATGTTAACTGGTGACAAAAGGAGGTCTTTGAGTTTAAGTTAATACTTGGCAGCACTCACGCCATGATTCCAGAGAGGTGAAGCATCTCCGAGGTCAGGTAGGACAAATATGAGTAGAGGAAAACAAAGAGCGGGGCGATGACCTGGGCTCTGGAGGTGAACCGTGAGGTGAGGGCTGCCAGCAGGCCGAAGAAGAGGCCTACGAACAGTCCACCCAGGCCCACCAATAAAACCCTGCACCCCCCCAGAAAGACATCCACCCCAGACACTGCCGGCAGACGTAGGAAGGATTCAAACAGCTTGTAGAGCACCTGGTAGGAAGAGACATGTATTACTGCACAGAATAAGATATGTTTTGAGACCACCTGGTGACCACTCCTGCCCTCACCACAGTAACAGCGTCGTTGAGCAGCGACTCTCCGAACACCAAGATGTAAAGCTGTTCGTTAACATGCATCTCATGGAAGACAGAGAGCACGGCCACGGGGTCGACGGCAGCAATCAGAGAGCCGAACAGCAGACAGTGGAGCAGAGACACGTCGCCCAGAGAGCTCTGTGCCAGCAGACACACACCGTACAGAGACAGGCCGATGCCCAACACGTTCCAGAGGGTTCCCAGAACCGCATACCTGGAGACACATCAGCAGCTTTACAGGAAACAGGAACGATACTGCTTGGCAAACTCAAAACAATGATGACACAAACAAAAACACTCCTGATCTGAAACTTCTGGGTTAAAGTAGCTCAGTTTGTAGGGACTGGTCTTGAGAACTGGAGGGTTGTTGGTTCAAGTCCCAGAAACACGAACAAGTACCGGGTGTGGAATGGTACTTTGAGATGTACCAGTTTTGCTCCTGGGCACTGTACATTGTTTGATAATTAAAGAGTAATTCATTCCATTCTTCCATTTCTTATTCTCACTATTACTACATTTCCATTGAATGGCACGACTCAACTGAACTGAACCTTTCTTTGGTTTTCTATTAGCAATAGTAGCAGCCCCAAAAGCAATAGTACCACCTCTTGAGAGGTTCCCAGAGAGTTTAGGCAATACTTAAGGTTGGTGTCGAAACACTGCAGACCACTGAATGGTCAGAGAGAATCATGAGTAGCATGAAGACTACCTGCTCAAACCCACAGATCTTTTGACATGCTAATGTCAATAGCGACCACAATTTTCTTAAAGTCAAATCCAGCAAAATGTCAATGTAAGTAAAATTAGACATACACACTCTACTCTCCTCTTCTCTACTCGACTTCTATCATTGGACATGTTTCTATGGTATTTATAGGTGCAAAATACTGCGTAATGCCTTGTTATCAAGAAGTATTGCTAACAACAGCTAACAGTAGCTAACGTGGCTAGAACTTGAGTCACAAACGTTTCTCATTTGCACTGGAATGCGTTCAACTTGGTTGTGAGGTAGGCCCTAGCTTCAACTTTCTTCTTCTGAAGTGCACAATCCAGTGGGTTATTTGAACGTCTACACACATTTTGGGGCAATTTACCCAATTATCTTTGAAAATCCTCAAATTTCTCTAATCCATAATATGTTAACAAGTGTTTTACATCTTTTAAACAAAGACCAACAAGCATACTGACAAACATAAACAAATTGAAAACATTGACCGTGTACCAACCAGAGGATGGTGCCAAGATTCTCAAAGAACAGCCTCCCTGGCAGGAAGTATCCTGCGTCTAACACAATTGGCGGGAGCAGAAAGAGGAAGAAAGCATCAGCGCTGAGGGTTGGGGGGGCAGAGTGGCGAACGCCATAGATCACTCCTCCAACCAGAAGGCCCACCATGATGAGGAGACAGCTCTCTGGGACCACTGCTGGGACCCGACCTGACCAGTGGAAACCTGGAGGTTAGAGACCGAGAAGGTAAAAGGATGTCATGCTAGTTGGTTTCAACCATGTTGTGAATTTTGGAGCTGCAATAATTGTTCTTTCATTACTCTGGCTGAAAGCACGAACGTCCAGCTACATCAAAAACTAATAAACATCATATAATTAGCGCACACAGCAAGATAATAATGGGATGCTAGTATCTCCTAAATGTGAAGACAGTACATTTAATTGTAGAAAGACATTTTTGAATGGGGATACTTTTCAGAGTTAATGTCAGAAAATCATTAATTTCAATTAAAAAACACATGACAGTATGAGTATTTCCTTTGTACCTTTATATTGTAAAAATAAGACATTTAAACAATGATTATGATAATGGCCAACCTCTCAGATTACTCAAAAGGTAGTTGATCGAAACTTATATGTAGAAAAACTGAAATAATACTGTTGCTGCATTCCATTATTTATTTCTTTACTTTTAAAAAGTTTGATAATCATAAGTGAATGTTGTTGTGATATTTGCACTGCCTCGTTTAACTTCATCCGACCACCCTTAAAGCTTCTCTTGGCTTTTCACAGACTGTATTAGCAGAAGAGCAATTGAAGCTTACCCAGCTTGGCCAGCGAGGCCAGCATGATCCACAGCACGATCTCAAAGGGAGCCTGCACATGGTGATAGTCTACGCTGAAAACCCTTAGAGCCATGGGAAGATCCACTGACGGGCTGCCATCGCTGCTGTTTAAGCCCAGCGAGGAGGGCAGGTTTTGGGGGTGCAGAGGCTCGGCTCCGGGAGTCAGGGCCAAACATGCGGGCCAAAACAGACAGGCAGAGAGCAGAGGAGAGAGAGTCCACAGGGCAGCCATCCTGCAGCCATGCTGGGACAACAGGAGAGAGAGACCAGGAGAGAATAGGCAGGGGTTATGGAGATAAAGGGAGGGCAAGCACAACACACACTCACATGTACACCCACACACAAAACAACCTAACACCAACTCATGCAGTCACTAATGTGCACAGGAATCCCTGAGCTAGCAATGATAGCCAACCATCAGCACAGAGCTAAACACACACACAGAAACACACACACACACAGAAACCCACGTACATGACTATGTGGGGACACCATTTTTTTGTGGTTTAGAAGGACACTACCACCATCCATACATTACAAACGTCACCCATGTTGTATTCTTTGGTTATTTTAGGTAAAACCGTCTTCTTTATAGTACCAGTTTGGGTACAAGGTTACAAACTTACACTTAGGCCTAAGGAACCTAATTCATTGACCTTAAGGGAGCCCATTAAAAAGTGGAATCCTCACTTTGCTTTTAGATACTTTGAGAATTTGACATAGCCGGGTAGATATTAATAACATGAATAATGACTCTGAAGAAGGTTTCTGCTCTGTCTGCTGTGAAATCGGCCTGTTGCCGTAAAGGCCTTCAACCTGAGTAAATCTTATGCATATTATGACAAGGTTATGGTTCTATATTATGTCTTCATAAGCTCACTGAGAGACTGAACAGTGTAAAGTTACAACTCAAGTATAGACTGTAATATCTTATATATGTGTTGATAAAAGGTCTACACCAGACTTCTAAACATTTGAGTTTGAAGCTGAGCAGCCTCTAGAATTCATAGCGTAGACCAGGGGTGTCCAAAGAGGGCCAGATAAGGATAATAACAACTAGTATTGACAACTGCATTTGGGTGTTTTATGTCCAGCTTGAAAAGTACAGGATTGTAGTTTTCATGTAGCACCTATAGGAGTTTCAAATCTCCCAGGGATAACATATTTGTTGATTAAATGTAACTTTTCGATTTGCAGTTGCACATCTGAAAATTAAAAGATAGATTCCCAAATCAGTAGATAGGCAATATGTAACAAAGTCTGATTGTTAGACTGTCCGCCCCAATCTGATACTTACATAAAAACCCTCTCTATTTTATATCTTTTTGCAGAGATGAGTGAATTAGTGCATGCTGATGGATCACCATCTCCTTCTCTGTGGGTACAGAGGATGTCCAGCGGTGAGGATGTGTGCTTAACAGGTTACAAATCAAGCATAAGCAGGCAAACAAACCATAAATCATTGGGTGGTTGCTTTGTCAGTTTATGCTGGACCTCACTTTGAGATGCCTGCAGGACAACTGAAGACTCAACACTCAGCCAAATAATCAGCATGGTGGAAATGTGGAGCCTGCCAAATTGTGATGCACGGGTCCTCGCGAAAGCACATTAGTGCTCATTGCAGGATTTAATTGGCTAAATCACTTCCATTTACAGTATTTGGTTATAAATAGCTTAGTAACATTTCTTTGGTTATTTAAACCTTCAACAGCTATACAGCTATACAGTTATTCAGTGTTTTTAAAGTCATGAAAGTCTGTTTTCAAGTAATATCTGCTTACATTGAGATATTCTGAAGGCGTAAAGACACTTTAAATATAATTTCAATTGTGCTTTAGCCAAAGTTTCTTAATTTATTTCAGCTGTACCTGAAATGGCCATTTGTCCTTAAAAACCACCCTTTAATTTTTAGAATTCATTTCACAGCCTGAATATGCTAGTTTACCTCCAGGTTTATCTATAATGGGTTGCAGGAAGGGCTTATGTCAAAAAACGTACATAATACCGAGTTATAAAGTATTATTGCCTTTGATTTCTTCACAGCATAATGTTGCAGATCATGTGTTATAATATTGTTTTCATTCTTCATACACCTGATATAACAATAACACAAACGAGAAGCTAAATAAAAATGTAAATTACACTCTGACTTTTTTTGTAACAAAATCCTTATGTTGACATCTGTTTTTACAAGTAATCATACAAATTAGACAGTCAACCCATTTTACTTAAGCATTTAATACATGTCAATTGTTTCTAAATATTATTGAGACGCACATCACTTACAAAAGTGAGACATGGCGGGCGGCACAATATTGAATTTGAAAATGTTATTTATTCAGAATAAAAGACCACATTTATAATAAAAACAGCAGAATTAGATACAATTTATTATTTGCAAACTGGTAACTAGTTTTATTTCTCTAAATCAATATTTACAAGGCAAATTCAATGTGCGTTGTAAATCTAAATATATCACTGGATTAGACTTTGCCTTAAAAAACTAAATACACACGCCCTCTTATATGTCAATACATTTCAATGTGTATCATGGAAAAGTAGGATGCTGCAGTTCTTCAAAGCTGACAGCAGATGGCACATGAGAGCAGGTACATTTGAGGCATATTTTATCCTGATTTTATCAAGCAAGTCAACAAAGGTAAACCAAAATAAAAGCATGCATTTATTAACTAAACTGCACTTGTTTGTCATGTTTTAGTTGCGTTTGGGTATATGCAAACTTGGAGGTAAGACAAGAAAAAAAGCCCAGTGGAGCGTCACATTTCATTCTTTTGCAGGAGTGATTCATTGGAGATAAGTACTGTCAGCTTCTGAAATCCTCAGCACCGGGGAGCTGAAGTTGGACGAGCAGGGATTTAAGTTCTGAGTGCTCAGATAACTAATCTTCTTGCCGCCGTCCCCTCCTGACCCCTGCTCCAGACCGGCCTCCAGTGAGTCCGGGCCCTGAGGCTGGGTCCCAGGCAGAGGAACCAGGCCGTGCAGGAGGCTGTTCCCCAGGTGGGAGTGACATCGAGCCAAGTTGTCAGTCAGATGCTGCATGTACACCTCCTCCAGCTGTTTCTCCAGAAGCCCGTTCAGCACCGAGTTAGACATCGGCTCCAACCCTGACCCGGGCAGATCCATGCTGATGTTCACACTGTTGGCCCCCATGACCAGATACCCCTGGTCTGGTATGGAGGCATGGTGGTTGCCTTGTGGCCCCTGTTGGGCGGCCCAACTAACACCTACTCTTTGGTATTGCCAGGAGTCTTCCTTGTGCTGGGGGATAGTGCGCGTCATGTAGGAGATGCGACCGCTGTCGGCCACCTGCAGGTCTGGGTACTGCTCCAGGAGGCTACAGTCCTGTAAGCCCAATGTGAGGTCATGGTCCAGATGGAGGACAGGGGGACACCCAGGGATTGATAGGCCTGCAGGTCCTTGAGGCAACACTTTCAGGCCCTGGAATTGGTTGGGATCTAGTTCATCCTGGTTTAGAGCTGACCAAAGGAAGTGAAATGGTTATTTGGGTATCCTATGGAAGCCAAAAGCGGCCATGTTTCAAATCTTTACTACATCCGATTACCTGTTCAAGTTCCTTTTATGCGTTTTTTTCTAGCTCACAAGGTATACATGTTTGCATCTGTACATTTTGTTTCCCAAAATGACAGGTAACGGTAAAAGTTCAAATATTTTATTTCCTCAATTTCCTGTGATAACAAGTTGTATTGGTTTTCTCTAGAACACTAGTTATTTTCTTTATTATCCGAAATATAAAATGTAAGATATACGCCTTGGTCTCACAATTAATCTATGAAACATATTTTTTAGCATGGCTGGAAATTATTTTAAGAAAATGATCCTGAATCAGAGAAATAACACATTACTTAGAAGAAAAAAAAAATAAGATGTGAAAATAATTAAATGTCCGTTTATGGCTTCCATACAATTTAATTTCATGGTTTGGTGTGACTTATTTTCTATTTAGCATGAAAGCATTCGCAAGAATATATCTGACAAATGAAGGGCATTTTTGTAAAAGGGAAGCAAGTAAAGTAGATTGTGTGAAGTTAACACCAGTACACCACTCACATTATAAACAGTTACACGTAACACTACATTAGACAGTTTGTATATTTTTAACGAGGCTGTTTACCTGTTTCTGCTGACTCTGCCTGTAGGTCTGTGGAGATTGACTCAGAGAGAATACAGCTTCTGAAGGAATCCGTACAGGGAGTCTGTGATCTCTGTTTCTTGGAGGCAGACTTTTTCTCCTCCTTGTAATGCAGCACTCTGAGAAAACCTTCTGCCAACATGACACAGAGCGACTGTCCTCTTATTTTCTGTCTCTTTCTACCCGCCGTTGCTCCTTATGGTTGTCCGTCTTAAGTACAAATGGCAAATGTAATGTTCTACTAGCTTGTTTCACTTCTGCAACTGAGAACTGGTGCCTCCACCCACATACTTCCTTTATTAATCTGTAACTGAAAATCACAGGTTAAAGAAAGGAGAACAGCATACTATGGACTCTCTGAGAGAACATATATTGTGAACAAACGGGTAGAAGAAACAACACAACATCTAAAATACTCCATTATCACGTCCCCAGTGAATGTGAGGACGCATTTCTGAAGGCATTTAAAGTATTCTAACTAGTGACTTATATATTATAATGTATTACATTAATACATTGTTTATACTGGTGTTAATGTAGCATGTTACAGTGGGGAAATTGTGAAGTTGGAGTTACTTTATGTAAACTAAAATGGCTTTTCCAACATTGGGGTTGGAACCCTTTGAAGAGTACATCTGTAGGGTCGTGATAGCATTCAAATAGTAGGGATGGAAAAATAAATGTTCTGCTACACACAACAATACAACTTTTTTGAAAGATGTTGGACTGTTTAAATGAAACCAGCTGAGAAGTTTGGAAAGCAAATCCCTCTTTGGCCTCAAACAGACGCTGCTGTTTGCTAAAGGCCTTCTACAATTTTCTTAGAGATGCTTCATTCACTACATCACTACAAGGGGCTGCCAACGAAGCATCATGACTCCTGTTGATACAGACTGCTGTGATTTTCACTCAGCAAAATGTGTATTTTAGTAGGGTTAGACAAATAATTTAAATGAATGGCACATTCAAACTTTACACACAATTCATAACAAAATGAATGTGGAGGTCGGAGTACTTTCATTTCATATGAATTAGAGATGAATAAAAAGGGGCTGCAGTAGCTATGCAGGGACTATGCTTGGTAACTAAAGGGTCGCCGGTTCAAGTCCAGATTGGATCAAAATACAGAGTGTGGTAGCTGGTAGATGGAGAGGTGCCAGATTGTTTCTGGCCACTGCCCTTGAGCAAGGCATCAACCCCCAACTGCTCCCAAGCGGCGGCACACTGGCAGCCTTTTCGCTCTGCCATTCTGCGTTAGTGCATGTCTATAGTCCTGTTTGAGCTTGGGTGTATTTCTGGACCGTGTGCAGTTGTAAATAATACCAGAGTTAATAAAGTGATCTTAATAGTTGATTGTGACCATAATACCTGACTTAATACCCATACGACCTCAAATTTGGGGTTGGAAAAAGTCTCATTGGACCCGTTTTCCGTTGCTGGAGCTGGTGACGGTAAGTGTAGGCATATTTGCATCTACAAAACCTGGATATAAAAACATCAATAAATGCAATACAAGTTGTACCACAAAACTGGAATCCAGGCTCTGATGTTAAAACCATTATTTTGCAAATGGATAACCCAAAAGGTCAACATACATGAAGATGCTCTGATATCAGTCACGAAAATGTACTGTAGTTAAACCACAACATTTTACCTATAATGTGATTGAGTAATAATAAAACATATTCAAATGGGGAAGTTATTAAAAATAAAAATGAACTGCTGAGAAGCAGTGACAAGACATTCCGGGGAATATCTGTAAAGTGTTGCAACTAAACAAACAGAATGAACTCAATGAGCGATGACTTCTTCAAAACTAATCCTGCTTTCTCTAACAGTGTTTTTCCTTCTAAAACAATACAATCTGGCATAGCATATACTTGAATGCCAGCACACAAAGTCAACCCAAATTTAAGTCAAAATATGTTCCTACATAAAATAAATCAGTGTGTTACACAAAGGCTTAAAACACATTTCATAACAACCACTACAGAGTACCAAAAGTCAGGCTTTTCATTTGAAGTCTTATTTTATTTTATTTTAGAGAACATAATGAAAAACAGGGACCACCAACACAAGGTAACACAGGATGCTTATCGCATAACAAAAGCTATCCAACTCCCCTAAAAACCATTACAACAAATTAAACAAAACAACTCAGCTTCACATCCTTCTTTTTATGCAGACTTGTCATGTTGGCATAATTTTCAAACAAACATCATCTTGTAGAAAAAAGTCTGCTTTTAAAACAGCATTAAGACATTATAATGTAAACAAAAAGAGAGATTAGGATTGTATAGGAGAACTTTTATAGAAGGTGCTGCAGGTTTGGCGATGATGTGATTGGCAGGAGCATCTCACTCAATGTCAACAGATTCCATTTATTCTAATTATTCTAACTTGGGTGAAATAAGTTAGGAAATGTTTTATGAGTGATTTATTTGTTGTCCAAATTATGAATCTGTGTTACAATTTAAAAAGTGTGTACATTTTGTTGTGTCTAATGATGTGTACTTAAAGAATTAAGCTACATCTTCAAGCTTATGGTTGATTGACATGTCATTAGCCCAAGAGGCTTAACGGGCTGAGTTAAACTGTAGGAAGCAGAGTGGTTTGTAGATACCCACAATGCTCTGCTTTAGTACCTCCTCTCACTACAACTGATAAGGCACAGCTGAACACAGGTTAATAGAAAAAAACAGTGAAATAGATCAAAACAGTCTACATTTTTATACGCCAATTTAAATGTTGCTTCTTCTTTTTTGTCCTGGATCAGTTCCAGGTCCAGGTCTGGGTTCAGGTCTCAGGCAGAAACCACGCAAAGCTGCTACTGCTGGGCTTTCTTCGCTAGAGCCTCGGCCTCCTGCAGAGAAAACAGAGGCAGAGACAGAGGGGGAGAAAGGAGAGCGGGTTATATTAAAATGGAGGATATTGGTTTATACATCCCCTGCCACGGCACAGAGGAAAACCCCCTCTGTTTCTATGGTAACTGGCACACCTCCCTGCAGTTCCTGTTGCGGCACAGAGGAGGCGCCAGCGTGAAGGAGTGAGGACGCCTGTCTGGGTGTAGGGATATGAGGAACAGATGTATTATGTAATATGTGTGTTTCTTTCAGGACATTACACTGGGTTGGATAAATATATATTTAGGCCAGTAAGCCGGTGTTACAGGAAACAGGGCTCTAGGAATGCGGTTCGAATAACGGACAGATATCAGTGTGTGTGTTTTTTCTTTTCTTCATAAGCTCACCTTGGAGCCCGGGGGAGCGGTCAGACCCAGAAACGCATACACGGCGTTATCCTCTCTGGCATCGAAGAAGGCCTCGTAGTTCTGAGACAGAGGAAGACACGGAGAGAAGTTTTCAAAATGAACATCGATGAGTGGATGAAGTCCAACCTGGGGAATGATAATGTGAAGCAGGCCTGGGATCAGTGCCTCAGGGTGACAATCTGGGCGGCAATGCATGAAGAACTCTTGGTGAGAATCAGTCGGGGTTGAGGTATTTGTCCAAGGACAGGCCTCCGTATTGATTCTGATAGGAGGGTATTGTCTTTGAGAATGTTACCCACGGTAAACACGCAAACACATTCACCAGTTTACTGTTTAATTGCCTGCTGTCTCTTTCATTCCTGATCCCTCACTCCTTCGTTTTCACTCCTTTGGCTCCCACACCCACCCACACCCACCCACCCACACACACACACACACACACACACACACACACACACACACACACACACACACACACACACACACACACACACACACACACACACACACACACACACACACACACACACACACACACACACACACACACACACACACACACACACACACACACACACACACACACACACACACACACACACACACACACACACACACACACACACAGATCTTGATAAAAGGGGCTGTTTTCTTTGTCAGTGACATTTTATAAAGCCCATTCTGCAACTTCACTTACAGTCATCCCACTTATACTTCTGTCATTTTAATGGGAACAAAAGATTACCTGCCAACACAGAGAGCAGGCTGTGTAATTGCCTTTCTCAAGTTATGTTAACAAAAATACTTTGACATTTTGATAAATACGCTCATTTTATTTCCAAGACTGGAAGCAGGTGGAAATGTGTCAACTGCTTCTGTCCAAACAATAGACTGTATATAAAAAAGATGTATAAACCCACCGGTTTATAGACTACCACTTCGAAGTTTCGCAGACGGGGTTTTGGTCAGCGGCATATTGTGTTTTTGGGATATCCCAATCTTGTTTTTTGCACCCAGAAGTGACATGAGAGGGTGGAGCAAAATACAACTGATCGTGATATTTGTAGGTGCTCAAAAGGTTGCAGACTGTGGCAAAAGTATCATAAACACATATTTCCAATAACCTTCCTACAAGCCTAAAATCATAAAAAAGCAAAACATTTGAATTTTTGATACATCCAATATTTTTTGCTAAAATTGACAAAGACAGTGAGGTTGTAGGCCATAAAAAAAGATATCTGCGTGACAATTCTAGTAATTTAATCTATTGTTTATATGAATTTGCTGATTAGTGTAGCTTTAAACATATTTAAACCTCAGAATAAGCATTCAAACCCACCATGCAGGATGTGTGTGTACTGAGAACAGGAACTATAGTTCTGTGTGTGACATATTAAATTAGTTCTGTAATTCATAATTCACATGCATGTGTGCCTCACCCCACAATATTTGCTCTCGTTAAATATCTGTGGGGGGAGAGGGTTCCCCGTGGCCGGCCTAGACTCCTCCGGAACATTCTCTCTCATCCACTTCCTGTTGCCCTCGTTCGCCGCGATGTCACACTCCTCGAATTCGATCTTATTCGCCGCCAGGAAGCCCTTCACATCCTGCTGCTGCTTTTTTATCTGCGTGCGGGGGAGACGAGAGAGGGTGACACGGGGGAAGTTGTCAGTTAGACAAGTGTTTACTTTCAGACATATGAGGAAACACAAGGCCCTCTGCTCACCACACTGTCATCGGTCTGCTGCAAAAAAGTGAGAAATGGTTGCATGCCGCTCTGTTACTAAGTTACCACCCGTTTACTGAGAAGTGAATGATGTGATACAACCAGATAATAGACGAAGGTGAACTCGGGCAAGGCTAAGCCGAGATGCTTAGTCTTTTATCTGCATGAAAAATGCCAGATAGTGAGAAAGATGGCAACTCCTAAGACTAGACTGCCTTCATCCTCCTCACTTTATAGCAACAAATACAACCATATCAAAAGCGTTAGTAACTTGCCGCATGCTTTTCATTGTTATAGAATACAGTGAGCTTATTTCCCACAAAGAAACTCTGTTGGCAGTCCACACTTTAGAGGTAAGTTCTTTCTTACTATCAAGGACTTCATGTGATTAATTTTGAAGGCAAAAAAAAAATGCAAAACCACACGCTTGTCATGTAAGAGGATGCAAAACACCAACTGTCACCAACTGAAGTACAAAGGTATCAAGAATGACACGATATGGGTTCTCCCTTATTTCTTGGTGTGTCCCAGAGTAACCCAAATACAGACAGTAAAAACAGTAAGGCACTTTAAAAAAGCCATAGACTGGATAGAAATGCGTGCTTGTCTGGATGTGTTCTTCCTGCTTCTGCCTCTATCTTTATGGATGTGTGTGTGTGTTATGAAGTGTATGAAACAGCAGTCCAATGAGATCTCAGTGGGTGTGTATAAGAGGGAGGATGGCCCTACAAGGCCACACGGAAGCAAGAGCTCCTCCGGGACTTGAGAGGAGGTAACTGGTCAAACACGAGCCAAATAAGGCCTGCTGCACGGAGACACACAACCACCAGCCTCAGCTGCACACACACACACACACACACACACACACACACACACACACACACACACACACACACACACACACACACACACACACACACACACACACACACACACACACACACACACACACAAGATCACACACCTAAAACCTCATGGTAAAAGCACAACAAGGTCCTCTGGTTTATAATCAATGTATTGTCTTCCTGTCCGTCCAGACACCTCCACGTCATGGCTCCTCCCACTTTATGTTGCAGAAGAGACAGGTGGATGAGTTCATATTCAGCTGAAACAACACTAAAGCATGGAAATGAGCCGTGGTGCAGTTTGAATCATTTAGTTGCACTCGCTTGGCCAAAGTCCTAGAACAAGCTCTTTGCCCACCTGCTCTGGAAACCATCGCGGGACGGAGCAACGGAGTAGGACGTCAAGAGTTCAGAATCACTTTCACTGGCTTTCTCTGAACACAGACAATCATCTCTTTTTCCATTTTGTACACATGACGTTGGTACCCAAAACAACAATAAACTGACTATCCTCAAAAGACAAGCACAACGGTTCCACTTTCTCCCCTTTCCTTTCTTTTTGTGCACTCCATTGACCTGAAAGCCTGGATTGTTGCCAAGTAAAATTAATTTGTAGGGTGAGCTGGCCCCTAACTGTAATTGCACAGTGAGAGTTCCAAGCTTTTCCCCCTACTCCCTTGTGAATGGCTCTCTGGTGTCTTAGGTTAAGCTCTTGGTGATATGGAAGAAGACTTAAGGCTTCCGCTGTCTTTGGGTGTGTCAATAAACCACTAATCTTCTCCTGTTGCCCTGTATTAGTCACTCCGTATCTCTCTTTCTGGAATGCTAGAAGAAAAAACAAAGAGAGTGAGGGAGATGAGCCAGGTTGGTGTTTCCATTTACTTGTCCAGCTAATTTCAGCTGGACTTTTGCAGTGTCACAAATAAAAAATGCAAATTCAGCTTGTTTACAAAACTGTTTTGGAGCACATGAACTTGGCTATGCAGAGCGTTTTTTCGTCAGCAGTTGTCCGAAACA
This sequence comes from Pseudochaenichthys georgianus, assembly GCF_902827115.2. NCBI lineage: Eukaryota > Metazoa > Chordata > Actinopteri > Perciformes > Channichthyidae > Pseudochaenichthys > Pseudochaenichthys georgianus. Next base: position 31,323,427 of record NC_047512.1, read on the forward strand.
AAACAAGGCATGTAATATTGGCCATGTTTGATGATCTCCAGGGCAAAGACAAATAGATTGAAACCACTGATCAATCATGTTCCATCAGAACTTATTTGGAAAAGGTGTTTCAAAATATGGTTAAGCAAATTAACACATATTTAAACAGAAAAAAACTGAGGCGAGCTTAAAAAGCCCTGTAAGGAAGTATTTTGAATGTTTCCGTTTCCAAAGGCAGAGTCTGTAGGCCTCAAGTTACTATTTACTGAATCCATGCTCACAATACCTAAATGGCTTGCCCTGGTATGCAAATATATACTGATATTGAGTACACTGTGTCTCTATGGTGTAGGTTTTGTTTGGCATGGAACCATCAGAAACCCTTCTGTGTTTGCCATGCTAGCCAGGCTCTGTGGATGGCAATGGTTGGTCAGTAGGCTACTTTGATCCAGAATGCTCAACAACCGTAGATTTCCATTACATTTGATAATAAACAAATGACCAATTCCTCAAGAACTACCATGTAGACTCTTGTGTAGAGCATAGCAGCTTTTTGAGGGCTGTGCCGGGTGCTTTAAGCTAAATGTTAATATTAGCATGCTAACATGTTGAAAAATGACAATGCTAGCATTCTGAACATTAAGGTGTTACCACGGTAATTTCCACTAAAGTTTACTTTAGTTTTCAAATCTTGTTTCCATACACTGCCTTTGGATATATACATCTGATAATATGAATGGTCATTAGCACACTAAAAGGGTTCTAAATTATTCAAGATCTTAATTCATTACTAACCCCAAGGGGGTTATGTTTTCGGTTTGAGTTGTGGATTTGTTGGATTACGGAAAAACAACTGGCCCGATTTTCATAAACCCTTATGGAAGGTTGTAGTAAGGGCCAGAGAAGAACCTATTACATTTTGGAGCGTATCCAAATCACGGGCTCAAACTAAATACCCAAACATGTTTCAGTTGGCTGAGGTCTGCGCTCTACTAGTGCCCTTCTAGTTTCCAATACAGTTACTATTCAAAATGAGTAATTAAACATCGTAAGAAAAAAGTAAAAGATATTGTTGCAGTTAAACATATCTATTGTTGCATAGATCCTTAACCTAGTAGGCAAACAAACAAAGAACACAGATCTGAAGAGGAAATCTGCAACACACGTTCTTTGGTTTAAATTCCACATTGTCATCATCATCATCATCATCATCATCATCATCATCATCATCATCATCATCATCATCATCATCATCATCATCATCATCATCATCATCATCATCATCATCATCATCATCATCATCATCATGTGAGCTGTGGCAGGGCCATGAGATCAGGTCGAGAGTTGATAAATCCCTGTATAAATAGTAGAACTCTGGCTTTAACAGCTGCCAGACAATGGCAGGCATTGATTAGATGCACTGTATGCACATGCTTGGATCAATACAGTGGAGACTAATTGAATCAGCCTTGTCGACCATGGAATGGGGTCAGTCCATGTGCAGATCAGTCACACATAAAGGAAAAGACACTTAAACTTAATTTGTCAAGCATTCTTTGCAGACAAAATGACTTTTCTAATGGTATTGGCATGAGTGTCCAATGTTTTAATGTAGGAAAATCTACTTTCTTGTTTCAGGAAACACGATTCAACTCCAGGCAAGTCTGTTTGGTAGGGATAAAGGTTTTGTCTTGATTATATCAAGATCAACGCTCAGTGGAATTTAAGCAGCAACAGAAGCCTCCACCTAATCTAGAGCACAGGCAGCATTACAACATTATTACAAAAGAGTTGTACACTGTTGCTTTGGCTGGTTTTCCTTAACGGCTAAAAGGCCAGAAAATAACACTGTATACAGACTAAGAGACTCACTGACTAAAGCCTGACTTACAGGCCCTGATGTCAGAAGTACAGTGGAAGAAGAACAGTAAATCTTTAACAGAGCGCAGTAGAGTTGGGCGTAAACAATGCTTTATAGCCATAAAAAGCTGTTACCGTTTCTTAGTACATTTATCGTGGCAATGAGGACATTTGTGTTGCTGCGGCACATAAAGGGAAATGGAGCAGTAAATATGTTCTGGTGCTGGCAGTGGCAAAGGTTTTTGGCTCTTTTCCATTAGTACACGTGTGTATTTACATATTGTTATTCAAACATGGCCTCAATGTAACCTAATGCCCTGTTTTAACTGTGTGGTACACCTGTGCTCGGACTCACTAAAAGTACCAGGTGCTTTTCTTCAGTATAGGTGGGGTGATCAGCTGATTGCTAAAGTGATGCCGCTCGAAACTGCTGTGACATATAATTTCTATTAGTGAAAACTAAAAGTTGCATTCGCTATTGATGGTAGCTTGGCTAGTTACAAGTCGCGGGTTTGTGCAGGATGTCCCGTGTTGCCTTGGTGATGAGTTTCTGACCAATCAGTGGTTTGCTCTTACTTCTACTATCGGCTAAGCTAGCTTGGACTTTAATCTTCATTTTATCAAATCAAATCAAATTTTATTTATATAGCACATTTATAAACGATTTTTGGTCGAGCCAAAGTGCTGTACATATAATAAAAATAGCCTACAGTAGAGACACTTTACAGCTAATACAATAGCACAGATTGTTCAGAATATCAGTATGAGAAAAAAAAAAAAAAAAAAAAATTGCTAACGGGAAACCAAAGAAAGACAGTTGAGTTGATCAGAGCTGAACTGTTCCATGCAGTTAAAATGCAGCATATGAAGGAGATACCATGCATGCCCTTATCTTTACAAAGCCATTGACACTAACCCTAGAAGTCTCTCTGGAGAATTCACAGCGAGTCACAACACTCATTACATAATTATTTCCAAAAATACAGCATCAAAGCTTCACAAAGATAGCATATTGCAGGAATATGAAATTGGACTGACCTGATATAGTAACCATTAATACAAAGGGGGGATGTTGAGGTGCAATCATGTTGACAGAACTCGTCTAACTTCTTCATTGTCTGTAATTTCCATACTGTAAACTTAAAACTTTGTGCGTTAGAACACACCCTCTTCAAATCAGCTTTGGTTCTCTTGCATTAGAAATGTAATCAATTAAACCTTAAAACACTACGTGTGGCTGTTATATGGATCCTTTTCTGCTTAAAACCAATACCAACAATGGATACAAATATACACTGACATTGAACCGAACTTTATATCTTCGGAAAATACAAATCTGCCTTAATAATGCTGACTTTTTTTTTGCTTGTCAAGTGCTAAATCTGATATCTGGCTAATTTTACACTGTGTCTCTCTGTGACCTGCAATCATTTCCTCAGTGGAGCGAACACTTTGAACGTAGCTTTTTGAAATACTCCTACTTGTCTGTCTGTTTTGGCTCTTGTTCCATTCACATTGGAGTGATTCATGTATCAGCACACTGGTAGATAGTGGAATGCAATCACATTGTTTTGCTTTTTTACTAGTCTGAATATCTCTTTTTAATGAACCACATCAACATCAGACATTGCATTGAGAGAGATAATAATATAAAGACTGTATTTAAATCAGACATGGAGTAATTCAAATAAACTCTACAAAGTGACAGCATATCCTATATCTATGTTGGACCTACGAAATATGTCATGATAGCAAAGTAACAATGTTTTTATGGCACTTGACTTTACTTTAATCAGTAATGCTATTGTTTTTTTGCCAACTCTAAAAGAAGATCTAGAGAGGAAGATATGTGTTTATCTTCATCTTTTACAAGGACATAAATATGTCCAGTTGTTCTAGAAGACTCTACTTAACACGGATCAATGAGAGGTAATGCCTTTTTCCCAGACAGGCTCCATCACAGCGATGCGTCCCTGAGACCGCTCTGGCTTTACAGGAAGCTCCCTTCCTGTAAGGCTGCTGCTGCTGAACTTTTGCAAATGTCATTTACTGTAAGGGCAATAAAGTCGCTCAGAGCTGTCCAACTGAAAACTGGCTTCATGCTTGATTACTTCCTCTGAATGTGAGCTGCAAAAACAAGCTGCCCAATGAGGGTAAATCATCCTGAATGTGACCTCACAGACTTTTAACTAAGTGATTTTGATCGAAAGGCTGTTATATCTTTGCCATTTCCATCACTTTTTACTTTGCACTATGACGCACTAAGCTGCTGCTAGTAATATTGCTGATTAAGATAATAATTGTTGTGTTAGCTGTGGTAGAAAAAAATGCAACAATAGACTAAATGTGTACACTATTATAGTAGGATAGGGCCATTTACTACACTTTTATAGTATAGCAAATTCCTACAAATCAAGACCTCCAACAAGTCCTAAATAGAGCTTAAGTGTCCTGGGCTGCAGCTGCATGTTTTAAGAAGTGGCCCTGGGGAATTGCATCACCTTCGTTCCTCTCCACTCTGGAATAAACTTGCAATATTGAAGCTGATGGGGCTGCAGGACAGTGAATGCAACATATAATGTATGTGTGTCCTCCAATCAGACACACAGACTGTGAACCAGCCTATCCTGGTATCAGGGGACTGGACAGGACCTTTTAAGTACATTTGTGGATGTTTAACTGCATGCCATTCCTGTTTGTCAGCCTGCTTTCAGCTGCAAAACCCCAGAGCTGTGAATTGAGTAAACCCTGTGACAAACAGCGAGAGGTTTTCTCTATTCAATTCAGCATCAAACATCCTCTTTGTCTCTTTCTCTGTGACACAGTTAAAGGGGGAACAAGTGAGAGAGATAGGTGGAAAGCCCATCTGTGTTCAAAAGTTGGCAGCATGAGGAGTCAGACCACTCCAGATGGAGAGGATGACAGCTACATGGACATTAATAAGTGAGCTCAATACAAGTTTAGCTGCCTTTTCTATTGTCTAACAAGCACTGGATGCTGCAGGTGAATCCAGCAGCACATTTATAAAAGCAATGCTAGTATTATAATGCCTTACCGAAGTGGATCCGGAGGACGATGCTATGTACACTTTGATCACCATGGTAAATCCCTGGTGCTGCTGACACGAGTCCGGTTCGCAGCGGTTGGTTGCTCCTGCTCCTCGCAGAAACTTTGCAGGCGGATTAATCGACAGCGAGGACAAAATAACAACAACAAACTTCCCCGTGTGAAATGCTGTGTGTCTGATGAAGGCAGCGCAGGCTATCTGCGCAAATGCTCCTGGTCTCAGCACTGGATGGAGCTTCGCATTCCTCCTCCGCCTCTACTGTGCCTCCCCGCCCCTTCTAGTCCCTCTCTCTCTCTGTGGAGCGAGAACACACACTCCGAGACACGTTCACGCACACGCAGGTGGGCAACGGGCCAATCATTATGGCAAGACAACAGGGTTATATTGTCTGAATATTTCAGCACCGACCCCATTGTCTGCAAGCCAGACATTATTGGCTATTGTCCCTTTTTTAACCGTGCACGTGTGCCCAGTTGCACGTGTTCTATTAAGTCGTGTTAATAGGTGGATGTTATATCAATAACAACATGACATCTGGCAGTGATTTTGAGGCACTTTCTGGGTGCTTTAGTGTAGCAGCACAGCCCTTTTAAGGTTCTTCTCGAGCAGCCATAACATTAGACGGGCTTTGTGGGCCCCCTGCAGGCGTCACGGGCAGACGTCGCGAGGTTTTTCTCTGAAACGAATTTAGGAAAGACGACTGACAAACAAAAAAAAATGTGTCGAAGAGGAGTGAGCGCCATATTGGACTCAAACACCAAGTGAATTTGAGGTGAATTTTCTCCTCGCTGACCGCAGCAGATGTGAGGGGTAGTTTTAAGATAAGCCAGCGGGGATGAATGGCTTACACTGGGGCATGTTGCCTGCCGAGGGGGCCTGTATGGCTGGGCGGACAGGTTCTCTGCCAGGCCTCTTTTCTTACTGTAATTGAACACACGTATGGTGGCAATATGTACTTTCATTCTTGCCGACTTCCTCCCTTCTCTCCCTGCAAGAAGCCATTCGCGCAGTCCTCAGAACATCGCCGGCTCCAAAATTCCAAGTGTTCTGCAGCCCCGAATGGCGTCACTTGATTGGCTGAGAGCCTATCAATCATGCCCTTAGCCGCACCCCTCCCCCCATTCAACCACTCGCCTCTCTTTTCCAGTGTGTTTACTACACTGCCGAGCATAAGGGAGACACTCGTCTTCACATGTACTGAACCCACTGAGAAAAACAGTTTTTAGTTGTATTTGTAAGAAAACCTCCAAGAGATCAACATGCCCCAAGAGAAAGGTACGTATTCTGAAAATAATAAAAAATAGTTTGAGGGGTATATCAGCTTTTTAAGGCATTGCAAACGATTATGAAGACAGCCCTCTGAGACATTACTTAATTATAACGTAATGTATATCCGTTTTTGCTCGCTGGTAATTTTGCCTATTTTCTAGATATAATGTACATTTTTTATGCGTTAGAATTAATATTTTCCCGCTCGGACCCGGCCTTTAAAAACGCGTATTCTCGTTTAGAACCGCTGTCCTTTGGGGAGTCAGAAGTCTCTTTCGTCTCCATGCAGTTAACAGGCACAAGCAGCAGCCATGCTTTGCAGACTATTGTCCACCTTCGTCGCCGACTCCCCCTACCTACCGAGAACAAACGCTTCACTTATCGCCAATTCGCCACCAAACCGGCGAAAAGTGGCACCAGAAAATGCTTTTAGTGCCTTTACTTTGCATTTTGGTCGCAAAAACAAACACTCGCCGTCGCGTTTCGATAAAATTGTATATTGCTCTCTTTGTTCATGGTCCCAAAATGGCTGCAATGACGTGGCTCTGTCGCGAGGGGGCGCGCGTGAGCCGCGAGCAGGTCCCTCCCCCTTCTCAAAGACTCCGCGCCAGCTTTCAAATCTGAGCTTCATGCATTGAATGAGAGAAGAATATGGGGAGAGAGAGGGAGAAACAGGGCCTGGGCCCTCAAAATATGGCTCAAGAAGACCCACATGTCTGAGCTCTCATAGCAGAATACTGAAATTATGCATTACCTCCACATTTATGGGCTGTAAGCCTTTAAAATGACCTATATTTCACATAAAATTTTGTTTTCGCATGAAACCAAAAAGTTTTTTCGGCAGCTCTGTAATTATCAGCAATATGTGCCTAAAGTCTTTAACAACTGTTTTATTGTTAGTTTAAACACCATTTGTTGCCATAATAATGCTATTTAATTTGTATTTGATTTTTAACCTGTTGTATTTGTGTTTTTCAGGCAACGGTAACAGACGGAGGCGAGAGGGATGAGGTAAGAAGGGGTGCACCTAAGTAAAACCTCATACATGTGATTAAAATTGAATTTGTATTGTTATTTGGTAATTGGGGGGGCATTATCAGGAATAAAGCACTAGTATTGCATTTAAATGTGTGTTTCCTGAATACAGTCAAAGTCACAATAAACGATCCATAATAATAGTCTTTGTTCTGTTTCAGCCTCAGAGGAGATCAGCTCGGCTATCAGCGGTAAGAAGGCACTCATACAAAGTCAACTAACTAATTTACATGAACAAATTCAGTTAAAAAAACATGGTAATTCCAGGGGAAATGCTCAAAATGAGTAAACATTTAATATTTTGCCCTAAAAGAATCAAAAACAGCTAAAGCAATGGCTTCTTTTCATAATGTGCACAATTTTGATTCCTACCCATACCAAAATAAAAAAACATGCGGTTTTTACATAATTAGCCAAATAATTAGTCATGAGTATGTAAGTCGTTAATGAGGTAAGAAATAAAGTGATCAGAAGTCCCTTAGAGCTAAAATAATGCTTTATTATACAAATTAAACATAATTTGGAAAGTTATTTATGGTAGTAAAACTTACAGGGCTGTTAGAGTACATACTAAACACCAATATTGTGTATAATCTCAGACTAATTACCTTTAGGAACTTGACATTGCATAAGTTCCCCTAATAAACGCAGTTAGGATCAGTCATATTAATGTAAAAACAGTTTAAAAACAAACTAAAAGGGAATATTTAAGCCTATATTCCTATTCATCCCCCAAACAAGTTAAGTGTCATGGTAGCTTAAGTCTTCTAGTATCTTAAAAAATATTCTTTTGCAAAGAATGTGTAGCCATTACTTGGATCCCTTTTCCTTTCTTCTCCATCAAAGAGACCGAACGCTCCAAGGTGGAACCAAAGGTTAAGAAGGCAGCAAAGGTAAGAGATGCTAGCCTTGATCCGAATTAACATGTAATAAAAAACTGCCTGCTAACCAGGTGTCTTGTGTTGCCCCTGCAGAAAGAAAAGGCTGTGAAACGATAAGAAGGAGGACAAGAAGACCAAGAAGGCGAAGGAGAACGCAGAGGCCGAGGCAAACGAGGAAAACCACTCTGAGAACGGAGACGCCAAGACCAACGAGGTACGAGGACTCAGAAAAAACATCCGTTAGTTTATACTGACACTAACAGTAACGATTTGAAATGGCTCAAAGTTTTAAACTTGTTCTGTCTTACAGGAGGAGGCAAGCTCCTGATGAGGCCAAGGAGGAGGCCAAGTCCGAGTAGCACCACTGCCCAAACGTCTCCTCCTCTAAAGTCCCCCCCCCCTCTCCCATCCCCTGAATCCCCCCAGCCAGCCAGCCCCCCCCCCAAAGTCTCTACACACGGTTTTCCCTCCAAGGCGTATTGTTAACAGAGGAATATTTTATCAATGATTTTATAAGTATCCGTACAGATTTTAGCACAAAAAGCAAAGCTGATTATGGAGCGCCTTGCAGATTTTGCAGTGGTCATATCATGTGTCTGCAAGCAAGATGACACACTAAAATCTTTTTTAATGGCATTATCATGATTGTTGAAAGGCTTGTTTGTGTAGAAAGTGCGTCCTGCCGGAATTAGGCTATGTCGTGAGTTGTGTATTCCTGTGTTTCTCTCCCTCTCCCCGATCTCTCCTCCCTCACCTCCCCTCTTCTCACCGCCAACAGATTAGGACCCTTCCTCCCTCTACAGTTCACCTTTTATCCATGTTTTATTAACAGTTCAGCCATGTTAAAGTGGGTGATTCTTCTAGACATCTAATGTGCAGTGAGTTTCCCTTTTGCTTTCTGTCTGTTTTGTTTTTTTGTTGTTGTTTTTTTTTCATTGAAATGTGTTTTAAAAGAAAAAAAGCGTGTTGAAGCGTGTTGTCCATAAGAAAGAGGAAGACGAACATGTGAAACATTCCGGGAACAGTGATGGCCTCCGACCTGTCTCCTAGACGACACTGCGTGCGGAAACAGCTCCTGCTCCATCCACGCTGTCATGTCAGCTTTTCTAAAACACTCTGGTTTTTTTAAACGATCGAATTTGGAAACCCTCTCTGACAAAATGCAGGTGTCTGGTCCCTCTCTTATGTTCTGAAATTCTCTTAATAAAAACGAGTCCTGGGAATTTTCCTCGATATCATGTGCCTTGAGTTTCTTTCTTCAAAAGATTCAAATCCATTGAAGTTTGTTTCAAAATCAACACAATATAGACCATACAAAAAGTAAAAAAGGTTTCTTTGAAGTCCTCTTCAGGCTCTTATTTAAACTCCTGTGATTTGTAAGTAAATGTATGATCTTAAAATTATATTATAATGCTACATTGTAGCTTTAAAACTGCACTTCTAGTTCTATTTTAATGCACTCCATTATTAACCAAATGTAAGAGCTTTTCGGTGTTAATCTGCATGCAGAAATTTAAATTAGACCTTTAATACATGCAAAACATAAAACAGGATTCAGACGGCAGCTGTGACCTGACTAAATGAAACATGCTTGTACTGCAATGTAACTGTAGACCACCTTGCTTTGACACAGCTGCTGCGGGATACAGATTCTTAAAACGTGGGCATTTAGCGTTGTCTAATTCAACAGTGGAAGTTGTTGATCCTCCAAACTCGCTGTAGGTTTAGCTGAGGATTCAAACAACCAGGAATTATCCCACAAATATGTTGCTACAGATCCATGAAGAAGGCAGGTCAGGAAAAAGTCAGGTTGGGACACTATTCTAATAAGTACTACGCATACTCCTGGGACACTTAGCTTCCCCTTTCTCCACCCTAAAAGAATGATTCACCTTTGCAATGAATAATTGAAAAAAAATCAAGTAATAAGGCCTCAACTCAAGCCTGTTCCTTTTATGTGTGAGGAAGTTGAAGTGCGGAGGCCTACATCCACTGAAAGACACTATCTTTCCACTTAATTCCCCTTTAGGCACTACACATTCTCCTTTAACTCTACATGAACTCAAACATGAGTGCTGCCGTGAACCACATTCACCTCACACAAAATATCACCAATCTATTCAGCAGCTTCACTTAAAGAGAGCTCCATATTTAGTTCACAAAGCTGCGTGCATTATCACGTGTTAGAAGCCTGGCAGGCAGAAGCAGACATAAGAAAGTGTCTGTCTGATGAATAGGTCTACTTTTTATTTATTTGTCTAAGCTTTGTTTGTGTCCTCAAGCATTGACAGTTGAATGTATGTTAATGCATGCTTTCTTTGCCACAAATTCATTTAATTTGTGCTCAAATATGCAAGGGAACATCTTTTTTTTATTTACGGTTCAAACGTTTTGCAATCCCTTCTATATTGATAGTAAAACATTACCATTTAGCTGCATATTAACCCAAAGGAGCAGGCCTTTTTGTTAAAAACGAGCACTTGTAAGTGTTCTGTTATCTATGAATCACGGCTGAGATTTTCCATAGAATATGTCGCAATTTTGTTTTTCTTCCGCTATATCTGTGCAGCAGTATCAGCCCCTCTGACCTGCATTGTCATGGCCGAGCGAACGGGCTCCATTTTGTCGATATATTTTGTTTGTGTATGCGGAGCGTTATAGCACCGCCCCGACGCTAGATGGCAGCCTTGCCTTACAATCTACTCTAAACACAGAGGAGCTATTGCATATTAGATTACATTTTATGAACTGATAAAAAGTGTTACTACTTTCCCCGCAGCATATTACAGCTAAATAATGATACAGTGGTAATTTGGCACGGTATAACTGTATCAAATACAGTCATGCTAAAAATTAAACGAATAAACAGGCAGAAAACTTTTGGGGGGGAGAAGCAGCTTTGTATTGGGTGGTATGGGAAGATTATATGTACTAAAGTCATTAACAAGACCATAATAAACAGTGATAATAAGAAATGTTCTTGTGTACCTCAGTAGAAGGAGAAGCTTCGATAAAAACCAGACACTGCCATGGCACTGCTTAGTCTGTAATTTGACTAATTCATACCTTAATTGATAGGCTACTGGACCTTTGGCCCTGTTCCTTTGTATTCATGTATGTGATTTATGAATTATGTTTCTGATTTGTGTATTATGTGTTATGTTGTGTATGTAGTATTGTAATCTTGTTCAAACTATTTAAATGAAGTTTGCTAAAAAGCAGTGCGTACTGTTTTTCTTTTGCCAGGGGGCAGCAAAGTGAACTGTGTGTATTCAGATGATAGGAGACAGATCATAGGTTTTATTATGAAAAGAAACTTCAAAATGATACCTTCAGGCTTTCAACAACAACTAAATCAATTTCCTTTTTTATCCACATTTACCTACTTTAATCCTCTGTCAGTACTATCTGTTTATTTTACATGTATTTTATACAAAGAAAAATCTCAAGCTGTGATTTCAGCATCCTTATCTGTTGATCAATGGAAATATGTTATTGATCAGATAGATAGTTTTTGGATCCAAGACTCTTTCTTCTCCGCGCCACCTTCCCTCATCTCTGATATTCCTCCTCTCATTGATCCGACCATTCATGCTGTCTCCTGTGATCAGCCCTGTGACTCGTTAACGGCTTTGATACTGAGAGGCAGACACACAGCCCCCCCCATCCCCTCCAGTCTTGAACATGATAGAGCTAATTATTTCAATATTAGTATATATTTTTGTCTGTCTGTCTGTCTGACCATCTGCCAGTCACTTTTGACTGTCTGGTAATCACAAAGGGATGAGTGCACTCTCATTCTGTCCTCTCTGACTCTCAGATGGCTTATGATATATGACTAAAATAGCACATTTTCTCTTTTTAAACATGCGCATATCCTATTATGTCATCCCACGCACTTCCATCTCCCCTGTCTCCGTCATCCGTCATCCGTTCCCAAACCAGCGTCCACATTACTCCGGCACGCAGCGGTGGTGTGTGAGCTGCTGTGCGTTAGTGTCAGTGGTGGTGTGTGGCATGGAGAGAGGGATGGTGGTGGGGGATTCTCTGAATAAAAAGATGACCTTTCACGAGGAAGTGATTTAAATGATGTCCTGTCGTCACCAGGGATACCAGTGTGCGACTGAGCATTTGTTTTCAAAAAGAAGGATGTCACACTTTTGCACATGCTTACACAAGTTGCCAACTGATCCACTGAAAACACTGAAATGTTGACATTAATTAAATGTATCATGTCAACAGATTGCACATAACTGTATAAGGTTAGTTGAAAGCATTTATATTACGTTTAATCAATCAATCAATCAATGTTTATTTATATAGCCCAATATCACAAATGTTACATTTGTCTCAGTGGTCTTCACAGCGTGTACAGAATATCAGTATGACAATACGACACCCTCTGTCCTTAGACCCTCACATCGTACAAGGAAAAACTTCCAGAGAAAACCCACAGTTTAAAGGGAAAAATGGGAGAAACCTCAGGGAGAGCAACAGAGGAGGGATCCCTCTCCCAGGACGGACAGACGTGCAATAGATGTCGTGTGTAAATTGAAAAGATAATACATTTGCAACATAGGTAGTCCAAATGTTTGGAAATGCATGTGTGTAATAGGAAGATGAATCCACGAGGATATCCATCCAGGACCGATGATCCAGGACCACAGCCACGACTCAAGATCCAGGGCTCGTGATCCAGGACACAGGACCGCAGGATCATCCATGACTCCGGATCCCAGCGTATATACACACCAAAAAGAAAGACATTTGGGGAAGCTGGGTTAATCGGAACATGAGAGTACACAGGTATAGACAGAGAGAAGGAAGAAGTAAGATGTCCCCCGACAAACTAAGCCTATATCAGCAAACTAGGGGCTGAATCTAATCAGCCCTAACTATAAGCTTTATCAAAAAGGAAGGTCTTAAGCGCACTCTTAAAAACAGATAGGCTGTCTGCCGCCCGAACACAAACTGGAAGCTGATTCCACAAATGTGGAGCTTGATAAGAAAAGGCTCTGGCTCCCATTGTACTTTTAGAGACTCTAGGAACAACCAACAACCCTGCATTCTTGGAACGCAATGCCCTAATAGGACAGTAGGGTATAATGAGTTATTTAAGGTAAGATGGCGCCTGCCCATTAAGGGCTTTGTCGGCGAGAAGAAGAATTTTAAATTCTATCCTGTGTTCTATAGGGAGCCAGTGTAAGGCAGCCAGAACAGGAGTAATGTGGTCCCTTTTCCTAACTCTGGTTAGTACACGAGCTGCAGCATTTTGAATCCGCTGAAGCGACTTGACTGACTTCTTGGTACACCCTGATACAGCCTGTCCTCCTACAAAAAACGACCATATAGGTCGATTGTTCAGCAGCTAAATACGACCCAGAGACACGTTTTAAAGTGTAGCCCCTCTAGTGGTCGTGTAAGAAACAACATGCTCCTGTCGATTGCAAACGCTCCGGAGGGTCGTTTATTCACAAATAACCCTCTCTGGAAAATCCTAAATTGTGGAATAGTTTGGCCATTAAAATGCTTTTTTATTAGATTTCTAGCGAGAAGTGTATATTGTACTTTTATAATCCACGTCCAGTGGATGTGTAGGATCTACAGTTTGATAGATATACGAAGATGATTTGAGGTCTCGCCAGGAGAACGTGTACTGTATATGGGGCAACTTCCATGTAAAGTTAGCGTGGGTGAAAACAGTATTTCCGGTCTCGAAGTTTTCATAATAAAACCGGAAGTATTCCCCACACTGTCAAATGATTACGCAGTGATATCTCCATTACTCATCCACTAAAAAACATCAGTTTATCCTTGTTAATTACACAATATTGATTGGTTTAAATTGTGTACAATGCTTTTGTGTTTTTAACCTTCGATTTGGAGAAACAAATTGTTTTTTCGGAGTTTAGACACTACAGAGTTTCCGAAGACACTACACTACCCAGAATCCCCAGCTATCGTTTGGGACTACAACATCCGCCTTGCTTTACAAACCCCGTGATTAGATTGGATATTGGAGTGGCAGTGCGACAAGGTTACGCTGAGCGTCAAAGCTCTTTGAAATGGAATGGAACCACGCCAGACTATCCAAAACTGGACTTGGACGGGTCCAGCCCGGCCCTCCCCCCCAGAATTACACTTGCTGGCTATTGTGTGTTTCGCAACATGTTCTATGGCACGTCTCTACTGGGAAATGTAGTTTTTAAAAGACGTTTTCCGTATTTCCCACAATTAGAAGTTGCCAGTATTAAACTGTATACATCCTGGAGGTTTAGGGGACACGAAACACATTGGTGTTATCAAATTTAAAACATATAATTAATACATGGGTGAAAATTGCTTGTGTCCATAATGGGCAGCATTAATACCACATGACAGCTGGTCTTATGTCTGTGACCCCTCCTGTTGTTAATTGATAAGCCTGAAACATGCACTTGTCAAGGTTCAGATGCACAGTTAGCAAATATGGCAGTAGCCATCGATCATCTTAAGTTAAGATACTTTATTGATCCCAAGTTGGGAAATGTTTTTGTTACAGCAGCATGTACTACTTTGTTCTACTCCACTACAATTCAGAGGTTAACCTGGTATTTTTACTCTACTACATTTATTTTTGTTACTTTGCAGATTCTGATTAATGATGGTGAAATATAAACAACCCTTAAATCAGACTTTAGTTACACCTGAGTAAAATTCAGCCTTATCAGTTTGTCTGTTTTGCACATCCTCCTGTTAATATCTTTGGACGTCCTGCACTAAACTGTTTTATTGTAGAGATCACTACAGTATCTTCTAGATATTTTCCATTCTATATTTCTATCATTGACCCCTATTTTGTATGTAGGCTACTCTTAATATTTAAATGTTTTCATCAATAACTAAATAAATATAACTTATTCAACAACTACATTCAATAACGTGCTTTAACCACTAGGAGGTGCGGTTTAGACCAGTGGTCTAGTTAATAAAACATAATAATATCGTACATAATATGACTATTCACTTTATTGTGAGTTTAAAACAGAACGGTAAAGGAAAATACAGTTTCAGTCTCTCGATGTGAAGCTTATGCATTGTACCATGAACCTGTATAGACCTGTAACAGTCAACTGCATGAGGAGTTGGAAAGGTAGTTCAGAAAATCAGTAATATCTTTAAAAACTACAAAAAAGTCCCTTTCTATCAGCTGTGCACCATTATGGTGTAAATACAGACTATCTACTAATTGGATCAAATATAAAAGTCAGCCGAATTAGTGTTGATACTGCAAGGAGACGTATTGTGTGAAAAGAAATGGAAGATGTTGTTTAATTGTTGATATATTTATGGTCCACGTCACGTATTTAGTTTTGGCGGCATCTCTTCCAGTTTGTCAAAAGGTCTTCTGATCAGGGCTCTATAAATACATATCTAGGGCAGATATGTAATATTTAATGCAGCCGAACCGTGTATTACAATGCCGTTATGTGATGACTTTCAAAGAGAAAAGCAAGAACACTCGGAATAAAGTATTATTATTATTATTTTTTAATGTTTTCCGATTTCATATCACATAAACACCATATCCAGACGTGCATTGCGGCGTGATTTTAGCCTATCAAAACCTCTGAAAAAAGACATGTGTCTCTCAGAATCGAAAGAGAAAAACCTATGGGAAAAACACAAAAGCATTGTACACAATTTAAACCAATTAATGTCGTATAATTAACTAGGATAAACTGATGTTTTTTTAGTGGATGAGTAGTGCAGATATCACTGTTAAATCATTTGATCATTGGTTTTATTATGAAAACGGCGAGACCGGAAATACTGTTTTCAACCCGTAACTTTACATGGAAGCTTGCCGCATATACACGTTCTCCTGACGAAATCTCAAATCATCTTCGTAATATCTATCAAACTATAGATCCTACATATCGACTGGACGTGGATTCTAAAAGTACAATATATACTTCTCGCTAGAAATCTAATCACAAAGCGTTTTAATGGCCAAACTATCCTACAATTTAGGATTTTACAGAGAGGGTTATTTGTGAATAAACAACCCTCTGTAACGTTTGCATTCAACGGGAGCACTCGAGGCCGACAATTTTCAAACGTAATTATAGGTCGTATTAAGCGCTTGAACAAACGACATATTTGGTCGTAATAAGGGCTTAAACAATCGACCCATTTGGTCGTATGAGTTGGAGGACTTGTTGCCCTGATAATAAGGAGATACAATAATCCAGCCTTGAAGTAACAAATGCATGGACTAGTTTCTCTGCATCGTTTTGAGGCAAGATATGCCTGATTTTTGCAATGTTACGTAGATGGAAGTAGGCGGTCCTTGAAATTGATTTTATGTGGGCGTTAAAGGATAAATCCTGATCAAATATAACACCAAGATTCCTTACAGTCTCACTGGAGGCCAAATTAATGCCATCCATAGTTAGTATATCTTTAGATAATTTGTTTCGTAGATTCTTCGGGCCAAGTACAATAACTTCAGTTTTGGTCGTGTTTATCATCAAAACATGTAAGGTCATCCACGTTTTGAAGTCCTTGAGGCAGTCTTGAATTTTATTTAGATTATTAATTTCATCAGGCTTGATTGATAAATATAGTTGAGTATCTGTCACGATCTGTCTTTATGGTGTTTTGTCTTGTCTATATCTGTTTTTGGTTTTCTGTCTGCGTTGTGTTTTGTCTTGTTTAGATCTGTCTGTGGTTCCCTGTCGTTAGTTTCCCTGGTGTGTCTGATTACCCGATTGTGTTCACCTGTGGCCCCTGTGTTTTCTCCTCACCTGTGTCTTGTTTGTGTGATTAGTGTTGTGTGTATTTAAGTTCTGGTTTTTCTGTCTGTCTTTGTCCGTTCGTCTTGTGTCATGACTAGTTCTATTTCGTATAAGGCTTCGCCCTCTAAGGCTATCGCTATTAGGTAAACCCCACTGCACGTGTGCAGCACTGACAGACTTATTCCACGCCCACCTACGACTTGGGCCCCACCTCCGGGCTCACTTCCGTATAAATAGGAAGTAGGCCCTACAATCTGCTCCTACTTTTCTTCAGCACTCCGTTGCAGAAGCATTGACAGGCAAAAACGGTTCTTTTGAGAGCTACCTCTGAAAAACAAAGATTCCTCCTAAAAAGCTTTGTTTTTCTAACATGGAGACTGGACAGGAAAGTCAAGGCTGTGTCAGGGATTGCCTCGTGTGCGGGTCGGGCTACATCATGAGCTTTGACAGGCACTCACAGTGTGAATCCTGCCTGGGATTAGAGCATGCGAACGCTGCTCTCATTCCCGGGGTAGCATGCTCGCATTGTGCCCGTCTCCCGCTGGCCCTCAGACAGCAGAGAGCGGACGCTCTCGCTGCTGCAGCTGCCGAGGACGATTGGCACGTCCGGGAGGAGTACTCCGGGGACAAAGCCATTGACTTTCTGGATCAGAGTGGAGGGCACGAGTCGGACGACTACCTCCCCTCCATACAGGGATCAACGGGTGATTCCCCCATTGTCTCTCCCCTCCGGACGGAGGAGACAGATAGGGAAACCGGTGTAGGTCCGGTGTATGATCCCGTGATCCCTATCTCCGCCAACACGGCATTGCCGTCGATTGGCGGGATTCTCCTGCATGGAACTGCCAGAGAGCGGCCGTCTGGAGAAATCTCCCCGTTCCCCTAGCTCAGGAGAGCTCGCCGCCGGATGATATGTCCGGGGTGTTCTCCCGGGTACACAGGGTCAGGAGGGACCCGGTCTGGCCACGCTTCCCGGCCATAAGGAAGTACCAGGAGGGGGCGGCAGCGGACCCTGGAGCCATGAGGTCTCCGATAGGGACATACGTGCCTCTCACGAGAGTGGAGGGACTCACGGACGTGGGTTTCCCGACCGTGCCTCCACTAGAGCCGAACCTCACGGCATTCTTTGGGGCTAGGCAGGCCAGCTCGGTTTCCGGACGGCAACCCATGCTGGCTGCCACCAAAGACAGGTTTGTCGCCAAACAGACGGACCGGATGCACCAGTGTGCTTTCCAGGCGTCAGCGGCGGCAAATAACATAGCGTTGCTGACAAACTCCATGGTGGAAATGTCGGAGCAGTCTAAGACTATGTCCTCAGGGGAGGCTGAGGAGATAGGCAAGGCGGCCAGTACTGGACTCACCCTGTGCGCAGCAGTCGCAGTCTCGCAGGCGCTGATTGCGGCATGGTCCACCGGTATCTCTGGCTACAGCAGGGGAATATACCGGAGGGTGCAGGAAAAGATCTTCTGGAGGCTCCAATTAGTCCGGACGGACTATTTGGACCACAGTTCCATACCATGGTGGAAAGTATGAAGTCTGCTTCAGAGCAAGCAGACGACATAAGGCGTCATGCTAGCTGGCTACAGGACAAACGTCCGCAGCGACAGCAGCGTCAGCAACGACAGCATCCGCAGCCCCCGCTACAGTCTCAACGGGGGCAGAGCGGACAGCGGCGAGAGCAGCAACGGCGAGAGCAGCAACGGCGTCAGCACCGCCCTTCGGCAGCGGCAGGGGCTCCGTCCCAGGTCTCCGCTCCTCCGCCGCAGAGACAGGATCTGCAGGCGGCGAGTCGGAGGGGAAGGAAGAACCCCCGCTCCTGGTCTGCTCCTCCGAGAGAACCTCCGAGGAAGCAGAACAGAAGATTACTCTTTAGGGGGGTTATGTGGGAAGAGAGATTGGTCAATAAAAATGATTCAAATCTCAACAGTGTGTCTGTAGCATCTGTGTCTCACGTATACCCCACACCAGTCAGGCCGGTTGCTATTAATCTATTGATTAAAAAGCAGCGGGACTTGTTGCATAATCCATCTGCTGTTAACCGGTCGGTTAATAGACAGAGGGACTCGCTGGTGGAGCCAGCTGTTTCTAATCGAACGGTTAGCAAACAGCTAGGCTTGCTGTATAAGCCTGCGGTATTTAACCAGTCGGTTATAAGACAGCAGGGCTTGACATTTAAATCGGCCGCTTCTATCCTTACGGGTAACAAGCAGCGCGATTTTTCCTCTGTCTTAGTTGTGCCTACACACAGTCGTATTAAGCCTAGCACGGCTGTTACGCAGGAGGTGAAAAACACTGCACACACCTCCACAAGTTGGAGCATAAACCCGCCTCAGGGTCCTGTTTATGAGCCTTCTCATAAACAGAGACAGGATGGCTGAGGATTCTGGGTAGTGTAGTGTCTTCGGCCATCCTAAAACTCCGAAAAAATATTTGTTTCTCCGAATCGAAGGGGGAAAATACAAAAGCATTGCACACAATTCAAAGCAATAAATGTTGTGTAATTAACAAGGATAATTTGGTGTTTTTTAGTCGATGAGTAGTGCAGAGTAAAATCAATCGACAGTAACGGCCCGTCTACACTACAGCGTCGACAGCGTCGAAAGCTCCAAGCTGCTCCAAGCTGCCCATTCACTTTCAATGGGGTGACGTCACGTAGCCGCGCTTTTTCGCCGAACTGAATTGTGGGTAGCAGAGCGAGGCGTCTCAGGCGTCCCAGGCGACCAGAAGTTGAACATTGTTCAACTTCTGGTCGCCTGGACGCCGGAGTAGCCAGCGCCAGCCAATCAAATCCCGTTTCCCAAAATCTGACAGCTGAAGCTGTAGCCAATCAAACCGCGTCTAAGCTGGGAGAGATATCCCGCCGTTCATTTCTATATTTCAAAAAAAGTCGGAGGAGAAACTAACTATCGCCGTAGCAAATCACCCGGTTTTGTATGACCAGACCCTCTTCACCTACCGGGATACAAACCGGAGGAACCAGGCATGGAGGGAGGTGGTAGAGACAGTGGGGGAAACTGGTAGGTTTTCGCCTGTTTGGGGAGTTTATATATATATTGCTCCCATACAATCCCCGGGGGTTTTTGCTTTGTATGTTGGGGGCGGGAGATTCATGTGATTGGTTGTTGGCCGTGTTGCTTGAATAAAATCCCCAAGCTCCAGACACGCCCAGCTCCAAGCTATTTTTGGAGCTGTAGTGTGGACACCCGGAAGTAAGTAGCCTATTCTCCTTACGGAGCGTAAGGAGAATAGGCTACTTACTTCCGGGTGTAACATTCTCCGTTATCCAATGGGAATGGACGCTCGTAATACAATACAGAGGACATTATCATTATCTTTTAAATAACGTTAACTGAAGGGAACAATCTATTTGACACAGCTGAAGCTCTGGCCTTCCTTAAAAACGACCTATTTAATAAAAATCACAGTTGCATTACACACAATGCACTGTTTTTTGAGAACACAAATTCGTAACTAATGTAATTTTTACATTCTGACGAAAAATAAAAATTATTATGAATACAAATAAAATAAAAGAAGCCTCCCGTGAGTTACTACAAGCTTATAGTAGATTTTAAAAACGTTGTATAGAATAAAAGCTCACTGCGGGCCGTTGTAGAAATGCGTGTGTGCACCACGACAAAGGAGCCTCATTCACTTTACATTGGGGTTGTTTGCGTGGTGCCGACACGCAAATGTAACAAAGTTCGTGACTCCACCACGCATTGTGGTGTTAAGGAGTCGTGGTGGAGTCACGCATTCTGGTGAGATCAGGTTGCTCCTGCCTGTCGGCATGTAGAAAGCGGCCGTTGCTCCGCTCTCTTGATCGTTTTTAACAAGTAAGACTTAAAAACTCTACTTTTTAAACGACAGGTAGCCCGAGTAAGCCTACCTTCGTTCCTTGATGGGGAAATATTCATTTTGGAAATGCTATATTCCCTGGGAACGTGATGCTCCATTTACGCACGGCGAAATGGACATGGGTTATTAACTGAGTAGGTGTGTTTTGTGCTTCTGGTAACGGACGGAACCAGTGGGGCGTGGACTACATCCTGCTTCGCCCTTAACCCAATAGCGATAGCCTTAGAGGGCGAAGCCTTATACGAAATAGGACTAGGGTTACGTATTGTAACCCAGCCTCTATGAGTATAGGCGCAGCCCTCTAAGGTTCGGGCCCCACTGGTGCCGCGAATAGCTGAAGAAAAGCTGTGGGAGCGGATTGTAGGGCCTACTTCCTATTTATACGGAAGTGAGCCCGGAGGTGGGGCCCACGTCGTAGGTGGGCGTGGAATAAGTCTGTCAGTGCTGCACACGTGCAGTGGGGTTTACCCAATAGCGATAGCCTTAGAGGGCTGCGCCTATAGAGAGGCGAAGTCCCTCCCTTTCCGGGAGCCTCCATGGGACCCCGGAAGCGTAACATTATACATTGAAGTCAATGGAGAGAGAAAGGTTATCTTTTGATCCCGTTTGAATTGTGCCATGAATAACACATATGATGTTTGTCAATTTAAAAGAATATTTTGCAAGTCAAAAAGAAAAAAATGTGTCGTAAAACTGTGAAGTTACACATTTTTTTGTGTGAAACCGCTGAGTGAACTACAGTTCTCTGGTCTCGCACAATACGCGTCACCATCACAAAGACGGCCGTCACGTTAGCAAATTTCACCTGTTTCTTTCAGAATGAGAATAAAAGTATAAAACGAGGTGAACATCACTACAAGTCTGGACACGTTGAGAGCTGGACATACACGAAAGGGGAGTTAGTCGGTTCTGTAGCGGGACCGGCTTTACAAGGTTTCGGTGAGTAATATGAGTGCAATGTGTAACGTTAATGTCAGCTAGCTAACATTAGCTAACAAGGTACAGTTTAACAAGGCCAGTTTTATATCGACTATACTGTATGTGTGATCTCCTTTTACATCTCGTTGTGTCATTTGAGTTTATTTGCTGTGTGTAGAGTCAAGGGTTTTGGTTATCTTGTCAATTTGTTTGGTTATCCAGGCACAGCTGTGTGTGACTCCCTCTGGTACACTGGTATGTGTTTTCCTAATGTAGAGAGCATTGATTAATTAATAAACTACACACTGAGTCTAGATCCTGACCACATCCTTTTTTATTGTTGATCAAATGTTTTTCAAAAATGTATTCATACACATTTAGAAAAATACAATGTACAATCACAACCAGTACAACACAAATTACAAAAAGAGAGAAAAAACAAACAATAACAACAATCAGACAAGAGGACAAAACTATGGAAAAATAACCCCTCCCACCCCCAGATCCGGACCATCCTTGTATTATTGCTCATTCAATCTATTATAGCATGCTAACAAACATGGTACTTACTTTATTTGTACAGATCTGCATGGGAGACGATGGCGCGATGCAGAGCGCTGTCTGTGATTGTGCACGGGGGATGTACAAATGCAGCCACGCTGCAGCATTGGCAGATCAGCTCCACAGATGTTGAGTGCCAGTGGAGGAAGCCTGGCACTTCCAAAGTAGTCCAGCCGGTGTCTCAACTTTACCAACAGTGAGAGGAGACATACAACCCACTGGCCAGAGACATCGCCAATCAGGATGTAGACTGGTTCAGGTCTGCACTGAGGGGTGCACAGTGTGGCATGGCATGGCTTTTGTCAGGCCATTGTCACCGTGCCGGAGCTGATGAAGGGGCATGGGGGTCGGGGGCTTGAGGCAATGCTTGCCTCAATGCGACTGAGCAGAGACCAGCAATCTGCCATCCAGACAGTGAAGTGTCCACCATCATTATACATGATGGTGTATATAGGATATATATATATATATATATTCGTATACATATCTGTAAATTGTATAATTTTATTTGATTTAAAAGTCTTTTTGATCTCTCTGTCTATAAACACAAACTGAGTAAGATTGACAATAAAGTTGACTTTGAAAAATATATATATTCTTTATGAAAATAGTTGACTGTTGGAGAAATTAATTGATTTGATTTTCTGAAGTTAATTTAACTTTGTCGACCATGTAAGGTCATTATTAAAAAGGTACAATCAATTTGTTTAGGGTTGACTAAAATAATGATAAACATTTAATTTGGATAATTTACTGACAGAATAAAAAACTCAATAATGCTCTACTCACCTGTTCCTTTTTATAAAGTGAAACAGTTGAAACGATAGATTTTAGTAAACTTAAAAACAACCTTCTCCAAAAGCTATCAAGGAATATACCGAATACTTGTTTTAGAACTTTATTTTTATATAAATAGAATGATCCATAATTGACAGAAGCTTGTGTTTACACACTGACCTGTTACTCATATATTAATGTCTTTGTAACTTCAGTAAACCACTACCTCACTAATTTCTTTCATTCATCACGGTTCAGTAAACTAAGTGATACATGAACCAGTTTAATAATTATAATAACGTAGGATTGCAACTCTTTGAAACTGTAGGTGGCTCTTAAAAGAGCTTTTGTGTTTGGGTGTGCTGGTCTCAGGTCAGTTTAAGCCCTCTCTCGCGGATGCAGCGGGCCAGCTGGATGTCCTTGGGCATGATGGTGACCCTCTTTGCTTGGTTCATCTTACCAATGGATGTCGGTGCAGTCCACAATCATTGTGCAGTTGAAGGCAGAATGGATGAAGGCAGAATGAATGTATTATTGACTCCGAATGAAACACAACTTCATGTCATACAATACATTGACTTTATTTGTAATTGTGTAAAAAAATATGAGCATTGATTAGCAAGCAGGACCTGCAGGAACAGAGCATGGTGATGGATGGAGCTGGGAAGAGAGAAGAATAAAGAAAACAGTTCAACTTTATTATCGGATATTAAAAATTCAATTTCAAAACAAGTTGCCGCTCCTACAGTTTTCTAGTATGTAAAGATGATTTCACATGACCTATGCAAAATATCACACTCAATACATGTGTGTCTCTGGGGGGTGCATTGTGCCTTTGATGTATATAAATAATATACCATAACCAAATACTATTACGTACAGTGGAAATCAGGTTGCCAGAGCAGGTCAGTCCAGTGTGCATGTTCCTCAGGGTCTGAGCAGTTACAGGTGAGGTAAAGGAAATAAAAGAGAAAAAGGTCAGTAACAACGCTTTAAAGTAACAACACTTTGAATAATTATCTCTTTTAATAATGTTCTATCAGTAATCACTCAACTACTGTCTTTCCAACAAACAGATTGACTCACTATCATCACAATGAAACACGTCCAGAAGAATGGACCACAGATGGAAATTAGCTATTAGCTATAATCTGGCATATTGCATCTCTTCTCTTTGCTGAGATTAATGTTGTTGTATGCATGGTCCTTCTATAAATAAATACATGTCATGCAAAGCTGCCTGCCTGCCTTCCTTCCTTCGACTCTCCCTGAACTGCCTGATCTTTTAATGTTCAATGTTAACCATTTGAGCAGATAGCATTAAGTAGAAAAGATCGCAGATGCTAATGTGCCGTTAGCCTACCTCCCGCCCCTTTAGCACCTGGTGGAGAGGGCGATAGGCTCATCTTCAAATGTTTCACAAAATACTTACCATCATGACTACTCTTACTGTTTAACATTTGGGTTCACTTCATGTTAAGGCTAATACAAATGACAAGGCTAAGTAATGTGATGCTAACTAACGTGCTCGCTACTAGCTATGTAGCTAACTTGACTATGTTCCATGCAAAACATGTGTATTACCTGATATGTTTGGTCCAACGACTCCTGGTCCTTTCATCAGACGGGAAGCGATAGAACGAGCAAGTGGTATGATCACTTATGTGATTACAACCTGGTACAAAGCACACAGGCATCTTGTAAAAGTGAATATATTTTTAGCAATCTCTTATTTATTGGAGGGAATAAATCAGTTATGAGATCTTCTTCTTCGCTTTAATTACGAGTCGCAACCACTTGGAGCATTATCGCCTGTGACATCACTTACGCGAGCCAGAATGGGATTTGGGATTTGTAGTCTTTGTAGTCGCGTATTTTTCATAGTCTTATATTTCAACAGTTTTACGACAAAATGTGACTTTTTTGACATGGAACTTATTGTTTAAGATTGACAAACATCATATGTGTAGTTCGTGGCACAATTCAAACGGGATCAAAAGATACGTTTTCTCTCTCCATTGAATTCAATGTAAATGTTTCGCTTCCGGGGTCCCATGGGCCGGAAGTAGATGGGCGTGACTTCGCCTCTCTATACTCATAGAAGCTGGGTTACAATACGTAACCCTAGTTTGTCGGTGAATGTTCTGTTTTGGTCTTTGTTTATCACCTTGCCTTGAAATAAAGGAATTTTTACTTTATTCTGCATTTGGGTCCTGCCTGCTTCACACACCGTAACAGTATTATCCGCATAACAATGAAAGTTTACAGAATGATTCCTTTAAATATTACGTTCAACCAAATGTTATTGCTTCAACTAAACTAATAAAGTGAAGTGACATTTGTTGACATAACACGTTTAATTAAAGTCAATGTTTCAGTTTTTTCAGTGTACACATTGTTGTGTGTGACATTAAAAGCCTAAGTGAAATGTCCTCCTCAGTGATGCTTGAAGTGACCAGATGTTGCGTGGAAAGGTTCTGCACTCTGAGGGAGGATGTTGCTGTCTGGCTGCCTTAAATTGTTTGTGTTGTTCGACATTCTTGTTTATCTGCGAGGCTGGCTGCACCCTACGTGGGATGTACAAGAGCAAGTGAATGGGAAGAGGCAGGGTGAGAAGGAGAGAAAGAGAAAGTACCGGGAGGTGAGGAGAGAGAGAGGGGGGGAGAAGAGCTGGATGCAGATGGGGATCTATTCTCTCCAGCACACGCATACAAGATGGGAATGAGTTGGCGTCTGTGACGTCAATCAGTGTAGATAGAAACACACACACACACACACACACACACACACACACACACACACACACACACACACACACACACACACACACACACACACACACACACACACACACACACACACACACACACACACACACACACACACACACACACACACACACACACACACACACACACACACACACACACACACACACACACACACACACACACACACACACACACACACACACACACTCCCCTCCTCCACCGGTCCCATGCTAATACATGCTTCAGTGCAAACAGCAGCAGTGCCACACACAGATCACACACATAAAAACCAGCACACATATACACAGATAAGCATACAGAGACACACAGGCAAACTCTGACCTGGCTGATGATGTCAGACTCTAGTTTCTTTCATTCATAAGAAACAATGTAATATGTGCTAGAATGAGTGATTAGAGAATTGTAATATAAACTTATTTTTGGGGTAAACATGTAGCATCATAATTCTTAAGGCTCAAGGCATATTGACAGGAAATGATATTAATATTGTCCATGTGTATACCTCAGAGGTGGAAGATGTACTCAAATATTGACTTTACTGATAGCCTACAAGTAACATTGCCACAAGGAGAAGTACAACATCCTACACTTGAAAGTCCTTCATTTAAATCATATATTAGTAAAGCAAAATATACTCAACAAATACAGTTAGGGAGGTATGCCAATTTGTGTTGGTTATTATCAGTATCGTATTAGATTAAGAAAATTGACTTTTATTGTAGTTGAGATTGCAACTACTTTATAATCTTATCGTTCCTCACAAGATACTTCTGGGTGTTGTGAGATAATGAATAGGGTAAAGAAGTCAGTTCCTCTACTCAAATGTGTATAAATATTAAATTATTTAGAGTATTTGGCTAAGGATCCAAGAGGCAATCCGAGAAGTTTAAAGAGGAAATATAGAATTTTGGTTGAACTGCTCACAACTCATATATATGTGAGAGCTAAACTGAGGCATAGGTTGCAGGCCCAAAGGTTTGGAAATACTAGTTTAATCTTCACTAATCATTGTGTTTACAGGCTTATGCTAGGTTTTTCATGTCAATTTTTATTTTTTTTGGTCTTTAAAGCAACTTATGCCAACAATCAGATAAATGTAATGCAGTAGAATGTCTCCCTTTGAAGTCACATATACTTAAACAAAAGTACCTCATTACATTACATGTTACTTGTTAGACGCTTTTATCCAAAGCGACTTACAAACTCAATACTGTGGACAATCACCACAGGAGCAATTTGAGGTGAAGTGTCTTGCCCAGGGACACAACGACATGCTGACTGCAGTGGGGTTTGAACCTGTGACCCCCTGATCCGAAAACCTACGGACAACCCACTACGTCACACGCCCCCCAAACCTCAAAGTTGTACTTCAGTAAAGTTCTAGTTAAGTAAATCTACTTTTCTCCTTCTGTTAACCGCTTTCGTTTTTTTGCAGCAATTTATTTGAGCAACTCCACAATGAGTTTGGGCTTGAGAAGAACAGATTTTAAAATGAATAGTCAAAATCAAAGCAACAGATGTAGAGATGTGCTGATCTTAAGTTATGGGTCAGGCACTGTGACACTGGATCCTACGTTTACCATGATGCATCTGAATATCATCTTTGATTACTAGAACATACATGGTAAACATCAACGTCTCCAGCAATGGGAAAGCTACAGTTTAAAAAGCGGCCTTCGTGTCAGAAAATGTGAAGTCTCAAGCCAAGAAAACTTTGATCATTTTCCTAAAAGCTCAATAGTTCATGGGAAATAATGTCATTTTCTATGCCAACCAGTTGGAATGCCAATATAAAACAATGACCTTCACTTTATTCAGAGCTTATTAAGCTTTAACTATGCAGAAAGTGGCCTATGCTGCTGTGTGAGGTAAACAAATTGGTATTCTTCTAAACCAGCATCTACAGTGCCCCTCACTTTTTTGTAAACGTGCCTTCCTGTCCCCCTGATTGATCGTTTGTTATGTAAGCTTGTCTCTTTGTCACATGGCTCACATTATGATCCATTATTTCGCTGCATCTAGTTTGCATAGTTATTAAAGTAAGGTCTCTGTGACCCAAATGTTCTTGAATGGACTTAATACCAAAGAGACAGACAGGAAGCACACACTCGTCTACCCCTATAATCTGCATCACTGCATAATTTCTTTTGATGCAAGAAGAGTTAAAGTAATGGTGGTACAATCCCTCAAGGTTTACTGAATCAGGCTCCATGTACGCCGTGCATTTGGCAAGTTCGCCTTTAAGAAACCATCCATCCATGTCACTGAGTCATGACGACACAGACTTCTATCTAGAGAAATGAAAAACTATTTTTGAAACGCCGTGCATTTGGTAAGTTCGCCTTTAAGAAACCATCCATCCATGTCACTGAGTCATGACGACACAGACTTCTATCTAGAGAAATGAAAAACTATTTTTGAAACACTCCTCGCTGCCTTCGAAGTTTTGCTGTTAGCAAATAGAATAAGAGTGCATCAATTACAATGTGGAGGCAGTGTGTGTATTTCTGATGGAGGGTGTGTGTGTGTGTGTGTGTGTGTGTGTGTGTGTGTGTGTGTGTGTGTGTGTGTGTGTGTGTGTGTGTGTATGTGGTGGGTGGCACTGGAACTAAAGATGCAGCAGCTACTTTGCCTTGCCAATTGTTCTTTAAGTTAAGTGGTTTTCTTGGCTGTTTTTCATCACGGTCTTTATCCTGTTGTACCCTCTGCTGGAAGAGGACTGAGTCATAGCAGTCAAGGGGGAAGATGGGTGGGAGGCACACAGCGGGCAGGGGGGTGAGAAAAGTAAAGGGCGTGGGTGGTGCGGGTTAAGGAGGGTGAGGAGGAGGCTGTAGTAAATGAAAAGATGAATGGTGAATACTATGGAGAAATGCTGTCTGCTAGGAAGCATAAAGCCCTCACAAATGATTATGTTTTATATTCTTTGTGTGCTACTAAGTGCTTTATAATAGCAGGATCAGTGTCTGGGCATTCAATAAACATTACTTCCAGGTGAGAGTTGCAGGGGGCTGCTAATTGACAGAAAGTTACAGAGGAATTCATTTTGACAACAAGATGAATAGAGATTGGCCAGCAGCCATAATTACCTACATTCACACTTTAGACAGAGCAACATGTTTCATGCCTTAAGCCTCTGCTAATGATTTTCATTTATACTTCAGAGGCTGCCTACAAACCTTTCATTTTTTAACTGGGAGGTATAAATCTATTTGGAAATCTGAAGAAATACTTCTTTTGAAAATGATTCAGAGGAATTAAATGTATTGTCCAGAGCATGTGAGGGACAGAAAGAGATAAGGACAGATGTGTGGGTGATGTTGTCTTTTAGTCTTAGTGAGACTGAAAACTGTTTGTTGACGGTGGACGGGTGGGCAGGCCATTAGGAAAATTGATGTGCATGCCGCTGTGTGTATGTGCTGCTGCTCTAACATCACTGCAGGCGTCACTGCAGCCACCTCACAGTGACTCCCCTGTGACTGAAGGCCTGACATCCTCCCACGCTCTTCCCATAAACTCCCCTGCCCCTCTCGGCTTGCTTTATCTATAACCTCGCCCTCCTCTCACTCTGTCCTTTTTCTTCTCCTCTCTACATTTTCTTATCCATCCATCTCTCTCCCTCCAACATCTTTCTTTTTACTTCGCCCACCTCTTTTTTATTTGCTTGTTTTTTAATCTCTCACCCCCTCATTTGGTGTGTGGGTCTTCCCTGTCTTCCGTCATGCTCTTTGCGCCCACCGTGCTGCCTGTCTCTGTCTCTATGGAAACCCCGAGTGGACAAGAGTAGCTCTGAGGTCTGTGAGACGCTGATACAGAACCTATTAGTTCACACATCTCTTTCTCTCCCAGTGAGCCACATGCTTGCAACCTGGCGCATGCAAGCCCATAGTGTGTGTAAATAGATGATGGAGGATGACAGGGCCACTACCTGCTATCACACAAGTCCTCCCCCCCAGATGAAAAAAGACACCCACATCTTCTCTTGTGCCTATGAATTATTGTTGTTGTGAATTGGGAGCAGGCAATTTTGGAGTAAGGAGGGAGTCCTATTGTTTCATTATCCTGTAGGTCTCTTCAATTACTCAGTGGAGAA
Source organism: Pseudochaenichthys georgianus (assembly GCF_902827115.2). Lineage (NCBI taxonomy): Eukaryota > Metazoa > Chordata > Actinopteri > Perciformes > Channichthyidae > Pseudochaenichthys > Pseudochaenichthys georgianus. Next base: position 31,353,294 of record NC_047512.1, read on the forward strand.
GGGGACCACCTGATGCCGCCTCTCCACATATTCCCTTCTGTAGCACACACACACACACACACACACACACACACACACACACACACACACACACACACACACACACACACACACACACACACACACACACACACACACACACACACACACACACACACACACACACACACACACACACACACACACACACACACACACACACACGTTTAGCCCTCTCATCCCCCTTTCCCCCTTTAGTCTCACACCTCACAGACCGTATTTATCGAACATACAGTACATGATGTGGAGGCTGCTGTGTTGCGTAGAACGTGCGTCATTCCGATCCAAACGCATCTGAAGGACAGGTGATTTGTGATAATAGGCCTACAGACAGAATTTCACAGCTTTGGGTCGCTCTCCTGGGCACCATTGTGATTTGACGGTCACGCTAAAGTGGATCATTGCAGAGAGCAATCATAAGGAGGTCAGCTGTACAACATGTTGTTTGGGGAGACAATGAAAGTAGCTTGGTGTATGAGAACGGAGCACAAAGATGTGAAACAATCCATTCAGAGGAAATGTTAGTTGAAATGTACGTGTATCAATTACTTGGTTTTGGCAATGTGTGATTTTAACGCAGTTTATAAACTTCAATTATCTTAAACAGGACTCCAAAGGATGTGACATTTATGTACACGTCTGACTGCCTAACCCAGTCTCACGGCATTTCGTGTTCACCAACACGATTTTTAATCTATTGATTCGATTTTAAAAGCAATGTATTTCTACTGGTAATGTGTTTCGTGCCTGCAGGCTGCAGCACGTCTTTTTCTCCGGTCGGGTCGAGGAAGACCGGAAGCTGTGTGGTTCATAAAAACATGTTCTTACTCAATATCAAGCCACAGTTATTGCTTTTATTTTAAATCGTATAATTTCGGACTTTTGTTGCCGTCTGTGAGGAAAATAAATGGGGCTCAGAGCCTCAGGATACTGAAATCTGTATTTTTTATTTATTGGTTTAATTCCATAATTTCGGGCTTTTTTGGCGTCCGTCAGGAACTGAATTTCAAAATAAATATAACCGGAAACAGACGTAGGCATTTCGAGCGATTACCCAAGATCCTCAGCTATGGTTTTAAGCTCGCTGATTGGATGTGTTAGCCGCAATGCATGCTGGGATTTGGTGTTTATATTATATGAAATCCGGAAAACATTTTAAAAGAATAAAATAATACTTAATTCCGAGTGCTCTTGCTTTTCTCTTTGAAAGTCATCACATAAAGGCATTGTAATACACGGTTTGGCTGCATTACATATTACAGATCTGCCGTAGTTCTTTATTTAGAGAGCCCTGATGAGAAGACCTTTGGAAAAACTGGAAGAAATGCCGCCGAAACTGAATACTTGACGTGGATCATAAATATATCAACAATTAAACAACATCTTCAATTTCTCTTCACACAATACGTCTCCTTGCAGTATCAACACTATTTCGGCTGACTTTTACATTTGATCTAATTCATAGATAGGTTATATTTACACCATAACGGTGCACAGCTGATAGAAAAGGACTGTAGTTTTTAAAGATATTACTGATTTTCTTTGAATGTAAGAATATCAATACTGAGTCTGAAATAGTATAGCAATATGCTGTAAAATGATGTGGAACCTGTGACCCAAGTTTTTCATTCATTGCATAACTACACCGTAGTTGTGTATGATATGTCAATAAACCTTTGAAAATCTTGAAAGGGATGTGCAAAATAGCCATAATATACAGTATTTAATTAACTAGTAGTAGAGAATAACGAGTAATGAATATACTTTATTACTTGTTTCCATTCATGTCAATTGCAGATACATGTTTAGTCTTCTCAAGCACCAACTATCAAATATCTCTCCTGATTGTTGGCATTTGACAATCACCTTCCCTGAATTGTACTCAGGTGTAACTAAAGTCTGATTTAAGGGTTGTTTATATTTCACATAATTAATCACAATCTGCAAAGTAACTCAAATAAATGCAGTGGAGTAAAAATACCAGGTTAACCTCTGAATTGTAGTGGAGTAGAATTACAAAGTAACAATGAGCTGTCATGTGGGTATATATTAATGCTGCACATTATGGACACAAGCGATTTTCACCCATTTATTAATTATATGTTTTACATTTGATAACACCAATGTGTTTAATAATGGCAACTTCTAATTGTGGGAAAAACGAAAACGTTCAGTAGAGACGTCCCATAGAACATTTTGCGAAACACAATAGACAGCATGTGTAGTTCTGGGGGGGTGTTCGATTCCAGTTTTGGATAGTCTGGCGTGGGTTCGTTCCATTTCACACAGCTGTTTGACGCTCTGCGTCACCTTACGGGGACTGTAGTCCTAAACGATAGCTGGGGATTATGGGTAGTGTAGTGTCTTCGGCCATCCTAAACTCAGAAATGTTGACAATCGCAATGATGCTCGAAATGTCCCTTATAGGCCTACATCTGTTTCCGGTTATTTTTATTTTGAAATTCAGTTCCTGACGGACACCAAAAAAGCCCGAGATTATGGAATTAAACCAATAAATAAAAGCAAGGATAATTGTGTGTTATTGGTGAGTAAATAACAGTGTGTTATTTTGAAAAGAATAACAAATTAGAAGGAAAAAATATTTTAAAATACAGATTTCAGTATCCTGAGGCTCTGAGCCCCATTTATTTTCCTCACAGACGGCAACAAAATATTTAAAATAAAAGCAATAATTGTGGCTTGATATTGAGTAAGAACATGTTTTTATGAACCACACAGCTTCCGGTCTCCCACGACCCGACCGGAGAAAAAGACGTGCTGCAGGCAGTAGAAATACATTGCTTTTAAAATCGTGCTGTGCAACACGAAAAAAAGGGGCAAATCGTGTTGGTGAATATGAATCAATAGATTAAAAATCGTGTTGGTGAACACGAAATGCCGTGAGACTGGGTTGGACTGCCCTGCCTCTCTTAAGCTCACAGTGAGTAGCTGGCGTGGCGAAATACTTTTGAGCGGATAACTTCCGCTAATTAATCCACACTCCCATTTATAGGTTAATCTGGCAGGTACATTTGCCCGTTTGCCTTGAGTAAATTACTTTTTAACCTTTGACACAACCAATGCCAGATTTATGCAGTGTAGCTAAGTGAGAGCTAGTTTGCTAACCTTAGCTTGGTTGCTGGCTAACCTTATCGCTAGCAAAATAGTCACAATGTATGTGTTTTTGCCCATTGAATGGATTTTAGCTAACAATAATTGATAAGCAGGGGTCTAGGCTTATGATGTATGACGTAGGCATATCACTTTTGATAATGATTGCTACTATAACCTAATCCAAGCTAAGATTAGCCAGCTAGCTGTTATTTAGAGACTGATGTTGTTTGCTTCTAAACAATAGCTAAGAAAGGTAATAGGCAAATGGTTAGCTAGTTTTTTTTTATCATGAAGCCAATGATCAAAATAAAATATAGAAACATTAGTAACATCATGTTGAAAATGATATAACATTTTAATGTTTTGTCATGCTTTGGCCAATGCCTAGGAAGGCTGCTTGGAATATGGAGTGTAGAGACATGTGCAAGAAACCGCCGAAACCTAGACATGTTATCTTTAAATTAATTTGTAGCAATAATTACATATCTGAAGGTTTGTTGAGTTACGCCTTTATTTTATCAAAATGTACATGAAGAAATTACAACAAAGGACCATTAAAGAAGACATCAAAATGGGCAGCAATAACAGGGGTCAACAACTGAACACATACCCAACCCAGCCCCAGGCCCACCCCATTAACACCCCCAGTGCAGTGAGATAAAGACATGCCAATGATGTCTCACATTTAGGCACTTCATTTCCCTATACCAAACCATCTTTGGTCATAGTTGCTGTTTGGCTTTGAACTTGGATTCAAAAGGTTTGAGGTGGATTTAAACTTGTTTCATGTTGATTCTGACTGTGGATTAGAGGATGCTGATTTATGCTGATAGGAGTCACAGAGGTTTAAAATGCACTCCTTCAGTTTAGACAGATCTCAATTGGCCATGTTTAGAGGTGACCCAAAGATGGTTATAACCTGACCACCTCCATAAGGTAAACATTAGCATTAAATAAATCAACACCAGATGGTACAGTACTTCACATGATTACAGAAAGGACTTCACAAGTCAAAGGAATCAAGCACTACATCTTAACACATTTTACCTGAAAACAATGCAGTGTATCTGCACACGATATACTGTAATCAATACACTGTACTATTGCAAAGGCATTGTTGTTGGCATTTTTCTGTAGGAATTAACCAGTCTGTTTACCACTGAGTATTATCTTGGAAAGTTTTGCAAAAATAGATACATTTTTATTAAATTAAAAGTCTTCGCTTTGACTTCAGGATGTGGTCGACTCTACTGTATATATTAAGCTACTCATGCATCGTCTAACTGTGTTAATACAGTAAACAGCCTGCCAGTTGGTGTGCACATATGTGTGTATGTGTGGTGCATGCATGTTTGTGTGTTCTGATTAAAGTACTGTACATACTGGTAGACCTGTCCCTTAAGTATTTTTTTCAGAGTACACCCCTTCAGTAAAGGATTAACAAAGTTACATGAAACTGTTTAAGAAGCATAGTAGTAACAGTATTTGGCAGTGAGAGAACAGTCCTAATTTATCCATGCACAATATCAACCACAGGAAAGGTCCACATTCTGAACAAACCCATTAAGAACAACACAGTAAGAACAAGAAAAGAGTGATAAGAATTCAAGAACCTGGAAGTGTGAGTTTTGTGTATGTGTGTGTGCCTATGAATGTTTTTGAATGTCAACAGCACAGTTGGTTTCCCAGGGAGACCAAAGGGCTAAGACTCATGCAGTGCATAAAGCATTTTCTGGAATTTCGGCAATATTGGAAGAATTATTATTTTCCCACAAAGCCCAGATAATTACATTTAATCATATTATAACCTTACAGAGTACTCAGGGAGTTTACTGTAAAAACCCACTCAATCCCACCCACATAGGTCTATTATAGACCAAACAGTTTATCCCTGGATTATTTTTCCATTCTCCAGCTCTTTCCTCATGAAAAGCACCTTCTCCTTGCAAGATTGTGTGAGTTGTGTAATTATAATTTGTGTGTGTGTTTTAGACTAGTCCAGTCTGTGTGTGCAAGTGTAAGGGGTAGGGTTGGTAAAGCAGAGTTGATCCCGCTTGGGGTATGTAGTAGCTGCAGTAGCTAGGTTCTGCTAAATAGGGGGTATTGTGATCAGCAAGGTATGGGGCAGGCTGGTAGAAGCATGTCACATGGTCTGTGTTGGGGATAATGTTCTGCTCTCCCAGAACCTTCAGCGCCAGCACTGTGATCATGTTCAGAGTCTGACGCCTCTCATGTCCCATCAGGCACACTGTGCTGTCGTCGACCACGCGCCGCAGCGTCATCAGGTACTGGTACTTGCTCCTCTCCTCCCCGATAAAGTGGTTCTTCAAGTAGGACAGGATCTTCCTCTGCTGCTCCTGCACGTCAGAAAAATCGATGAAAAAGCGTGAGCACATATAGCGCTCCAGTGTTTTTATCTCAGTCTCGCTGGCCGGTCGGTAGTCCCTGACCAACAGGTTGCTGTACTTGAGCAAGCCACCACCCCGGATCTCCTCAGGGTTTCTAGTAGCAATTAGGCGGTAGCGCAGGTGATCCATGGCTGCCTCAAAGTCACCGTACATGCTCTCTGCTAGGACCTCGACAGCAGGGACTGAGGAAGTTGTCTGAGGAGCGATGCACTGTTCAGGCATGTCTGCATTTACCTTAGGGGCCTCTTTGTTCTCAGGCACAGGGCTGGATGCCTCATCGGCTTCTGGAGGGGCCAATTCCCCAGAGTCTACAGACTGAGAGTGAGGAAGCACATGTGAGGTGGTGCCAGGAATTGTGATTGGAAAAGAGACTGGCTCTGAAACCCCAGGCAACGATGAGATATAATCGTGTTTCTTTTTATCCTCCAATAGGACAGGATTTCCAGGCTGAGGGGAGGACTCTTTATTCTCATCCTCGCTGTCGGTTTTCAGTATCAAAGGCTCCATATGCGAAGATACTTGAGGTACAAGGTCCTCTGACTCCACCGGTGGAGTGAGGCAGAGGATGGGAGGGCTGAGGCAGGGGGAAGGCAGGCTAAGACAGACTGGAGTAGGGCTGAGGCTAAGCATAGTTGGGGTGAGGTACGGAGGGGAGCTGAGACAGGATGAGGTAGGGCTGAAACTCAGGGGTGGAGAGCTAAAGCTGGTCTCGAGGCTGACAGTATTCAGTAGCGCAGATGAGAGGAAGTTAGAGGGAGGGGTCAGACATCGGGGAGGGCTGAGGCTGGGGGGCGAGGGTGTGAAGCAGGGAGGGGAAAGACTGAGGAGGGGAGGGGTTGGACAGGGAACAGGAGGCGTGACAAGTGTGGTCTCGTGTGGGCTGTCAATCAGCTGACTAAAGTCCATCTTTTTGGTTTGTACTACTCTGGTTTCATCTTCATCACTGAGCTCAACTTCTGAGGTGTGTACAGGTTCCTGGGTGTTGGAGGTGGATGTATTGGTGAGTGAAACTAACGTGTCCACTGAACCAAGCGGCTTTGATTGTCTGGGTGCAGGGACAGTTTCACTCGTTGAAGGGTTGCTTTGCTCATCACAATGTGTGGATGGGGTCTCTTTTATGCTCTGAATACTTGTCTCACATGAACTCTCTGTGATTAGCTGACTGGAGGAGGGATCTTGAGCCAAATGAGAAATGGGATCCACAGCAGAGGTGGAGATTATATCAGGGGCTGGATCAGGAGTAAGGCCTATGTCACAAGTAGGGTTACTGGGAGGGGTGGATTCATGCTCAGGGTTTGTTTTCGTAGAGTTACCGGTTGTTGGGGTAGTTGTAGGGTCTGAACTGGGCTTTGGGTCGAATACTATCTCAGGTTCAGGGCTAGGACAAGGGTTTGGATCTACGACAGATTCGCTATCAGAGACTTGATGTGGGTCACTATTGGGGGATACCTTCCTACACATCCTTCGAGGGGGTTTGGGAGAGATGTGTTTAAGCACCACCATGTGAGCAAGTCTCTCTGAGGCCTTACATGAGGGAGAAGAGGAGGTCTTTTTGTCAGAAACAAGGCTGGGCGGTGCAGGTAAACCATCCTGAGTATCTGGAGGGCTTTCAGCTTCAAGTGTGTTAGGTGTTTTCTCTGAGTTATCGGTGTCAAGTGTGCTGTGAATCTCTGCTGTATCTTGTGTACCGACAGGCTCTGTGTTGTCAAGAGAAAGGGATGTAGAAGAGGTGGAGCAGGAACAATCAATACCCTGTGTGTTGTCTATGTTTGTAGCTTCTGAGGCTGTGATCTCTTCAGTCATTTCTCTTATTCCCATCTCATCTTTTCTCTCTTCTTGCTCAACTGTCTCTGTTTCCTCTTGTCTCTCTTCTTCTACCTGTGTCTCTATCTGTGCAGGTGAAGATGTGCTGGAGTCAGGAGCAGTCAAAGGTTGCGTTTTATCTTTCTCATCGTTACTCTGATCCTCACTGAAACACTCGGAGAAGTCTGCACTGTGACATTCTTCTGCCAGGTTTAGAGACTCTGCCTGGGTTTTGTTTGAGCTTTTTGGCGACTCGGAGTGTGCCATCTGTTCTGTGAGTTCCTCTCCTTCATCAGGGGGTTTTGTGTGGTTGGATTGTTCTTTCTGGACAGAGAGTTCCTGGTGATTTGAATGTGCTGGTTGTTGGTCATCACAGGGCTGGGTTGGCTCTGACATTTCTACCGTTGTTGGACATTCGGTGATGTCTGGGAGCTCTGGCTCGTGTCTGAGTTCAATCTGATTTGGTGGTTCAGAATTCTCAGAGGTTTGTTTCTCTTCTGACAAAAGTGTTGGTAAAGTCTGGTCAGCATTCTCAGAGGTTTGTTTCTCTTCTGACAAAAGTGTTGGTAAAGTCTGGTCAGAATTCTCAGAGGTTTGTTTCTCTTCTGACAAAGGTGTTGGTAAAGTCTGGTCAGCATTCTCAGAGGTTTGTTTCTCTTCTGACAAAAGTGTTGGTAAAGTCTGGTCAGAATTCTCAGAGGTTTGTTTCTCTTCTGACAAAGGTGTTGGTAAAGTCTGGTCAGAATTCTCAGAGGTTTGTTTCTCTTCTGACAAAGGTGTTGGTAAAGTCTGGTCAGAATTCTCAGAGGTTTGTTTCTCTTCTGACAAAGGTGTTGGTAAAGTCTGGTCAGAATTCTCAGAGGTTTGTTTTTCTTCTGAAAAATGTTTTGGTAAAGTCTGGTCAGAAAAGCTGAATGTTTCTTTGTGTTCTGATGCTTCTTTCAGCTCAACAGGTTTTATGCCTTTGTTGTCTTTCTCCACTTCGGAGTCTTTCGTCTGGTTGGACTGTTCAATTTGTTGTGTATTGGGTACAGTGTTGGACTGCTTTTCAGGTACCTCATCTCTCTGTTGTGTCTGGCTGATCTGAGCCTCTGCTTTGATGGATACGTCTTTACCAGAGGCATTTTCTGTTTTCGGGGCAGTAGGTTCTCTGAGCAGAGACGAAGAGTCTTTTTTCTGATTCTCTGCAGGCTGCTCCCTAAGTTCACCAGTTTTCATTTTCTGCTGCAACTCCTGCTGCATGTAGGACTCGAGAAGACGATCCAGAATGATCTGAAAGGAGTCAACGCTAAACTCAAACTGTCGCCTCAGCGTGTTTACAAATTTGAGCTCCAGGTTTTTGCCGCTGTTGTTAGAGAGCGAGATGAGGCTCCAGCGGTCGTGCTCATTGAAGACCTTGACCATTTTCTGGACGTAGGCTTCCTTCATTGTTGCGCTGCTTATCCGCTCTCGATTGACCCCAGCAGGTAGGCAGTCCAGCAAACAGCTCAGTACTGACTCTTTGATCACCTTAGAGAAGAAAACGTCAAAACATGACAGAACAAGTTATGACTAGAATTTGGGGAAATTAACATTTGAAGAATGTGATATTAAGGCCAATGCCATCGATTCACCATACAAAATAAGATGTTCTACAGTTAAATGAAGGTAAGAGGCGCATTCACACTTCGGTACTTTTCCCACAAAGGTTCATGCGAACTTAGTTCATGCAAACTCTTTAGTTCGCATGAACTAAGTACAGATCGCGTTCACACTGGAAAAAGTCCCTGGGGGTGGATTAGGCAAATGAAGCCGCTGACGTCACTTCTTCTTCTTCTGCTTTGGGTTTACTGGCAGGCCGCAAACCACTTAACCACGTATACTGCCGCCCAAAGTCCCCGGCCGGAAGTCCCCGGAGTTGGGGAAGGCTTCAGTATAAGCTGCTGGGACTCCCAGCAGCTTCTACTGAAGCCTTCCGAGTAAATCGCCAGAACGCCAACACCTCCTCATCTCCACCGCTCCCATGTTTTATTTTGTGTTGCCATAAGTTAGTCTCTCTGCGTTTCTGCGCTGGGCTAATGCTAATAATGCTAATGAGAGGATAATAAAATGGCGGCTTCACACAACTTTTTGGGAGTTTTACGGGGCGTGGTTTGCAATCCGCCCAGCCAATCAGAAATATAGCTCTTTTCTCACAAAAGAGCCGCACGAAAGTCTCTGCTCTCTAGCAGGGACTTTCGAGGGGGTAAAAAGGTTCGCATGAACTAATTTGAGTACCGGCTCTTTTTGGTGTGAACGCGATCATGAACTAAGTTCGCATGAACCTTTGTGGGAAAAGTACCGCAATGTGAATACGCCTATTGATAACAGAAAAATCATTATCAATGTAGCACTATAAAAATCTATATTGCAACACTCTGAGATAGAAGACGTGCTCAAGGATGGCTCAGCAAAATGAATGCTGGTTAAGGCTCCACTCATATTCCATTGATCTACTTTCATTTCCTAACAAGCAGTAATCATACCTGGAACTCCTCCTGACTGGGCAACTCCACTCCGAAGATGACGTCTAGGTCCTTGTAGCTCGTTCCGTTGTCTCGGACGAGGACGTGGCTAGCCGTGGATCCGTTCAGACGAATATCTCTCACTGTGATTCCCTGCTTCTGCAGCCTGGCCCGCACAGCCATGATGATGTCTCTAGGACGCAGCTCCAACGTGGGGAAGTTCCCGCGGCCGTGGATTGGAACCACCTCTGACAGAACCTGATGGAGGACCTCTACCTGCTCAGCGTTCAGGCATTGGAACCGCTGACTGGATTTAGTTTCAGACATGCTGCTGCCCTGAAGGGAGAGGAAGGAGGATGACAAGATTGTATTACAAGTCACCAACCAATTCTGAGTTGTCACTGTCACACACACACACACACACACACACACACACACACACACACACACACACACACACACACACACACACACACACACACACACACACACACACACACACACACACACACACACACACACACACACACACACACACACACACACACACACACACACACACACACACACACACACACACACACACACACACACACACACACACACACACACACACACACACACACACACACACACACACACACACACACACACACACACACACACACACACTCCCTGCCAGTCTGCTGTCTGCAAGTCACAGCTTGGCTAACAGCTTTTCAAAAATGCTAATGTAACTGCTGTGTTGACATGCTGACACATGGAGGGATCCACGTAGATGTGATTTGCATGAATATTGATCCACAGCTCAACCAGATCGCAACAAAGGAAGAGGAAGAGTTTGACTGGAATCACACCAATTAGTTCCTTTCTTTTTACCCAATCACAGTCACATACAATACCTGAATCAGTTCAATTTGAAAGAAAGAAAAAATACCAGATAATACATTATTTGATAAGATCGTATGAAGTATATAATTAAAATGACATGTAAGGGCAGAGTAAATCTTTGTTTATTGATTGCTTCCACCAGAGGCGCAAGGGTTAAGCTGAATGAGTCATCCCCAGCAGACTGCATTAATCACACCAACGTCACTAATTAAAGACACACATCTGTTTCTGTGTCCGTGTGCGAAGCACATTATTTGTGTACATAACAAACAATGGCTCTTGCGCACACTCCTCTGAGTGCAGTGCAGACCAGGTTGTTTTATATAACACCTTTGTAAATCGTAACACAAATTGGAACAAAGTGGGATTTAATATCAGCCAATTATGTTTGTTAGGCTTCGTAATCCTCCTCCTGGCAGTTACGCACACAGCCTCTGCATCCATCTATCAATCTCTACAAACTAGATCTATTCTTCAAGTCAGTCTGTCGAGGCACATGCAAACGTCTTGAGTGCGTCTGAGTGTGCAACTGTGGTTCATGGCAGCCCATTATGATCTTTTGTTTGTTTTAATCAATAGATGTCAGTCAGTGCTGTGGCTGAATGCTGCTGATTACTATGATTTGTCAATACCAGCAGGGTAAACATTGGGATACTAATGGGCAGTTATGGGATGCTTTCAGGTCAGTTTGTCAGGCATCAGAGAGCGACACTCTGTGAAAACCACAAACAATCTAGGAAGTGTTGAGTCTTCTAAACTGTGTTGCGTACATTTCAGCTGGAAAACAGCACTTAATTTAGCCTCCAAACTCACTGTAAAACCACTTAGCTTTCCAGAAGACAGAAAGGTTGAGTCTGAGAACACAACGCTCTCTCCTCTCTGTGCCACACTTTAACAAGTTGCAAGACTTCAAGTTGCAAAAAAACCGTAATCATACATCCAGAGGCAATAAATATAGTCCCAGGTGTTGACACTGGTCATTAAACAATGGTTGGAGGAGGCAGAGAGGCACTGCGGGACTGTTTTCAAGCTAGCCCCTGTATCTCCCCCTCCCCTTTCGCACTCTTCTGCAAACTTGCAGCCTGAGTGACTCATCCAGGCGTATCGGCTCAGCTCGCACATAATCTATGGCCATTGAAAACCCAGCACATACGGAGGGTCCTGTATTCACTGAGCTAACAACACAAACAAAGACGCTCTGTAGACTCAGGCTGCCGTCTCTGGTATACACTTTTTACAGCAGAATAAATACAGAAACAAACAATGATGTCCTGTTTATAGAAAACTATAGAAAAATGACAATGTGTCCCTGACTTTTTATTATTATTAATATAATACAGTGATATTATATGTTTGTCTCTTCCATTTACTTAAACAGTTATGATGAACTCGGGGTAATGCTGTTAAAGAAGGAAATAACTCAGTCTTTGTTGTGTCCACCCACCAAATGCATTTACAATGCCTGCACACCACACATTTAGTCTTACATATTTGGAGTTTAGAATATTTTAAATAGTAGCCTACTGCTAAACTTGTACATGGGCAATACTTCTAAAAAGATAAATAATAAGAGTTGTTACCCCGTAAAATAACCAGGCTTTAGTTTTGTACCTTCTGCTTCACAGTCCACTAATGCCTTAAATGTAGTGGAGTGATAACGAGCACTGCTGAATGCACTCTGCCCCGCTGGTCTTCACTCTAATCACAATCACGCATTTACTCACTCCTGAGACACCAGGTGAGGGCAATTAAGTGCCTGGCAGAATAAAGGGCACACTTCTGAGCTCCAGGATTTAAAGCACATTATAAACACAGCATGTAAGCTTCAGACAGATACCAAAAAAGTAAAATATCCAAACTTTACTTGAATGTCCTTACCTGTTGTTGCTGTGGCATTTGAGGGAGTGACTGTCTCCCGGTTTGATAGTAGAACCTCCTCCGAGCTTCAGGTCCCGACAGTGACTGGCTTTGTTTCTCTTCTCAAGTCCCTATACTCTCCGGTGATGCTCGGTGCTGATGTGTCCCTTATAAGGCATACGAGACTACTATGTGTGCGCGAGTTCATCCGGGCGCTGTCCAGGAGCTCGCTTGGTGCTGAAGTGAAGACTGAAATGAGTCCTCGCACTCTTGTTTTCTCCTCCGGCCGCCCGGAGCGTAACGCAGTTTCCATAGCGACCTGCCGTCATTCAGTTATGATTGCGTGCGTGCGTGCGTGTGTGTGTGGGGGGGGGGGGGGGGGGGGGGGTGGGGGGGGTGTGTGTGTGTGTGTGCAGAAGTAGGCTACAACAATGATGGTGGAGTGTGTTTTGGGCGTTAACAGATAGGCTATGATATAATTCGAAAACATTTTTAACAGCCCCTTGTGTATCCTTATTGTAAATAAAAGTTGAAAAAGCGGGCTAAATTCAAGACAGAGAGAGGGAACTTTTAGCTAAAGTAGGCCTAGCCAGGATTGTATTTGCTTTCTCCTTGTTTGTTGTATAAATGGGAGTCAAAATGGACAGTATAAAGGACTTCTAACTGAAAACTCTAATGAGACAATGTATTTTGTATTTATTTCTACAACACTTTTCATTCACTTGTTCACTGTCCCTAACGCTCACATTGTATCCAGTGCTGTGTCTGACTATCATCAGCACATACAGTATGAGTCATCCATGCTGCTCCCCCCCCCCCTGGCCCAGCCGTTAATCCCTCAGTCAGCTTCGACTGGCACACCGGAACCTTTTTCTCTGGACAACCGATGATCCCTATTTTCCGCATGCTGCATTTTTATTGCTGTCTCTTTCAATAACAATTAGCCTATAAAGCCCTCTTTCATTTTTTTCCATCAGGCCAGTCCAAATTATTGTTTTTCCATGTACAACCAAAAAAAACAAGGTTACAGATGTCACATTCTCGTAAACGCATCATAAACATTGTGAAAGAAACGTCATTAAAAAGCAAGGCGCTGTAGAAAAGGTCAATTTACTCCCTCACAAAAAAAGAACAAATGACGTCAGACGTGCACCACAACCTACCGATACCGGGTACAAACCGGGTACAAACTATTTTTAGCTTGGATGGAACTTGTCTGCTTTGGACACGCGCGCCCGTCCACCTCTCAAACGGTCGTGACGTAGAAGGCGCGGGCACGCCATGCAAAATCGTGACCGTGTGACGACCATGACGACGGTGAGGGGTAGACAGAAGTTTTATTCAAAGATAAAAGTTTGATCAAGATGGTTCACATACCGTTGTCTAGCGACTAAATCCAGACACATTTCTGGCGATTCTATCCATTAGGACTATATTAAGCACACACACCATCGTACACATGTGTTGAATTCGTTTAATTTATTTAAAGGTAAGTGACATGCTATTATAATGCAAAACAGTTCAAATATGAAGGAAAAACCTTGAGTAGTCGCCTAGTCGGTCGTCACTTAGTTGCGCATGCGTGACATAAGCCTACTTGTAACAGCTTAAAGGCGGTATACAAAGTTGTTTCTTACCTATGTTATCAAAGCTCTACCAAAGTAAGAATATGTTCTTATTATAAAATAAGATACACTCGCTTTGGCATCAAGACCAATGCGATAACGTTACTGCCGCTCTGTCTATGTGCTTTTAAGCAAAAGCGGAAGTACGCTTAGGGGAATCCTCTCAGCTCTAGTGGCGAAGATACACCAGTTTGAAAAAACCAAAACAAACATCTCTGGGAAACAAGTCACTGACTGGCAGGCCAGAGTTTTTGTCACTGAAAAAGACCTTCATCATGTCGAATATGGAGAGTATCCTTTCCTGGGAAGTCTGACATGCATATCGGTAGAAACAGTTACCTAGCGAGAGTGTTAGCAAGCCAAATGTAAGCTTGGTTTGCTAGCTAACAGCTAGTAACTTCTGCCCAGTCATTCAACTACGAACGAAAACAGTGATGAGTTTGCTAGTAGCTTACATTTTCACTTGTATAGGAAAAACAAAGTAACTTGCCTGCAGTGATTTGGGTTAGCTCAATGTTTTGAAAGTTTATATTCAGCCAGCCTAAAAATGCATTTCTCATTCAATGTAACCATTAGCCTACTTAAATAAACAATTCCTTGACTAACCATGCAGAACAACTGTTCAACCTCAAGGTTGCCACAAAGGAGCTACAACGCAACTCCAAGAAATGTGACAAAGAGGAAAAGGCAGAAAAGGCTAAAGTGAAGCAGGTGCTTATTTCTATGTACTTATGAAAGACCATTGGCTACAGTGTAGCTATATTTTGTATTATGTATATTTATGTACTCCTATTCTGTTTGTCTCTCAGGCTATCCAGAAGGGTAACATGGAGGCAGCTAAGATCCATGCAGAGAACGCCATCCGTCAGAAGCACCAGTCTCTTAACTTCCTGAGGATGAGTGCACGTGTGGATGCTGTGGCTTCCAGGGTCCAGACTGCTGTCACCATGAACCAGGTCAGGAGTTCAAGTCAATGCTTTGTCAAAGATCTGCCTTCATTTTTCTATTTGGTAAAGCAGGTAAATGACAACCATAAAGAAAACATGCCCAACCTATTTTACTGCAGTCATGTAATCATTTTTAAAGATAAGCTCTTGTACAGAGATAATTTGATTTAGAAAGAAATTGCACAATGTGACTTGACAATATGACTTGCTTGGTTAACATTGTTTTCAATTGTTGTTATCATTATTTGTGTGGTGTTTGCTACCAAAATTAAACCCTTATTTGTAATCCCTAACCTGGTACAGATTTAGTAAATATGGTTGTTCATATGGTAAAAAGTACTGTACTTACATACACAATGAGGTACTTTTACTTTATGTAAGTATTTTCACTTAATGCTGCATTATAGTTTTAGAGCACTTATATATACAGGCAAATATTGCACTTGTTCTTGCACTAGATCTATTTGGTACCTTTAGTTACTTTTGACAGATTTAGGTTATTAATACAAAATATGATTAATTAAAAGTGATTGTATTACTATAGGGTAAACTACCCAGCGATAAATGAAGTTCTTAGAATGAGCTTCACTTTTACTTGTTGCAACATAAAAGGGATAGACAAATCATTGCTTATTTATTTATAATACAATAACATCATTTATATGATTGTGAAACATGTCATTTTACACATGATTACTTTCACTTTTTAAATATATTTAGATGCTAATACCTTTACTTAGAGTGGCCCTATTATGCATTTTGGGGGTTTTCCCTTTCCTGTAGTTTCATATAGGTTTGTATGCATGTAAATGGTCTGCAAAGGCTAAAATCCCAAAGTGTCTCTCTCTTCAACCTTCAAAATATGTCGTATTCAAAGTTGATATGTTGAATTATACATCATAATTAAGATCTTTAAGAGCTTCATAATGTAACCATTACAGGGTAAAAAGTCAGAAAGTAGGCATTTACTCATTTTAGGATTCTACACAAAAGAAACGGGGAGAGGAAGAAGGAGAAAAAGGGTCTGGCAGACATGCAAACAAAAAGCCACCAATTACATAATGTCATTAGCTCTGCTGCAGACTGAGGCTGTTACCTTCTTGCCCGTATGAGACTGACCTGCCTCTTTAAATGGCTTTCATTCAGGTTCACTACAGGGCAGGCATCCTTTCACAGAATAGAACCTAATGGCGTCTATAGAATTGGAGGCAGCCTGCGAGATGGTATAGCTGAAAAACACCTCTTTATGTTGTTGTAATGTACGTCTCATAAAACATGAACACAATAGCACTGATGAAAAACCCCTCCACCATAATATCAACTATTGGTAAATTGGTTTTGACAAGATTAATCAGCATCATCTTTGAAATATCAAGGATGAGAGTTAGTCATAACAAATGATCTGTTTTAAAGAGCTTAAAGTGACACCTAGTGGAAATACAGGGTAACAGCACTTCAAGCTTTGTCCCATTAAATCCTTCTCCCTGAGCGACCTCAAATACTGATCCTGTTTTTAATGAGAGAAATTAGACCAATAAGAAGTAAGAAGACCACAGAGGCTTTAATACTCAATGTGATGTGTTTCTGCCCAGGTGTCTAAATCCATGTCTGGAGTGGTCAAGTCTATGGATGCTACACTCAAAAGCATGAACTTGGAGAAGGTAAAACATTTCACATGACAAAGGGAAACAAATATGACCGTTTTTGGACTGTTGTTCAGGATCTATGTTTCTCGATAGATCTCTGCTTTAATGGACAAGTTTGAAAACCAGTTTGAAACTCTGGACGTGCAGACGGCTCAGATGGAGGACACCATGGGAAACACCACCACTCTGACAACTCCTCAGGTGAGAAGCCCTCCTACACGCAGGGAAACCTCGTTCATGCAGCCACACCTAGAGGGATAGTTGGCATTATTTGGAGTGGGGTTAGAATTAAAGTCTGTTTTTGTGTATTGAAGAATAGCTAGCAAATGTTAAGCCTCTGAAAAAAGCTTTAATTTAGACAGGTCATGACTTCTGTGTACTTATTACCCTCCTTATTTTAAGGTAGTGACTCTTGTAAATACACAAGCTTGACAGTGTTGTATGAGGTACTTTATAGTTAGTGTATAATGTATAATTAGCCACCTTAAATAAGAATCCCACTATCAAAATATACCATACACTGACTATGGATAAGACCCTAACATACCTTTAATCCCATCATTATTCCCACAGTAAATCCTCTAAACATGTTTTCTTTCTTTAAATGAGTGTTCTCTTGGTTGGTCTGTAGAATGAAGTGGATACACTGCTGCATGAGATGGCTGATGAAGCAGGGTGAGTATGGTCCATACCTCCAAACAATTAACAGTAATAGCAACAACAAATGCATTGATAGGAGAAAAACATAAATGCAGGGACTTAAAAAATAATGTACTAACTTTTTTAAGTAGACTAATAAAACTATTATGCAAAATCCACTTTTGTATTTTTTTTTTGCCAGCAATATGTGACTCCTCTATGTTAAGAGATTCGGAAAAAATATGATGTCTCTTGTTATCCTGATCCATCTATTGTTGTCACAATGTTTTTTTGGGTTGTGGAACAATTAGCCAATCACCAACCAGTAACACTCGCCCTGAACACCTGCATCTCCTCCGAGAGCACCATTGTGTTTTTTATTAAAAAATATCTCGCAGAGGGGCGTGGCCAGTCTGTTCGGTATTTCGAGCAAAACCCTTCAGAGACATGTTTTGTAAATATCTGAGACCTACAATATATTGTTGAAATTGAGTATAATAGGGGACCTTTAACAAATGAGAAGCTGTACTAAGCTTTATTTAAATGACGAGCAAAACTCATGGTGAAAGTGTTCCTGTCTATTTCCCCTTTTCTTTTTTTAGGTTGGATCTTAACCTGGAGCTTCCTGCAGGCCACACTTCCTCAATGGCTTCATCTGTGGCCTCTACAGAGCAGGTAACACACCCGTTCTTCTGCTGTAGCTATTTTTGGTGTGTTTATATACACATTTTTTCTAACATTTATCTGTAAGGAAGGACAGTCTCTATAATCAGCTAGAATGATGTAGTAGGTGTTATTTTTAAATGTCACAATGACCGTAGACAATAGAATACACGGACCCTTCTTGAACACACTCCTGCAGTTCAGAACACTTTTCCCTGTCATTGTGTCTGCTCATCTTCTTCAAAAAGGAACTGTATCACTATAAAGAACCCACGGCCTGTGGTGGAGCTGTGGGTCTTCCCGGATACTGTGACACAGAAGCAGTGTTTATTCAGCCTTCTTCATCCAAACAATGACTGTGTGGAACATTGTGGTCATAAGGCGGCAAAGTGGAATATGCGGCAGGAAGTGTTTGAGTTCTCCCTTAAGATGTTTTGATACATTTTCCAGTTTGACAAGCCACAGTTGGACTCCATTGTAGCCAACATACTTCAGTCTGTTCACATCTGTTTTTTGTGAAGGACAGCTACACGTCACGCCTTCACCTTTAAAGCCTACAGCAGTTGCGGGATATTCTAAGAACTATAGATTTCACCACGAGCCTCACTAGAGACATTCTTTTCAATCCTCTGGCTGTGCATATCGCATTGTGTTTTCTTATTGAATTGTCTAAGTATTTAATTAACTTTATAGACAAAATCAGAACAGAGACCGTAATGGCAAAAATGTCCCCATTGAAACACATTCAGATTGAATCCAGTGGCCATTACAAAGCATGAGTCTCATCCCCACTCGTACCGGCACATAGAAACGTATATATATTAAACCATCATTACATATTTCTATATACACTCTCTTATTCCGCAGCTGCTTTAACACCTGCATTTTCCTACCGGGATAAATAAAGGTCCTTCTTATCTACATCTCATTACAACATATGATCTTGTATTCTATTATATCACACTTCATCTAGAAATCTGGCTTCAAATGTATAGTTTTTGCTAGTTTCCACCATATTTAACCATCTTCTCATGTTTGCACTATGAGCCAAATACATTCTTTAGCCTGAGTTAATAAATGCATTAAAGTTAATATTCCCGCCAAGAATTACCATATACCAAAACATACCCTTACCATTTAGTATACAGAAAATAATAAAGAAATGTTGTTTTGTTTATAATAACTGGCATATTAGGATTAACATTCTGAAAATACATGAATAATCGGTTGTGAAAATAAGAACTAAAGATTGTATTCAGTTATAAATAAATAAAATGGCAGTTTTTGTTGTAGAAATAGGAAATCTAAGAGCAACTCATTTGAAGAGAGTCACGGAGGTAATAAATGTTTGTATAGAGCTGCCGAATGTTTTTTTCTGACTGTTTTCCTGTTCTGTGTTGTTATCAGGACGAGCTGTCCCAGAGGCTGTCCCGACTGCGAGACCAGGTGTCATAATGATGTCCAAACATCACAAGACCGGGAGGAAGGAGAAGAGACAGGGGGTGAAGAAGCGGAGAACAAACAGAAAGTGGGGCCGTGTGCCTGAAAGCTCTGTGGTAAAGGTTTGCTCTGTTGTGAGAATGAAAGGAGCTGACTACCAGCAGAGAGGGAGCGAGAGGAGGAAGCAGGACCTCTGCTGTCCTGTAACCTACTGCATCACCTGCAGCGTTTCTATAATAATGCTCATTTTCACACTCTTATTTAACATGTATTGTGATTATTTATTAGCTCAGCAATAACACGGCTGTGCTGGCTTTTATTTTTTACTCCTTGGAAGTATTTGTAAATGGTATTTTTTTGCGCACATTTTTGAGAATTAAACAATTGTGTACTACTTAATAGCTATTACCTCATTCTAAGGTGGTTGAACACCATGTATATAATGCAAGATTACATTATTTATGTACCTATTTATATATGAACTGACTGATTGCTAAGAGAGCGTGTTTGTATTGTAACTGTAATGTCCTACCTGCATGACTGAGGATGTGAGTCGAATCCTGTTTTCGCTGTAGTGCTAAAACTAAAACGAATGTATTTATTTATTTATTATTTATTTTTGTTGTATTGTATGATAGGGCTCATCGTCTATGTTTGCCTGGAACCTGCTTTATAAAAAGCTGCAATAAAGCTGATTGTCAAACCCGGTGTCATAAAAAAACGTGTAATAACTACGTTGGTTAGGACGTAGTATTTCTACAAAAATGCCTCTGAAATTGTAAGATCCCTACGTTTTATTTCACCATTCATTCCAATGGCTGGCGTCTATGTCACGTGATCTTCATATTTCTCCCTGCAGAAAAACAAAACATGGCCGAACTTCGTTTTATTCTCGGTGTAAAATGCCTATTTTAAAGTTAGTTTGGCCATTAAAATACGTTTTGATGTCATTTGATGCGAGAAATATGAGTTGTTATTTCAGATTATGTGTGCAGTGGATGCACATGATCTTTAGTTTGCTAGTTATTACGAAGATTACTTCAGGAAATTGTGTCTATACAACGTTTTCATTGTTACCAAGGTGGTTGCTAGGGACGCTGCTATCGATATTATTTCTGTTATGTTGTGTAACAGTTTAATGGTGTAATCGTTATTGCTACCCCCTTCCCCGTCAATGTATAGTGTTGGTCCACAGCGCAAACGTATTAGTTTAACAAAATCTGCATCTAAAATTGTGGCATAGATACGTTATTTTCCCCTGTGCAATTTCCAGTCCCACATCTCACATCACATCGTCATTAACAAATACCGGAAACAGACCGAAAACACTTTATTCCGAGTGTTCTTGCTTTTCTCTTTGAAAGTCATCACATAACGGCATTGTAATACACGGTTCGGCTGCATTAAATGTTACATATCTGCCGTAGTTCTGTATTTATAGAGCCCTGATGAGAAGACTTCTAGACAAACATGAGGAACTGCCGCCAACACTGAAAACGTGACGTAGAACATAAATATATCAACAATTAAACAACATCTTACATTTCTTTTCACACAATACGTCTCCTTGCAGTATCAACACTAATTCGGCTGACTTTTATATTTGATCCAATTGGTCGATAGGCTGTATTTACACCACAAAGGTGCACAGCTGATATAAAGGGACACCAGTGGGGTATACTGCGAAGCAGGATTTTCGCTTAGCCGGCTAAATTCAGGGAAAACTCCGGCTTTCCGGTCATCCGAAGCTGGTTCTCTTTTTAGCAGGCTAGATCTCCATGGCAGCATATGCTAAGCAGCTAACCTGGTCGGGACCAGGTTAGGTTGCAGGCTAAGAGCTCAACTCAGTGAAAGCACCGCCTGCTGACCAATCAGAGCTCAGTGTGCGGAGTTTAAAGCGATCAAGTCATATTACAGGAGAAAGGAAATACAGAAAAGCTGCCGTCGCAGGAAAGACGGCCGGCAAAAATCACCGACTGTGTGAACGTGAACATTAATAGAATATCACCTCCATCTTCAGAGCAATCTGACTATTATAACATTAGCGTTAAGAAAGCTTACTTAAATATCGGCCACAACATAAGTAACTGGATCAGAGTACATTAAGTACAGTCCGCGCATATCACTTCATAATGTATCATATCTCTCCTTATCTGAGTCAGCTGAGCCGCATCTGGCCGTGCAACACTCACAGTGTCACATACTGTATGCAGAAGTATTATTTTAAGCAACACATAAGTTGACGAAACACTCGAGACAAATGTAATTGAAGTCAGATCGTGTTTTAGACGGGGCAGTGATATCATAAACCTGTTAATGTACGCATTCAAACACTTTTTCTTTTGCCAGCTGTATTCACCTTGCAGGTGCAGCTCTGAGGCTTTGATCCTGGATAAAGTGTTTAAGTCATGGATGTTTAAAGTTTAACTTCTTCATTTTTGACTAGTATTAAAGTTCACTTTTCATTCAGGAAGTATGACGCTGCGCTGTCAGTGCGCTTCTCCATGTTTGTGATTGGTCGAATGCTCCAAATACCACCCCTTTCATGTGAACGCGCACCTAACTAGATAGGACACGGCTTGCTTGAGCGATCCACTTGATAACCAGTGTCGTAGTACAGTTTAGCGAGAGCGCGTATGTTTTGGATTAGGCCAACCGGCTAACTCAAACATATCCAGGTTAGGTTGAACCAGCTTCGTAGCATAGGCCCCTGGTGGTTAAAGCATGTTATTGAATTTCATTATTTTTATTATTAGATTTTAATAGGATCCCTATAAAGTATATTCATTACTCGTTATTCTCTACTAATAGTTAATTAAAGACTGTATATAATGACTATTTTGCACACCCCTTTCAAGATTTCAAGATGTTCTAAGGTTTATTGACATATCATATACACAAACGGTGTAGTTATGCAATGAATGAAAAACTTTGTGTATACCTCCAGCAATGTTAACTATGGCCAAACCGGACGCGGTGGACCCGTTAAAATCCAGTTTTGGACAGTCTGCCATGGTTCCATCCCATTTCAAGTGCTGTTCGACGCTCGGCACACTCTCCAATCACAGAGCTTGAGGACTATCACGGGGTTTGTCAAGCGAAGCGGAGAGAATACTTACTTCCGGGTGTAATATTCTGTAAAGCAAATGAGCTGCTCCGACCCTCGGTCCTGACGGACTCCAACTTGTGTTTATTAATCAAACTAATAAATAAACACAAGGATAATTAATGTATGTGTTATTGTTGAGTAAATGGAGAATTGCACAGGGGAAAATAACGTATCTGCCACAATTTTAGATGCAGATTTTGTTAAACTAATACGTTTGCGCTGTGGACCAACACTATACATTGACGGGGAAGGGGGTAGCAATAAAGATAACACCATTAAACAGTTACACAACATAACAGAAATAATATCGATAACAGCATACCGAGCAACCACCTTGGTTACAATGAAAACGTTGTATGGACACAATTTCCTGAAGTAATCTTCTTAATAACTAGCAAACTAAAGATCATGTACATCCACTGCACACATGATCTGAAATAACAACTCATATTTCTCGCATCAAATGACATCAAAACGCATTTTAATGGCCAAACTAACTTTAAAATAGGCATTTTACACCGAGAATAAAACGAAGTTCGGCCATGTTTTTTTTTTCTGCAGGGAGAAATGTGAATATCACGTGACATAGACGCCAGCCATTGGAATGAATGGTGAAAAAAAACCGTAGGGATCTTACAATTTCAGAGGCGTTTTTGTAGAAATACTACATCCTACGTTGTGGACCAACGTAGTTATTACACGTTTTTTTGTGAGACTGGATTGGATTGTCTGCATGTAGCACTCAAGGCTCACAGTGCGCTTTTATGCAAAGATGAATGTCAATTAAAAACATTAAAACTTGTTTTACCTGTCAGTTTATAGCCTAGTTTTGTGCATCCCTCTCCCCCCTCTTTCCATCCCCCCCCCCTCTTTCTCTCCCCAACAGGGAACAGATGAGAGGTCAAAGGTGTCACCTGTAGAGGAAGCGGCCGCTCGCATGCCACTGCCTCATTACACACACACACACACATGCACACACAGTTCAGCATATCCCAGGGGGAGGCAGGACTCAGCTGGGAGCCATTACAGGTGCTCTCTGAGCACACACACACACACACACACACACACACACACACACACACACACACACACACACACACACACACACACACACACACACACACACACACACACACACACACACACACACACACACACACACACACACACACACACACACACACACACACACACACACACACACACACACACACACACACACACACACACACACACACACATATCTCTACATGAACAGCCCCGTTCTGATGGGAGTCCTCCAGAGTGACACTCCGCCACCTCTGACCCTTTGTGTGTCCTTCCTAATCATCATCAGCACGCACTTAACTACATTCACAATCATCATCAGTGCCCCCCAGACTGACACAAGTCTCTATTCTGCCTATTACACACATACTTCCTCAGTGATCCAGCAGCTGTCAGTCATTTCTGCTCGGAGTTAGATCACCTGGAATTTAAATTCCACGTCCCCTCTGCTGTCAGAGCCACGCAATCTATTTGGTACGTTTTGTTTTCAATTTCTAACCTTCAGTGGCCAAATCTTTAAGTATGATTAAATCCTGATGCGGCTTGTTTTTTCCTCGGCGCTGTGTGTGGGGATGCTTCCCTCCAGATGTGTGTGTGCAGACGGCCCCTGCGAGAGGGAAGCCTGTGTTTGTCTATGTGTGTATGTGTGTGTGTCAGGTGTTGATACCAAGTGGCTTTCCTCCAGGGCCGTCAACACCTCCTTGTCTGGGTTCCTAGAGGAGTGGAACTTGCTGACAGGAGGGGATCCGATGGTCCTGTCCCCACGGCCGACCTGTCTGCTGCTGCACGGGGGGGAGGGGAGGGGAGGGAGGGAGAGCCAAACGCGCTGACTAGGAGAGGAAGCTCTAATTATAACAAGCATGATCACACACAGGAAACGATACGGTATGTCCAGCAGGATTCGGTAGGAAAATATAAATGTTCCTAAAGCCCAGAATGATCAACTTGAGCATAAAATGGGTCTGTTTTACAGGTCGGTCTTCCAATTTCCAAGATGTTTTCGAGAAACAATAATGTAATGTCATACTAAAGTGAAGATAGATATTGGTCACCAGAAACACTTGCCTTTGTTTTTTAAAATACATTTAGAACTTTCTGTGTTTTAGTCTTATCTAGCAAAGAATTAAACACACAGTATTAAGTTTCCCACATTTTCTTCACAAAGGTTGCCTAATCTCTTGTGTAAATCAATTAGTCAGGAAAGTCATGAATGTTTCAATAGTTAATTCATCACAAAATGTTCAAGCAAAATGTAAGCATCCAAGAAAAAACATTATTTCCAGCATCTCACATTAAAAGGTTTGCAACGCTTATCTGTCTTAAATATGTAATTTAGAACTCAATATCTTCTGAGTTCAGATTGATTGACAATGACAATAATCAGTAGTAGCACTATGTGTGTTTAAAGCAGCAATTGTTTCTATAAAATGTAACTGTTCCTTATAATTAGCGATTAGTGACCTCCTAAATACAACAGATACAAAATCACAAAACTCTTGATGCTGCATATTCATAGGTTAAACTGATGTGTCTTCTAAATAAGAGAAACTTGGAATAATTCTATATCAAATAGTAGATTTCACTGGAATACATGTATTTAAAAATATATATACAGTTTATTTGCCGTATCCTTCCAAAACAAAAAATAATGTTATGGTCACATGAATAGTGTTTCATCAGTGTTGAGTGTAGACAGTAACAATCATCATCTATTTAAGGTAGTCTTTGAGACGGAAAAGTTTCACACAGTGGCTCTTTTCCTCTCCTTGTCTTCTATCGCCTCCTCACTAGAGATATTCAATTACAATGCCTGAAGGGTCAGGTCAAACACAGGAAGCCGAGCTGATTGGTTCTACTCGGATATCGATGGGCATGTGTGACCAATCGCTGCTGCCCAGGGCTTTCCTCAGGCTGCATCTGCTGCCGCTGAGTGTGTGTCTAATCGTTCCACCCCAAGGCTTTCCCCAGTTTCCACTCACCTCTTGACCATTGCTTCCTGTCAGTGTTAACGCCGCTTTTAATCAGTTTTACTGTCTCATGCACACACATACACACACGCGCCCACACAGCTGGCCCTATCCATCCCTGCTCTCCAGAGCACGCTTCATTAAGATCTAACCAATATCCTGCTCGCACCGTCACAACCTCTGTCGCACACAAACACACACCTGATCCTGCCAACCCTCCACATGACCCTCGCCTCACCCAGCCTGATATCCCTTACATTCACACAAGCCGTGAACATGGACATGTAGCCTTGTCTATTTCTCTTTATTGAGGCTGTCTGCCAGTCATTGTGTCTACATACACGGAAACACACACACACACACACACACACACACACACACACACACACACACACACACACACACACACACACACACACACACACACACACACACACACACACACACACACGCACGCACGCACGGGCACACACACACACACACACACACACACACACACACACACACACACACACACACACACACACACACATGCTTCCTTATCACATTATAATTCATATCCTTACATAGGCAACTGTTGTCTCAGGCTGAATCAAACCAATTAAAGTTATCATTTATCCCCTGTGCTTCAAAACTGTAAAGAACATGCATTTTCTTATTTTGCTATGCTAGCTGCACCGCTAGCTCAGTTAAAGCAGTTGTCCATCAAAATAGTTTTTGATGAATGTCAGGTAACAATGTTGGTAATTCCTTCATGTTCCATCTTGTGCCTTTATCAAAGTTAACTTGCAGAATTATTGACTTTCCCATAAACCTCAGCTATATTTTATGTTTGGTTCAAATTAGCAAATGTTAGCATGCTAACACTAAGCCACGACAAATGCTTGTTTTTAGCTTAGCAAAGTGCCAAAAAGGCTGTTTGCTAAATTTGTTGAGGCAATTGCAGCCCCAATACCAGCCAATTAAAAAAAAAAAGTAAACTGTCAATGATGGTATAAAACTTGTAAATTACATACATTTGTTGAGTACCATTAGCATAAGGAGACATTGCTGAAACACCAACCCAGTCTCATGGCATTTCGTAGTCACGAATGGAATCTATTGATTGTGTTCACCAACACGATTTCCCCATTTTTTTCGTGTCACATACGGAACGATTTTAAAAGCAATGTAAACAATAACAAATTAGAAGGAAAAAAAGATTTAAAAATACAGATTTCAGTATTCTGAGGCTCTGAGGCCCATTTATTTTCCTCACGGACGGCAAACAAACTCAGACATTATACAATTTAATTTTTTATGGGGAAATCGTGTTGGTGAACACGAATCAAACCCGCCGCTGCTGCGTCTGTAAAGCCGTTGTGTCCTTGGGCAAGACACTTCACCTGAACTTGCTCCTGTGGGTATTGTCCACAGTGACCATTGCATGTATAAAAAATATGTGTAATGTGTGTATCTGTAAAGCGCTTTGAGCACTGGAAAAGCGCTATAATAAATGCAAGCAATTATTATTATTATTAATAGATTAAATGTCGTGACTATTACACAAAATGCCGTGAAACTGGGTTGGAAACACACACCGACCAACAGCACGATCTCCCTACAGGCCATAATTCAAATGATCACAGCTAAATCAGTGGAGGTTGTATTAAGTTTCTTGTTATAACCTACAAACTTTCCCCTAGTCTTTTCACATTAACATGCCATAACAGTGTGTCACACTTGTGCTGGTTTTGTAAATTCCTTCTGGATTAGGCAGTTGAAATTGAAGGGATTAATAAAGCTTTACTCAGTGCTTGATGACAGGATGATAATGAGAGAAACAGGAAGAGAGGAAATCTATTAACTGTATTTATACCTCTGGACCTTCATTATTATTATACCAGTGGACGTGAGAGAGTAATGTGTGTGTGTGGAGTAATCTGTTAGGAGTGTGTGTGTGTGTGTGTGTGTGTGTGTGTGTGTGTGTGTGTGTGTGTGTGTGTGTGTGTGTGTGTGTGTGTGTGTGTGTGCGTGCGTGCGTGCGTGCGTGCGTGCGTGTGTGTGTGTGTGTGTGTGTGTGTGTGTTGTGCATATGGTAAAACACTCTGCAGGTCTGCAGTTAGTCACACTCCCGCGTCTCAAATTGAATTAGCGTTGACAGCGCACAGCACCAGCCGCGTGTATGTGTGTGTGTAATGGGGGCACTAGCTGTTGGCAAGTCGTGTGTGTGTGTGTGTGTGTGTGTGTGTGTGTGAAACAGAAGAGAAACAGGGCCTTCCCCCCTGAAATCAATTAAGCGAGTATAGGTTTGTAGTGGTGGGGGTGATGGGGGGCACATCCTGTAGAGGGCAGCCCAGACAGACAGCACCATCTGGGGCAGCAGGCGGGTCGACCCTCGGGTTGAGACATGAAAGAAGCGGGCCAGGGATAAGAGGAGAGGGGAGAACAGGCCGGCGCTAAATCACTCTTTTCTCCCCCCCCCTGCCCCTCATCTGCCATCCGATACATCAGCCACGGAGCATCATTCTCCCTCCATCACTCTCCTTATTCTCCATTCTGTCCCAGGAGTGATAACCTGTCATACACAGGAAGCAAAAAGAGGTAAGAACCATCTATCCCACTGTCAGAGATAGGGGCAAAGAGAAAAAGAATATCTCACATCTCTTGTTCCAAAAAGGGTTGATTTATGGGTCTACATTTAATAAAAACCAATTCCTCTCTTTGGCTTTCTTATTCTCTCACTTACACACACACAGGCACCTGTAGGATCCCCCTCAGCTCCATTAGACGGGAGGGAATTGGCATACCTACACACTCTTTAGGAAGGTCGTGTGTGATGGACAGCCGGGGTCAGAGTGTGCGTTGTGTTTGTTGGTCCTAAGCTGAGTGCTGACAGCCCTCTTCCAGCCACCCTCAAACACACAGATCCATTGATGAAAAACAATCGGCTTAAAAATAAAAGGTTAAAGTAACGTAATTACATCAAGAGGCCGTGGAAAGACAAGAGCATTCGTGTCACTGTGGCTGTAATAAAGACAAATTCATGGTGGATTCAATATATATACTTAATGCTTAGGTTATTATAGGAGTAAAGGAATAAGAAAGTAGGTCCTTCAATCAAGTAAATGTAAAATACTGAGTGAGTCATTGTTGTCATTAAATAGTGTGGGGTTCATTTTAAACGTTGTACGCAGTGTTATGCAGGTTTTCATATGTTCACTATGTATTTGTATCAAAACATCCATTTCATTTTCAAAGTATTTCTATATTATCAAATATGTTGCTGTCAGAAGAAAAGCATGTCCTTTCAAATGAGGGTTTAGAATGTTCAAGGAAAACCTTTTGATTTTTACAGGAGAATTGAATAGATTTAGAACATTTTAAACTTAAGATAAAAAATAAAATAGAAACACTACTTATAAACTATTTGATTATCTTAATTTACGTTCACAGAAAGTACACATTAAGCAGAATGCCCCCTGTCGATGTTATATTATATCATTATTATCATGATTTCAGATGGGTTAATATGTAAGCTGTACTTTAAAAGTAAGTTTGAGTACAATAGATCCAACTTTAACGGCTTCATACTATTTCTCTCCCTCTACATTTGATTTATAAGCACAAAAAGTGCTACAAAATTAAAAAGGGTGAAACAAAACAACAAAAACAATAAAAACTATTAAAACAACAGAATAAAAGCAGTGACATTTATGCCGGCATGGCATAATGTGGGGGTTTTAAAAATCTAGTTAAAGGCTATTCTAAAACGTTTTTAGGCCTTTTGTTGGTTTAATCTTAAATCACTGCATTTTATGTTATATCCCAACCATATGTTTTCGTATGTAAAATCTAGTCACTTTTGTGGGTAATTAGAGGTAGTGAAAGTACAATATTTACTTCTCTGTAACGTGGCAAATTAGAAAGTATCATAGCATTGAAAAACCTCCAAACCGTTCTTATGTACATCAATTGAGTAAAGGTACCGACTGTATTACTTTACCCCGTAGTGCATCAGTGCTTTGTTTATTAAACTAATCAGAGACGTGCCTTTAATGAATGAACTTGCAGCACTGCTGAGTGTTCAAATCACTTGAACGAGGGAGGAAAGGTGTAAATGGTGAGGTGAGGCGTGAGGGAAGTGCGAGAGCTGTTTCGGTCATTAACACTTCCTCTGATGAATTGCACGAGTGTGAGGCACACAGATGGAGCGCTCAGAGGAAACCCCAAAACACACACACAAACACAGAAAACAAGCAGACCAGGTGCCCGGACACATGTTAAAGCCGTTTGTCCTCCACTCATTTGACCTCTGCTCCTGGAAGACAGGGGCCTGTCAGGGAGCACATGCCTATGCAACACCCGGGTGACCCCATGTCCTGCACACACTCGTGGCGATGCTGTAAGCCACACACACACACACACACACACACACACACACACACACACACACACACACACACACACACACACACACACACACACACGCTTATTAAAAAGCATTTTGAGCTAATCCTGCAAGATCACAACAGAGGATATTAGCCCATATTTAAAACGTGTTGATGTTTCTAGCAGTAGATTCCCAAAAATTGGGGAGAATTATAAAAAAAAGGGAAACAGTGATGGGACGGGACGAGAGGAATTTCACTGTCCAAGAGAAAAGTTTGACGGATCATAATATGCCTGCTTGATAGCGTAGTACAAGAGTGCTTAATCACTGTTAAACTGCCCTTGCTTTTCACATTACTCACTCTGTGTAATTCAATTTCAGCCACAGCTGGTTTCACTTTCAACTTTACAGCTGAGCTCAGTCACGTCCCATAATCTGAGCTGATAAATAACCAGCTTTTTATTGAGTTTGCTGAGAAAACAGCGTCCAGTATAAACCCTCGCAGAGCCAAACGCGAGCGAGGCTGGAGGGCACAATGCTGGACGTGCAAATATCTGTGTGTGTGTGTGTGTGTGTGTGTGTGTGTGTGTGGCAACTATTAATAGGAGATAACTGATGTATATAAGTGTGTGCGTAAATTAATCTAATCAAGGCAGAGTATATTTACACGTCCTGTCTCTCTGCCGGGCTTCTCTCCTGTTTCAGGATGCCATTTCACATGATTGGAAACAAATGACTTCAGGGTCAGATTTCTCTCCCTTTACTACCTGTCAATCATCGTCAAATGGCCCAGAACGTCCCAGCTTGTGTTATTCTTAAAAAGTCGAATCAGCACAGTTTCCATGTTATTCCTGCAGCCACTTTCATGAGGATTATGTCGACACATTATCAAGCAAATTAATGATGTGATGGGATGAACAGGTTAATCATCGACAGGCTGGTAAAAGGTTAACTCAACAGTGCTGTTCAACAAGTCAAACAAATGTGACGTGTGATAAGAAAAGAAAGGTCAGTATGAAATATAAATAGTCTTATAATGTAACATTAACAAACTTAATTTTTAAAATGTATGACAACATAGCCTACAAGTTATTAAATAAATAAATAGTTTATATAATTTCCTGCCGAGAGTTGTGTTTGAATATTGATACTTATTCATGGTTGTTACTCATGAGGGTTATATCCAGGAAGCTAGTTAGCTTAGCCTAGCATAAAAGATAAACTGGGTTAAAGAGCTAGCCTAAATACAGACCACCTAGCACAGCCATGCTAGTTTCCCCGTCTTCAGTCTTTATGCTATGTTAAGCTAATGGGCTGCTAGCTGTAGCTTCATATTTAGACTAGCTACAAATATTAGAGTTGTATCATTCTTCTTAACTAACTTTACGTGTCTAAGTGTCAAACCACTTTTTTTTACTAAAAAAGACTGTTGAAAGTTGCGTTAAGCGAGCTACATTTGTTACAAAATGTTAGCATGTGTAGATGTTGTACTGCAATTTATAGCATAGCTGTATTTACAAATTGTAGCAGGTGCGGAGTTCAGCTCTCCTGGTATGAAAGCAAACAGCCTAATTGAAATATCAGGAATTAGTCAGGAGTTTAAAATGATTGTCCAATATAGCCGAACATGGAAATGACAGACAGTATCGAATAACCCGCACAGATTATGTGTGTGTGCAGACAAAGGGCAGGCTGTTTGATAGCAGCGCACCTGACCGCCTGCTGAAACAAGGGGCCATCCCCTGCCTTCTGAGTTCCTCAATTAACTCCTTCCTGCTATTTCCATGTCCAGCGCGCATTAGCTCACTGCCATGCTCCGCCATGACAAGTAAATTGCTGTTTGGTTATGACCGTTTGTCGGGAAACAGGCCATTTCCCCCCGCTTTGCCTAAACCGCTGTTCCTCGCTATGCGTAAAGAGGAGGGAGGGAGGGATGGTGCAGGGTTTTGAGTCGGAGCTGAAGGCAGGAATTATCACATCAGCGGCTGAACGGGCGTGCCCCCTTTGGTATGGATACAAAAACACACAGCGTTATGTTGGCCCACAGTAGGTTTTCATTCTCCTCACTGGGATCTCTGAAAGCCTTCCACATGTCTTCACACAGCAGTATCGATGTACTGTGTCCTGGAATAATGTTACAACCATGATTACAATAATGATGACACGGCTGCAAGGAGCCTTCTTCCAACCTGCGCCTAATAAAAGCCTATATAGAATAACCCTTTCACCTCCATGCGTCCCTGATTAGTCCTGTTATTGGTAATAAGTACAGGAATGGAAACTGGCTGCCTGAAACCTGGCAGCTGTTGTTCTTCCCCCTAAAAATCACAGATCCTGATGAGCTCATATTATTAGTCAAGGGTGGCCAAGCCTGACACTGAGATTCAGTTTAGAGCTCACAAAACACAACTTGTTTTCATAATGTATGTCCTAGAACAGTGCATAATAATAATTTTGCATAAGTTCTTGTTATAAAAGCAGTGTGTTTCTGTTCTTCTTTGAAAAACGCTGAATATGCATATGAGTACAACCGGAAAAAATGATGGGAAAGTGTTTCCCCTTTGTTCGTGCGGAAAAAGAAGATTTTTGATAATTCTGGTGTGTGTGATCAAACAAATAAAATAAAATGTAAAATACTTTAATAGGCACATATGGTCAGCTTAACAGTCATTCATTCATATTTATATTACATACCTCAGGTTCTGACGCCCTTTAGTTACAGCATGTGAATTAGTTAAGGCGGAAAAAAAGGGATCTGCCCTGCGGTATAAACAAACTGTCCCGAATAAAAATCTACACCCTGTCTACATTTGTGTTCACTATGGGCTTTTTGGCTGGTGTGAACAGTGGAGAGGAGGCAACATGATCTGCTTCAGGATCAGTTCTTGTGTAAGTCCAACACGGCATACAAAACTGTTTATTGCTCCTCTGAGTCCTTCTCGAATGGAGCATAAGGCCTCTCTGTGTTGTTGCAATAAGCTCTGGCTCCTAACACTCAATGGGCCGGAGCCTGAAAGTGCGGTCCAGCTGTCAGAGGCAGTGGTTGGTGGTCGGGTGCCACGGAGACGGGCGCAGCAGACAGTCTGTGGTGTCTTCGGCTAGTTTGGCGTGCCGGGAAAGAGCTGTGAGTTGGGGGTTCAGGGGGAAGCTGTAGCGGTAGAAACAGTAAGGGCCTGCAGTGTCAGAGAGATGAGGGAGCAGAGAAGGCCCGTGAGGACCAAAGGGGCCGTGGAGGGGGAAGAGGCTCCCCGGACATGGGTCCCTACATTGGAGAGGTTTCTTTGGCTGAAGCGCTGAGAGGAAAGGAAGGTCTGGTAGTGGGGGCAGGCCTCTCAGTCTGTCTACTCCCAGGGAGGAGAAGGCCCTACTGGGCAGCGGAGAGGCCGTGGAGGTCTTTCCGTAGAGAGGCAGAGTGAGGGTGTGGAGAGCGGCATCATGGCAGGAGCGCGCAGAGACGGCGAACGGGTGTAGGGGAGAAGAAGAGGAGAGGGGGAGAAGAGTCTTTATACTGCCGGTCGGCGACCCCGAGCTCCCTGTCGAGATAAAAAAAAAAATATGTCAGAAACTTGAATCACAAAGAGAAAAACGGTAGCAGAGTGTCACTAGGAAAGTGAACTGAGTATAGGACTGTGATAAATGGGCATTTCCCTTAGATATCAGGACTGCTGAAATCCTACACATCCTCCGTCATAGCCTGAAACCCACCTGCTTCGACTGCATCAAGGCCATTTAAACCCAATATCCCCCAAAAAGTACTTTGAAGCAAATGTACTTGCAGGTTTCTGAGTGCATATCTTTATGGTTGATTGGACTTTTTGTAATGAATAGTCAGTTAAAGTGACTAAGTCATCTCGTATCGTGCCTAACCAATCACAATTTATTGGGAATGAAATTAATCTGACGATGCTCTGGTTACAAATAAGACAAAATGTGTAGTTCACAACAATGAAGTATTTCATATACATTTGATTTTCTTTTCACAAAAAAAATAAAATGTAATGCCCTTTTAAAGTAAAGTAGACGGCAGAGGTCACAAAAACAGAGGTTTATTCATCTCGTTTTGTGTTTAACAGTGGATCATAACTCCATTAAAAATGTGACAAATCTTTTTGATGGATGTCAGTTACTGAAATGACCAACATGTGGCCTGAACATATTAGGTAAGGCTTGTTTTTAGCCTAGCCGATTGACATTTGCTACTGAAGCACTACACTACCGTCCAGTACAAAACAGCGCACCTAAGAGAGGTCATACAGCACTTAAATATTAGGAAATTGTACGGAGATTTGATGTAGACATAGACATATAGATACACCCAAACACTATGAGCCCCCCCCCCCCCTATATAACACCTGGCGAAGGTAATAAGAGCTGCAGCACAGTACCTTGGAGCTGTATGGTGAACGGCTTGAAGTCCAAGCTGAGAGGGCCTCTCCAGGGATAGGACTCCAAAAGGCCATCCAACACTCCCCTGCACACACAAACACACATGTCCTGTAAAAGCACTGCAACGTGTTATTCCAGGTATTCAAATATTGCTTTTGAGAGGTGTGAAATTCAGCACTACACATTTCAGCTTCATTGGAAGGTTTTACATGGTTTCGAATGTCGGCGGTTAAACCTCCAATCCCTCTCGGGTCCACTTTCTGAATTAAAACAAAAAGTGTGGATGGTTGGTGAGGTTTTACCGTACCTATTCCTTCCTGGATCTCTGAAGCCCTTGGCGAACGGGTTCCTGTCGATCTTCAGTTTTGTGATCTTGCCGGGGAAAGAAGAACATGGGTTAGAGTGGACGTGTCAGCCGCTGACGTGTTAAGCCAACAATGAGCTCAGCTTTTACAACAGCATGGAAAGTGGCAGGGCTCCCCCTTCTGGGACTGCATCTCCCAGCAGCACCCAGGGTGATCAGCCATGTCAAACAGGGTTCTTGGAGGTCGTACGGTTTTATTTGGTGCTTTAATGGGCTGCGGACTCCAGCAGTGGGCCCGGTCACAGCTTGTTATTGAGTTTCTGTAATAATACGTTCGCAGATCGTAAAATGAGCCCTGATGAAAAGAGCTGGCAGTCCCCGCGGACGCCTTGGTTACTGGAGGAGCCAAGGCCAACAGTGGGGTCAGATCCCCTGCACGGGAACACACGCCCGCTACGAGGAACTGAAAATCAAGACACTGCAACTCAAGATTTATCTGAGAGCACAGTGTTTTTGAGCTGGCTGATTGAAGGACACTACAGCCACTTTTGGCATGGCCATTGTGAAATGTGTTGCTTTCAGGCGCGTAAAAGGTGTAGGATGGGATTTTGTAGCATGGTTCTACAGAAACAGAAACAAATTCTGCTGTACCAAACATTTCCAATATATCCCATTCTTCTCTGTTTCAGCTGCCGTTTCAAATCCATAGTGTGTGCTACATGTTTGGCTGTTCTATAGGATACGTTTCAGTGGTTGCTACCTGTTGGTTCTGGTAGGCTGTGACTGTGGTGAACTCCGTTTCAGGGAAGGAGAAGCTGTGCACTCCCTCAGCAGGCAGCGATTGGATCTGCGACAGGTCCATGCGAGGGTCGTGCCGGATGACGTGCACACGTGGCCTGTATTTGTGCATCGACTGGAGAATGATCTGGATTGAGAGATACAATGACACTTGGATGAACCTCTATTATATCACTATCTCTAAGAGAGGCAACATTAAAATAGATATATAGGGCTGCAAGGTTCACTTCATTCTTATTTATTTCAAGATTATTTTTTATTAACTAATTCAACTTTTTTTATAAAATGTTTCAGTGAATAGTGAAATATATCAAAGAATTGTAAAAAAAAGAACTGCAAAAATAATATATCATTATATTGCTCTTTTGGTCCGAAAATGTGAACAGAGAAAATAAACGTATAATCATTGTCCGAGAGCATTTTGGCTTGAACAATGTCACCATTAAGCTCTATAAAAAAGTAATCCAAATTATATTTAAAGTTAATATTGCAATAGAATTAGAATTGATTTTCTCAACATGCTATGTAAACTAAAACCACACAATGTTAACTTGCAAAAAAGCAGTAGATGGCTGTTACGCTCGTAACACTAGTGGAGAATCTTTTTAATATGCTTTTCTTATAATAAAAAAATTAAATAATGTGCACATTAGTGCATTATACAAATATTTAACAGATTACTTTTTCATAGAAGTAGAAGGATTTTAAATAAATCTCCTTTAAAAAAGTAAGATTAAGTACTCAACATTCAGGATTTACATATTTAGAATATAGAATTATTTACCATTCTCATTTTGCATATTTTAGATTTGTTTTATTATAATAAACAGCCAAAGTTGAATAAAGAAATTAACAGTTTGACCACTTTTAAGTTGGTAAGTAAAAAATCTAAGGTTTTTCCTGGGGTTTACTTGAGATGTAAACACTGATGAGGGTTTCAAGGGAGAAAGTATTTTTTTCCAAAATACACAAAGCAGATACACTTCAAAGTGTAATGCCAAACAGCTATAAATATGTACTACAATCAACACAATATTAGTGTTTAAAAGTAGTGATGGTTCCAGAGAGGCGGTGAACTGACCACAGCTTCACACGAGATTCTGAGGCTGTTTCTACACTTTCTACTCCTCCAGAAAAAAGAATCGCCTAAACACACCAATTCCAGTGTGGTTTTATAAACACGGGGATCAAGTAAAAATCCACCTACAGCCTCCCCAGTCACCACATCTGTCACATCTGCACATCAGTTAATCTTTACAGGAAGTTCTGCAGCGGAGAAGGATTTCCACTTCCTTTATCCCTAAAAACACACTGGCTCTCAATGAGGAACCAGCCAGTATGGCACTATGGTTAAATATGTGACAGCAACCAAATTACAAAAATAAACCCATTTACATATAACAAGATCGCTCATAGATTAATGAAGACATATAAAGTTATATCTGGGTTTTGAAAAAGTTAAATATCGATCCCAGGACATTTATCAATCAGAATACTTTATTTAGCCTGGGTGAAATTAGGTCTTGTGACAGTTTCCACAATACACAATGAGAAAATACATTTATAAATAAAGGATAACAAATAGAATTAAACAAATATTAAGTAAAAATGTGCAATTAAAAGAAAGAAAAGAGTAGAAGAAATGTAAATGGTCTGATCTACATGATTTATATCTGTTATTAGGTGATACTGCGCATGCTCAGATGGGTTACCTACATGCCCCTTATCGTCCATCTCGTTGTTGGTGAGTTTGACCCGGT
This sequence comes from Pseudochaenichthys georgianus, assembly GCF_902827115.2. Taxonomy (NCBI): domain Eukaryota; kingdom Metazoa; phylum Chordata; class Actinopteri; order Perciformes; family Channichthyidae; genus Pseudochaenichthys; species Pseudochaenichthys georgianus. The sequence continues at coordinate 31,390,592 of NC_047512.1, forward strand.
CGAAGCTGATCACCTGACGCATCCACGTCTCTCCCGCGCACGGGGAGTCCGGGTGCACGTAGAGCCGCGGGGAGATGCAGGAGTGGTCCGTGTTCCCCGCCACCATCCACTGCGAGCTGTGGTACACATACCTGCCCGGATACATGCGTGTTAGTACGTAAACCAGAGACACTGAGGGAGTTCAGGTAATAAAATACACACCTGTAGCGTTTGGAATCCACGGGCATGACGTCCATCGCGATGTAGTACTGTTGGCCCGGGTCCAGGTTGCGCACTTTGACGCGCACAGAGGGGAACATTCTCCTAACGCGAGAAGACGAAATCATTTTTTTAATTTATTGAATATTTTCTACTCAAGAGGATATTTAGCCGTCCTGTATTTTACATTCTCACACAAACAGATCAGATACTTTAGGAAAAGGACCTCACGGCCAAGTTCAGAGGAGAGCTCAGGGTCCTCGAGGGGCCATGAGGGCACATTCACTGCTGAGATTTATAGCGCGTGTTCCCCGTAATAGAATAAACGGAACTTAGATTTCAGCAGGTAGTTATGTCCCTATAATTCATACCTGGAAGAGGTAAACAAAAAAAAAACCTATCAAATACATTTCTTTAAACTAAAACATGACATAACATCTGTCACGGTTGCATAATATAATTGATAGTTATGGATCCTATTTAAAAAATAAATAAATGTGTCCATGACGACGAGAAATGTGCGTTTAATTTAATCCAATACAATTTAATAATTAAAAAAAACCTATAAATCTACCTCACATGATATATAATGTGCACTATTTTTTTTAAATTCTAAAATATTAGCTTTTTATAGACCATGAGATTATAAATTGCTTGTATTTATACAAATGAAAACGGTTGCAGGATAACATAGCTATAATACCAGAACTGGTGATAAGCCTTTATTTCTTTTTGTATTAAGATGCTGACTTCTGATTGGCTGTTCACAGCCGTTCTCCATGTGACCGCAGAAAAGTTCATGTAAATGTTATAATATGCATCTTATCACTGATAATGACCTATCATGCTTGTATTGCATGTAACTGACTTGAACACGGAAACTAAAATAAAATAAGATAATACGTTTGATATTAAAATACTTTTATTTAAATAAGTTTAAAAAGTATGGGCCTGGAAGCCAGATCTTATTGTACGTTATTAAAGTTAATTTGGATTCGTTTTCGTATCATATTGAACGAAACTATCGAACATTTTAATAGTAAAAGACCCAACACTAAATCTCATTTAATTATATATTACTTTTGTGTAGTTTTTACATTTAAAAGTGTAAATACATAGAGAAAATGCCTGTTCCCACGACCCCGTATAGGCCAAATACGTTTGAAAGTGTTGCAGGATAGAATAAAGGCACCGGAGGCCACTGTTTACAGCAACACACCATACTACTGGAGCTCTTTAAAGTGCTCTTTCTCATCCAGATGTTGTACCTGCCAGCTTTGGTGATGATCATCTCGGTTCCGATCTCATAGAACCTCTTCCACAGCTCGGAGCCCTGCAGATCCACCCGGACTTCTCTGTCCGGGAGGAGGTCGCTCTCCTTGGGCTTGCTCTCCTCTACACCGGGGTCAGCCTCCTCGGCCCCGGACCTGACAGGCTGTCTCTGAGGGTCACAGGAAGTGTCCTCTGCCCTCCTCGGAGTTGATGAACCGGCTTTCTTCATCTGACTGACAGGATATTCGTTCAGGCCTATAAAAAGGGGCAAGGGTGAGTGAGGAGAGAAAAAAAGCCTATTGAGGCTGTGTTTTCCAAAATCATTTAGAAGTCAACTTAAAAGTTAACAGTTTTCCTATTTATTAGAAAAAGCTGCAACTAATAGTCCTTTAAAGTGACAGACCGTGGCTTCATTTGACAAGAAGAAGAAAGAAGAGTATTAGCAAAAAATGGCACCTCTCGATAAACAATGAATTTGTAGCTGATACAATTAAAGAATACATGTATATATAAAATTAAATTGTCAAAGTGTAATCAACGGATGTGTCTGAAGCAAAGTAACAAAGATTGTGTTATCGTTCCATGCTGTGCGTAAAATGCGTAAAGGTGTTCGAAAAATCCGGCAGTCCTTGGCTCACCGGTGAAGGTGCTCGTCTCGCTGCCGGTGTCTGCAGCTGAACTTGAATCATCCGACACTTTCATCCTCTTGCAGGGTTTCCCGACCAGCGCCTCCACAGAGAACGCGTGAGCCCGGGAACTCAGACCCTGCATCTTGGCGAAAGATCCCGTCTTTCTGCGACTCGTATATCCGTCTGATCTGGGATTGTGTTCCGCACAAGTTTCAGAGTCCCAGCGCATTCAGGACGGGGTAGAACAGGCAGCAGCAGCAGCACCTCAGGGAGCCCCTCTTCTCTCACGGCGGCTCCGTGACGCTGCGTAATTGATCCGGTGCCTTCCCCTGTGTTCTCCTTCATCCAAAATCCTTGATTATTGGAACGCCTCACTACAATATTTCCCCTTCTCCCCCCTTAATCCGTTTCTGTGTCTCCCCTTTCCTCTCTGCCTCACAGAGAGCTTGTTCTTCTGGTTCCCCTCTGCGCGTCACAGAGAGGGAGGGAAGAGCGCAGCGTGCACTCTTCATGGGCCTGCGCTACAAAAAAACCTACATCCTAATGCTTATCCCGGCCTAAAATAATACTGTTGTCTCAACATTAGAGTTAAATGTTAGTGAAAAAGTGAAAAAATAAACAAATGTCCTCTTAAAATAAATCACTTTTGAAACACCTGTTGATCACTTTATCAGTATCAACAGGTGGCAAATAAAGTGAATGTGCAACGTTAAAGTTAAATTGTCCAATCAATTATTATGTCCCCACAGTTTAAGAAAAAAAACGACACTCAGTAAATAGCCTACTTGACTTTTTTTTCAAGTGTTCATTGGTGTCAGTGGCATTTGAGCTTCCAATACAAGCAGCAGCATCTTTACGCACGGTGCCACTGGTAAAACAGTTATGGCTGAATGGTAAAAATCGGGCTTTTTTCTTTAGATTTATTGAATTATGTAGCCTAATATAATGCAGATTTAGTGGATTCCAAATTTGAAATGTGACAATAGATGAAAAATAGCCATATATATTATTGAGGAAACAGCGTAAACAGAGGATCTAAGCTTCCAATGTGATCAAAATGTCAGTTTTTTCTGATTGACTTCCGTGTTGTCCATATTGCTTCCCTTAAACATCCGATGGATAAATAGATTGAGCATTGAGCAGTGCCGGAGGGGGACCCGAGGCGCACATATTTAAATAGGCTATTTTAATTCAAACCATCTGGAAGGTGAAATATCTCCCTGAAACTGGCTGCATTTCTGTTGAAGCTAACATTTCTTATATTAATTTGAAGGCTTTTCCTAAAGTGGTCTCTTGTCTCCCGTTCCTCCCGGTATAAAAGTGTTTTCTTTTTTTCTATTTGCGGTTCCCGGTGAGAGTTTCGTCTGGTTCTCATAAGGGCGGAGATCAGATGGAGTTCGGCGCACTGGGGGAAAACTAGGCCGTAATGACAGCTCGGGATTATTACATTACTGCTCGACATGAAATAGATCCGCTTTACACAAATAAAAGTCAGCGAAGGCTCTATTTAAAATGTTTTTTAATCACATGATATAATTGCTGTGAGGAGAAAACAAATGAGGGCTGTGTTTACGGCACGGTTGGTTTGCTTGCTGATGGAAATCTCTGACAACAGCCGGGAAATGGAGAACTATGACCAACCGGAATCGCATGCTCTCTGTCATCATAACCTGTGACTGTGGCCTGGATTTATGTTTACTATTTTCCTAACTTGTCGTTTTTCTCCCAAAACCGGAACAAAAAACTGCTAAACACGCGGAGGAAAGAGTGCAACAGAAATAACTGTGCGTGTGCAGGCCCGAATAAAAAGACGTCGATAGAAATAACTGGTGACGTGTGTTTCCACAAATCTGAGAGATTATTTCTCCATGTTGTCTTCAACAGTCAACTCATAAATCTTCGTCACGGGATTATGGGATGTCAACCCAGTGATGGCTGGCGTGCAGGCAAGTGACGCCTGGCGCTGCTGCACACAACAGGAAACTGCTGCTGGATTGTTTTTATGATGCTTAATCCAGCGCAAATCTACAAGTGTCCCGTTCCGGGTATGTTTGGCACACGTGTTTCCTCTCATTAGGCACAAAAGCGGAAACGAGAGATTCAAATCCAATTTAGCACAAGCCTCAGGTTCCCATTAATGCGGAAGTTTGATGATCAGTCTGCAATTAGCCTTTCCGATCATGTTGCGTCTTCAGGGCCGCTAGCATGCTGTTGATTTGCGTGTCCATGGACTAATTATTAATCATGTGTGGGTAATTGGGTTGCAATGAGACGTTGGGGCCTTCATGTGCAACCACAGAGTGCAACACATGCATCGTTAAGGAATATAACACTTTGGTTGGATAAAGGGGAATGTTGCTGTTTAAAAATATGGCGTGACTAAAATGTATATCGCATTTTCAATACAAATTCTTATGACTTGATGACTGACACATTTGAGTGTGTGTGGCTGGTTCCCAAAGAGTAATCAGGACCAGCCGAACACTCATTCATGGTAGGCGTCTGTCTGTACTGTATGGGTGCACATGCTCACAAGTTAGTGTGTGTGTGTGTGTGTGTGTGTGTGTGTGTGTGTGTGTGTGTGTGTGTGTGTGTGTGTGTGTGTGTGTGCATGTGCGCGTGTGCGTGTGTGTGTGTAAACAGGCCTGTCTGTCTGTTGCTGAGTGGATGTGACGGGGCCTCCTGATGGTTTGTTTTAAGAATCCTGATGCCGAGCAGTATGTGTGTGTGTGTGTGTGTGTGTGTGTGTGTGTGTGTGTGTGTGTGTGTGTGTGTGTGTGTGTGTGTGTGTGTGTGTGTGTGTGTGTGTGTGTGTGTGTGTGTGTGTGTGTGTGTGTGTGTGTGTGTGTGTGTGTGTGTGTGTGTGTGTGTGTGTGTGTGCAGTTATTCTGGGCATGGTCTGCAGAAGCGGATGCCCGCGCTGCCAAACGTCAAACTTGCACCACCCGTCCGCCGTGACACGTTTGACTGTTTGAGTACAGAACGCTGTAAACACTTAGTGTGTTGTGGCACTAATGGGATGTGAGTTATCCGTATTGCATGAACAGAGGCTCACCTGGAGAACACACTCTTACATACTGGGACAATGACGTGCTAATTGTTTCCAACACCGGTTACATAAATGCACTCTTGGATTTGAAGGAGCTTCATGGCTGTTTTGTTTTTACTCCTGTTGACTGCTTTTGTTTCTGCTCTCACTGTGAGCTGTAAGAAAGGACAACAACATGAGTGATTACAGAGTGACAAATTCCAGCGACCCTGACATGTCATCAGCTCCATGGTGTTACATCTGCTCCTCATAACCTCTTTTGTGTCCCTCTCTCGGGGGTACAGCTGTCTGAGGTCTGTCGAAGTCCCCACAGGGATCCTCGCTGTGCAGAAACAAGAGTCTCCTCATGGCTTCTGCAGCAGCTCTAACACTGATCATCACATCCAGTCAACGACTGTGTCCGCCCACACAGAACTCTTGTCCCTTGATTTGCTGTTGAAAAGCATCCAGATGATGGCTGCTGACTCTGAGGACTAAAGACAAACAGAAATATCACTTTATATTTGTACCACACAACAAACACAATGACACATTCAGGTTAGACAGAGGAACATTTTCTTACCTCTTGTCTCAGATTCTGCAAATCTGCTTCGTCACCATGCCCCCCTCATTATCAAGTAAACAGTGAAACTACTTGAATAGTATCATTCATGCAGATCATTGTGGTTGAAAGTGCTTCACAGTTGACTGGAATAGTAAACAAATGAAGATGAATGTGCGGAAACTAGATACGATTACAATATGATAATGTTACATTTTTAAAGCAAAGATTAAACCATTAAAAACAATTAAAAAAGACTAGAAGGGCACTCGGAGAATGCTGTCAACAAGTAATGCCATAGCTATGTCTCACAGTTTTTAATGTAAAAAAAACACGTACCCAGTCCGTGAAATTCAGATCTGCTGCAAAATGTAGCCCATGCTACACTCTTTCAAAAAGTGTTGTGTTTTTAGTTGATTTTACAAACAATCCCAAAACACTGTTTGGTGCCTGGGAAAATACCCAAAGCAACATTAATTTCTTCCTACTGATAACAATTTTCTGTTTATGATACATCTTCACCATCTAAGCTCCATTATTGTCCAAAAACTGTAAAAAAACCAAAAACATACTTAACTCACACTGTTGCAATGGGTAACGTACTTTACATGGGCACCGTACATTGACTGCTGCCATAGATACTTGAGCATCAAACTTGCAGCTTTTCTTAGAAACGTATGTGTCCAGCTGTGATTCACAGGATGTGTTACCTGTAAGAAAAGATATTTAATATTGCCAGGCTTGTCCTTTAAACTTATCAAGAATTAGCTTCTCTAAGACCTTCCAAAATGTTGTGTAACATGTGCAAAAGAGGTACTACAACTTTGTAATCTGTCCTCCCTTTCCTCTGTGATCACCTCTCCTACCTGGCAGTGTCTGAGGAGCCTGCCCACAGTGTAGGAAGATTTAATGGCTCATGTGCCACGGCATCCAGCCTTCACTGGCTCCGGCTGCCTCCGCCCGGCCCGGCTGAGCACCGGGAGAGGAGGGCAGGAGGAAAACAGGAGAGGAGAGGAGAGTAACATCTCTGCCAAGTCTCCTCTCACCACAAGTGTGTTGTGAATTATCTTCCCCCCCTTCCTTTTTTTCTTTCTCCCGTTCTCCTCCTAAGCCTTGAGTTATCCCTTGCTACTCACCCTCTTCCTATTAAACACATATAGATCTTCATCTGTCCACAGCACTTTCATGAGGCCTGCTGTGAATCCAGCTCTATGGCACATTCATCTCACTTGTTTGGATAGCTAATTCTTTTTGATGAAAATTGCCTTTTCTCTCTCTTTCTGTTTCTTTTTTGCTCTCTCTATCTCTCTCTCTCTCTCCCTTGCTGCTGGTAACTGTGTGGTTAATGGTTGTGATCAAAACAAACAAAAACAGCCATAATTGATAATGAGAATCAGACTCTGCTTGTGAGGATCTGAGTTGAGCTCCTTCTCTCGGACGGCCAGACGGGCAGCTCTGCCAAGCAGGACCCTTCCCACAAGGATGTCAAGGGTGGAAAACTGATCCACAGAGTGTTAGAGTATAATTTCCTAATAGAATAATGTGTAACTAGCACATTACTTTGGACTGTTTGGATGAAATTATGCAAAACATTGTCAGCACTCAAGCGTAAGCATGCCTTCAGCTTGTTAGCTGATTTAAAGGAGGGTTTCAAATGTGTTGATGTCTTCTTTCGGTGTTGTTAACATGCATGGTGAGAGGAAGTAGTAATTATATCGCGGGAAACCATCGAGTTTGAGGTCGTGAGGAACCCCGCAATCGCACACGTCTTCATCTGTTTTTGTCCCACTGTGCGCAATCATACTGAACACAAATATTTTTATCAAAGCCTTGCCACAGAGGAGAGGAATTATTTTTAGATTGCCGTGATAAATGAGGGGTTTCATATATCTGGATGTGGTCGAGAGAAAATGTAGGAAAAAAAAAATCTGGCAGAGCCACAAAAGCTTTTAAAACAACATGTGAAAAATGTGCAGTTCTTTAACAGTTAGCTTGTCATTTTTATTTGCCTCTTCAGATGGTGGCAGCGGTCGTCTTTCAGGCCGTGCCAGCTGGGATTGGCTGCTGGCTGAAAGGAGCAGGCCTGGCCCCGGGTAGCACTCTTATTATCATCACCACACACTGTAATTCACATGCCAATCACAGCTCAGAGCAGCGCAGGGCCGAGGGTAGGGGGGCTGGTTAGAAGGGGCCACTGACTGGGGTGATGGACCCGGTGGGGCGGGGGCTGCGCGCTGAATACTTCCAGCAGGCCCTAATCGGACCTTTCATTCCCTCATCTCTGCAGAATGGGCCTGTGTACGCGTATGATTGGTTATACAAGGCTAGCCTGAGCTGAAACTGGAGGCTGCGCTGGACTGGCTGCTGTAAGAATAGGAGCGACCTCTGAGGAAGGTTAAACTGTCAGAGTTTGGCCCGAGCTAGACTCTCGCTGGGGTAGACAGGCTAGACTGAGGAAAGAATAAGAAAAGATGAAATACCGTTAATCTATCAAGAATTCCATGTTATAAAGCCAACAGTCACAAAGACGAGAATGTAGCTGTAGAAAAGTTGGTCCTAATGTTGTTCTGGGACTGAGAGTTATAAGACAAAGACTTTACACTTTGAACACTTGCTCAGTTTGTGAATTTCGTCCTCGTAGCATCGTCTGAAATCACACACTGCTGATGTGCACCCACCGGAAGCTGGCTAACAATCGGTGTTGTTAGCTGGCTAGCTAGTTAGTTAGCAATAGCGGTAGCAAGGCAGTAGGCTACAGAACGCTTAATGTACCAAATAAAATGTACAGATGGCTTCTCTTCGACACAAGAATAGTGATACATTTATTAAATAATTAAAAAAGAATACATATGTTTAACTTTTATTTGTTTAGTTCCAGGGGGCAATTGTAACCTGTAACATTGACAAAATGCTGATCGCTGGATAGAGAATTGTTCAGCGCTCCACACTCAACCTTTTGAAAGTTTGGAATGCACCATCCCGGTACCCACTACAGTTAATTTTGCCATTCTTTACATTAAGACGCACTTTTGCTGTTAAAATGTTAGCTTGTTTTTACATGATGTGACCTGTTCGATGAGAGGGATAAGTTAGGTCGTTTGGAATATGGTCTATACATCTGAGCCGTCACTTGATAAAATACTGCTTCATCATCAGGTAAACTGGGAGGATTTTTAATTTATAAAAATAAGACAACATGTGTTTAGAATTACGAAAACTTGCCAATAACTTCTTGCTAAAGGATCAGCATAATTGAACAAACTCATAAAACTATAGGTAGCCTAACTAGGAATACTTTATATAACATTTCACTAACAATTAAATTGTAGTGGCTTTTAACTTATAATCGTCAGATATTTTCCACATATTTTAAACTGATTGAACAATGCCAAGCCTAAAACACAATATGCCTTGATATTAACAAATGATTGACATTTAAGTTTGATGCATCGTTTGCCCCATAATTAGATATGCTACAGATGTTTCAGATTCACACATTACAAGTCTTTAGCCAACATATTCCTTAAGTATAAATAGTGCAACACAGTTTAAGTTTGACATTTAATTGAATTCAAGTTTGTTTCATTTATTTAGCAAATTCAAAATAAACAGCTTTTGCCCCAAGGTGCTTCACAATGACATAAACAAACATATATGTCCATATATTGAGTCACTAATTAGAAACTAGCTAGTAACAGGAAGGAATTTAAACATAAACGTCATGGTTTCTCATGTAGCTGGTGGAACTCACATCTCTTTCTTTCCTCTTGGCGCCATCACCAATGATGCTTTGTGACACAACACCTGTACACATACAAATCCACAAAAAGCTCTTTTGACATTGATATCTGTAGAAACTAATGAATCCTGCTCCTGCAGAGCTGAAGTCAATCTTCACAAGACAAATCAGAGACATTCAACAACTCTTTAGTCACATCCAGATTGTCCTCACATGTAGAGAAAAGCCTTTTCACATTTCTCACTTTATTCCCACCCCAAGAGACTTTCTGCAGCCCTGTAGCGACACTATAATTTAAAAGCTGCCGAAATGGGAACTCAAAAGACAACATGCTATTTCAATCAAAAGCCTCGTTCTAGCCCCATCATCCTGCCTGCCAAAGCGTGGTGTAACTCACACACACACAAACACACACAAACACACACACACAGAACTTGCCTGCCAACTTGTGGTTTGCATTCACGATGCCTTAATGCCTTGTGGTTAGTGCTCTATCAGGGCCATGAGAAATGATTTATTAGTGGCTCCCGCTTGTATTTATAGATAATGAGCCTCCGTCAGTGTTAATAAAGAGATCCATTCTCAGCCTGGAAACACAGTCCCTCTTTAAGGGATTACTGTCTCTGCTAAACAATAGCTCGTCCTCCAAAGATAGCCCTGTAGCGTGCCTATCAAGCAGTGTGTAAAAGTGTATGCATGTATGTGGTGGGATGTGGGGGTTCACATAGTGACAGGCTTCAGCAGAAGACAATCCATCTGTCTTAACACAGACTCATTCATTACAGATACACATTGATCTTCACTTCTTACGTTCCCATTATTGTGGTACTTTTACAGTCGCTCCTTCTCTTTAGGCTCTCCACTGATCCTTTTTTAAAGGAGCTGGTGTTGGCAATATCAAATCCTCATTCGCTGGCTCAGATGTTGGAGAAGCAGCATGAATAAGTATTTCCCTTGTAGGCCTACTTTTGTCTGTCTATGTGTCAGTCATTTGGTTGTGTGTGTGTGTGTGTGTGTGTGTGTGTGTGTGTGTGTGTGTGTGTGTGTGTGTGTGTGTGTGTGTGTGTGTGTGTGTGTGTGTGTGTGTGTGTGTGTGTGATGAGAATGAAAGGGAGACGTTGAGATATATGAGCAGTCTGGCAGTGAAGTGTGTTGTGTGACATCATTCTGTCTCCCTCTGGATCCAATCAGCCCATCCTCCCCTGTTAATGACACCTGATAGATTAATGACTGATAAAGAGTGTGTGTCCGTGTGTGTGTGTGTGTGTGTGTGTGTGTGTGTGTGTGTGTGTGTGTGTGTGTGTGTGTGTGTTTGGTAGGGGCCCACAGAAAGCCCGCAATCAGACAGCTCTCAAATTAGCGCTCCATAACTACATCCTGAGCAGGGCTTCAACTTCTGAGGCGCAGGAAAGTCCTTCCAGACACACACACACACACACACACACACACACACACACACACACACACACACACACACACACACACACACACACACACACACACACACACACACACACACACACACACACACACACACACACACACACACACACACACACACACACACACACACACACACACACACACACACACACACACACCATGTATACATCACTTCAGGGGACATTACATTGACTTACATGCATTTCCTGGAGACTTATCCTAACCTTAACCATAACCAACACATGCCTAACCCTAACCCTAAACCTAACCCTAACCCTAACCAAGTCTTCACCCTAAAATTAATGATCCTCCTTATGGGGACCTCCAATTTGTCCCCATAAGGGAGGCGAGTCCCCACACGTGACTGTGTAGACAGATGTAGGTCCCCACAAGTATAGTAATGCCAGACCACACACACACACACACACACATCACTTTCATCCACATTATATCACTTCACATTTGTCTTCTTTCTAGCATGGTGAACTTTGACATAGCGAGAAACCGGGGTGGTGTTGGGGATGTCATCAATTTGAGCAGCTTACTCTTATATCCTCTCGTCTATAAGCTCCCCCTCCGTCAGGCAGCACACACATCCTGACACACTCAGCATATGAACAAACTATGATGCTTTCAGGTATCATATTTAATAATCCAACCATCAACATAAATGAAAAGGAGTTGCATGTTACTTTCTTACGACTTTTTATTTCGACCCACCTCAAGTTTGTTTATTGCATCATCTGGATTATGGTGTGGATAATTTATAAGGCTTTTGTGGTTTTATGTGTGGTTATATATAAGTATAAATTATAAGTATAACATTTTGGTTTGCGAAGACTTCCCCTTGGCGGGTGAAGGATATATAACTATTAGAGTAATTGAAATACTCAACTGTTTTTCAATGGCTTTAATATGTGGAGCCTTAATTTATGACTTACTAACCAAGACAAATGTAGGTAGAAAGAATGTTAATTGGCCAATCGAATACATGTTTTATTTAGAATAGAGTTAAAGTGAGAAGAAAGAAGATGTGTTTTGCATTAACTGATGTTCATTCACTGTCTTCCATGTTTATTTTTAATACAATACAAAGAGTGTTCACTCATAGTTTTGGGGTCGCTTTGAACCGTTGTAATGAAAGTGTATGGGTCTATGACACCTCAGTTGAAGTAAAGGGAGCGTTTATATAGTGTAGTTCCTGTATTGTCCCAGCCTGAGATGTACAAAAACAGCCTTACGGCAACCTTTTCCTTAAATTCTGCAAGGTTACAGAAAATGTATTTTAGAGTCCAGCTGGGACTGCAGCATCATGGAGATCAGCCTTAAGATTGGTTTCAGTGCCCACTGTGATGTGAGGACAGTTTCCTGCTGAGTTCAATAAAGAAGCTGGAATAAAAAGCCTTGAAACGACCTCTGTGTCATAATTGGTTGGGAAAAAAACTGATCAGTGTATCATCCTTCTGTGTGTGTGCGTGTGCGTGTGTGTGTGTGTGTGTGTGTGTGTTTTCTGCTCCTCCTGTGAACCTGACAGAGATGACTGAATCTGGAAGTGATTCAACCAGTCTGATGCTATTGGCCACGATTCAGAAAAGGGTGTATGTGTGAGAGAGAGAGGGAGAGAGAGAGAGTGTGTGTGTGTGTGTGTGTGTGTGTGTGTGTGTGTGTGTGTGTGTGTGTGTGTGTGTGTGTGTGTGTGTGTGTGTGTGTGTGTGTGTGTGTGTGTGTGTGTGTGTGTGTGTGTGCTCTCTATCGACACAAAGTCAACATGGCCGAACATGTAACTCTCTGGAGCAGTCTCATGATGATGAGGTAATTTCCCCAGAGTTTAACCTTCAGTAACATAACAGACATGCGTCCATTTCCATCCTTCCATTCTTCTCTGTACGCTTTCATCCCTTTTAATCTTTTGCAATTCTTCCACTTTCCCCTTTCTAACTGTGCCAGCTGCTTACCTTGAGTTGTCCTTCATTACATACATCTGTGACCCACCATTTTTCTTTCTTTTAGTCATACCTTTTGTCCTCTCCTTCACTCCTGTGCTTTATTAATCCTTTCATACCAATGTCTTATTTTTCTTTTGGCATTTCACATGCCCTCTTTAAACTTCAAACAGACAGACAGACAGGGTAACATTAGGTCACTAGTTAGGTGAAAAACAGCCATTCCTCTTGAATAAAGTCATAGAAAACGTAAGAACTCTCCATGTTAGATCATCTATTTTTTCATCATCAATGACTGGCTCAACAACAATAGCAAATACTGTTCAAATATATTGTGTTTGTAAAAAGAAGTGAAATAGAGTTTAGGTAGGCTATATTGTTGTTAACCTGCCTTTAATAAGTTCTAAATTATCCTGGAGATATAACAATAGTTTTTGTATAAGTGGAGATTCACATAACTCTAAGGTTGCACTGATTAACAGCGGTATGTACCAGCTAACTGTAACCCACTGAAAAAGCTAATGTTAGCTTGCTGATCTTTGACCCTTAGAGTAAGGAGTAAAAAGAGACAAGCTAATATGAAATATTGTCAATATATCTTAACCAACTCTTGATCATAGTAAGTTAAATAATAACGTAAGATGGACATATTTTACAACATACTCAAAATTGCTTAAAGTTTGCCAGTAGGCCCATAAGCTAAACGAATTTCTTTAGGCGTTTTAATATATTTCTTAAGTGTCATTTTTTGCGAACTTGTGAAAGCAATATGCTTGTTGCTCGAGTGGTAAGATTTTGAGAACAAACTTTTCAGAAAATGTCAACTTCTGATATTGTAAATACCAGAAAAGTCTCATATGGGTTGTTCTCGTGAATGCATCCAACTCCACTAGAAAGCAGCATTAGTGCTTTACACACAGACTCACGGATAGCTGTTACAACCCAATCCTGATCTTTATTAATGTGACATTGCCCGACCAGAGCTCCTTCAGCATGAAATTATTACATTTCCCTGAGGTGAGCCGAGCAGAGGAGATGAAGACAGGCAGACAGGCTCTCAGTGCTATGGGAGAGCGAAGGTAGCTTTAGAAACTGATACTCACAGGAAATACTCATTTGTCACCCTTGTGTCTAAGCCATATGTGATTGCCAAAAGTGTGTGTGTAGCGGGGCAAGGATCATGGGAGTGTGATGCACGCTGATTTGTTGGAGGGTGGAATCTGAAAGGTGCTTTGAAGCAGCACCACTGCTCTCCGCCACATGTACAGTATACCCATGAGATGTGCTCCTCTGGCTCCCTCCTACACTTTCTCCAAATCTCTCTCTCTCTATTTCTTTCTCTATCTCTCCCCTCTCTGACCACTAAATGTTCTCCCACTCAAGACACATGGTGATTATGGTGGGTCCACATGAAGACCTGTCAGTGACGTTATGAAGTACTGAGCAGTGTCTAACTTTTTGGTTCAATGCAACTCTGTGGCCAGCTGTTACCATAGCAGTTTCTGGAGCTGTGTGTGTGTGTGCATGCGCGCGCGCGTGTGTGTGTGTGTGTGTGCGTGTGTGTGTGTGTGTGCGCGCGCACGTGTGTGTGTGTGTGTGCGTGCGTGTGTGTGTGTGTGTGTGTGTGTGTGTGTGTGTGTGTGTGTGTGTGTGTGTGTGTGTGTGTGTGTGTGTGTGTGCGCCTGTACCATATAGTTGGGAGCAGTGAAAGGGACAGAGTCATTTGTCACTTGCGGCTATACATGTCTGGTTTTGAAATTGATGACAAATCTATGAGGTGTGTCTCTGTGTGTGTGTGTTCATATTTGTTGGCTTGAGTGCGGGTGATGTCATGCATAAGAGCTTCTTTCTCTCACACTTCATGAAGCCTGCAGGCTTCACCAATTTGCTGACAATGCAGGCAAGAAGGAGTGTGTGTTTACGTCTGCATGTGCATGTGTGTATTTGTATTGCTTTCTTTGGACGTTCTCTGCAGACCACAGGGAAACATTCAAACTCCATCATGCACGCCTGCCATCCAACATTATCACTCCCGCTGCCTGCATGTGCACAAAAACACGGGTGTCCATTTGTGTATGTTTTGCTCTTTTCAGTCTGAGAGGCACAGAAATTCTAGCTAGCAGGCCTGCGATAGAGTTTGAGACGTAAACCGGACGGACGGCTAGTTTAATCTGCCGTTAATCAGCTCCCCGGGAAACTCACTCAAGCATCAGACACTGCAGATTGCTCTGCCTCTCCCTGTAACTTTGTGCTTTTCCCAGTCATCACTCTACTTTCCCCCAGAATCACTCCATGACACCCCCCACCTGCCTCCACGCTTTACCCCTAATCATAAGTGCGGTTGCCTCCTGGCTCTCTCCTCTTCCTCTTTTTGTGTGTGATGCTGAGAAGCCCTCAGGATTAAATCTAAGTCCTTTGTTTATCATCTCAGCTATTACTGTTAATGCTGGCTCTCCCTCTCTCTTGCTGCGTGTGTGTGTGTGTGTGTGTGTGTGTGTGTGTGTGTGTGTGTGTGTGTGTGTGTGTGTGTGTGTGTGTGTGTGTGTGTGTGTGTGTGTGTGTGTGTGTGTGTGTGAGTGTGTGTGTGTCCACGCATGCATGTGTGGGCAAGCTCTCAGATCAAACACAGCGTAAGATGAGCCCATAAACAAGCCTTCAGGACCACTTAGGGTTTTCAGGGAGAGTCAGTTTCTGTGCACGGAGGGGGAGTTAGGTACAGAAATCAGCTGCTCTGTTTATGTACCTTTCAGTGGTGATTACCGGTCCAATCTGTCTGTTAAACAGAGGAAATATCATAGCCTTGCAGTGTGCGTGTGTGCTTATGTGTGTGTTTGTGAGATGCATGGGGTACAGTTGCAGTGCAGAGAGGGCTGGAGAGATGCCACGAGTTGCGTGGAATTAGAGCGCTGGTGCAGCAGTAAGTTTATTTACTCGTACATACAACTCAAACCAAGTCAGGAGAGTGTAAGCAGAGGAAGCAGGGGACCACCACAGACCAGAGGATTGAGGATATGTGTCAGACATACAGTACAGCCTTGGAACAGGCCTGTGTTTCCACACAGCGCAGTGAAGGCGGTGTACTGTGTGTCATTGAGTGGGCAATCGCACTGGCAGGTAGTGCCCGGCCTGTAGGAGGGAATATATTTACAGAGTCAGTTTACAGAGTGGAATATTCACAGAGATGAATGGTCTACTATATACACTCAAAATATAATTTTCATTACATTACTGTGCATTAGAATTTAGTCATTTTTGTGTCATGTGCTGTACATAATAAAGTAAAGAGAGACAGGCTTAACCAAAAGTGTAAATAGTTCATGTCTTGTGGTATTAGGTTTGGTCAAATCTGTATAGGAAACAGATTTTTCCTGATTGGGAGCATTAGTATGACACACACATAAGGGTTGCTTCCATTGGCGGCCACAAGATGGCGGCAAAGCTACACAAAGGAACTCTCAAGAGAGGATGCTGGAGGCAATAAATGAAGCCATAAATTGTTTCAGTGGTCACTGTCAAACCAGCAATAAAGATCGTATAAATTACCTCTGGTGCAAGCTGTTTATATATGTCATTTATCTTACATTTTATGCAGTGTTTCTAGCTTCCGCTCTGGACGTCCTAATCCCCTCCAGCCACCGGAAGCTGTAAATAAAGCCGTGCTTGCAAAGTGCGTCACAGTGCGGAGCTGCAGAGAGTAAACGAGTCTGTCTGCAGTCTGGTCGCACCGACACTATCCTTTCTCCTATTTATACAAGAAACCCGAGCTAACGGTTCCTCTCCACCAGCAGTATGGTGAAGATAGCTTTTAACTCAGCTCTGGCGCAGAAGGTGCTGGGCAAAGAGGTACCCGCCGCTGAGAAGGTGAGCTAACGGGAATCAGAGCGATGCAGCCCGGTGTCCGTCATTAGCCTGGTAGTAGCAGGCCTGCACAGACCGCCGGCACTCTACTGTAAACGTGGACTCCTTCTATGTGCCTTTTAATGCATATTCTGTAGCGTTTTGTTAACATTATATTAAGGTTTTCAGTGTATTCGGCTTAATGATTGGCGTGCTATACTGCACCTGATACAGCAGCACAAAATGGGACCGCCCATCTTCTGAACATCAACACAGCTGTTCTGCACAGGCCAAACATTCACGGGATTAGAGATTGCTGATTCAAAGCTGTATGTGTGGAATGTTGATATTAAATGCATGTAATGTTATGGGTTTACAGTGGATTTGCTGACGGCATTGCGTGTGTGTGTGTGTGTGTGTGTTAGGATCCTGAACTGGCCTCTGCTCCGGCGGGCATCGAGGGCTCCACAGGTCGCTGCCTGCTCACCCTGCTGGGCATCGCCTTCATCCTCAGCGGGCTCATCGTGGGGGGAGCATGTCTCTATCGATATTTCACCCCAAAGGTAAACATGTGTGTGTGTTTGTTCATATTTATATTACCAAGGGGGGTTAGTATTGGAGTGTTCTAAGTATTGTTGTTCTGAAACTCACACTGGGGCAGTCCACCTGACATGGGTAGGCCTAGAGATGCCACAGGGTCTGTCATGTGATCCATATATTACAGTTTATGTAAGAGACACAGAATGTGAAGTCGCACACACTGTTGAAATTAGCTCCTTTGACACTACAGCATTTGTCGAAATGTTTAATCTGCATTTCAATTAGCAATCAATGTTTGTACACATTTTTACATTAAAATCCAGAAAGCAACAGTTTATTACTATGTGGGGCCGCCTATTTCACACTTCATCATGCTGTGTCAGTTAGAAGGGCACATTAGGGGGCATTGTTTTGGTGTTTTTATTTTTCATAGACAAGGGCTTTGAGAGTTATTTTGTGTCCATTTATTTTTGCAATTAACAAGAGAAACTAAAAGGCAGCTATCCTCCCTACCCATTTATTCCTGTTACAGGCAGACATTTTATTTTTGTAAAACATTTGTATTAAAGTCGCAGATTTCTCAATCGCAAATTGAGAAATGCTAGACCAATTTTAGTAACAAGATTGTTTAAATGTTAAAACTTAACATGAACACATGTTAAATTAAAGATATTTTAGGTCTGCCTTTGTGCAATTGCAATCAGTTTATAAAACCTTTTAAAAATATATTATACACTCTTTATTCTGCCGTCATGCCATCTTTTGCCAAACCACTTCTATTAGCCCACAGCGGACTGCAGTATATCTCAAATAACCTTATGCTCTGAATCCAGATTCAATTTTTAACTGCGTATTATTTCTTTAAGTGAATCATGAACCCAGGAGTAGACTTAGAATCACAAGATACCAAAAGATTCACTTCCACATCGGCAAGCTCTACCTGCTCTGTCCCTCAGGTTATATTGAAACAATGCACATCTTTAAGTGTGGTTCCACTGAAATTGTTGGCCTCATTCTCAATGGTATTTAATTTGCTTTTATTTCAGTTGGGTAAGAGTTGTTGAGGCTGTTTCACTGCTGATCAACACTCTTGCCTTGGCGGGAAACTAAAATGCTTACTGTTGCGCTCTTCCGTTTTCAGAGAAAGTGCAGACTTAATCTTTTTAAGTATTGCTGCGTTGTTTGTTACGAGTTCTTGCATTCAATATCTGTGCCCCTAAGGTGTTTTTATGCGAATAAAGCAAAGCCTAAAATGGCTTGTTTAACTATTAATACAATGCATTAACACTTCATATGAAATTCAACTTTGTGTAGGAGCTTTATTCCACTCACATTACATTAGTTAACCTTATTCTTACCCTAATTCTTTTATTTGTTTGTATCTAATCACATTAGTACATGAATGTGCTTGTCAAACTGTCTTAACAGCTACACTGTAGTTGTTGGCAATGTACACCATAAGCCTTATGCTCCTCTGACAGTGCAACATAAAATGTACTTGAGACATTAAAGAAATAAGGAAGTAAAATGTTGTGATTAAAGAAAATAGTGCAAGTAATATAATGGTGCAAGTCAAATGCATGAATATAGACTTGGATACAAAAATGCAAGATTATATACTGTACCGTAGAATAAATACTGTAGTGATGAATACATATGATATCACACATATGATTCTACAAATTGTACTGAGAATAAAACATCAGTCTACAACATTGAAAAAAACCTGCAAAAAAGATAGTTACAATTTCTCCAAATGTACAATATTGAAAGGGAGAGTACTGGCTGCCCTCTAGTGGTCTTTTAATGCAGCTTTTAGCTTAGTGAGAAGCTTTCACCAAATCCTGAGGCTTCTATGCAGAAACGATGAAATGGTGCCACTGCAAACCATACTGCTGCAGTATGTTATTTGTTTATTAAGACTAGTGCTGTTTGTTTGCAGAGCCGACAGGTAGTGAGGTCATATCGGTTGCTTCAGTGTTAGACCAGCAGTGTGCGAAAAAGTACACGTCCCACCGTCCGGGACGTGTTATTTACAATATCGGACAAGTAGATCTTTCAATTGACTTGTCCGGCGGACAAGTGACGCTTTTCGGCCTGATTTATTGACAAATTATTGATACATTCAGTTTACAAAAGGCAGAACTCATTCGCAAATTGTACGTGCCCGCCATTATTCGTTTAGAAATGTTAGTTTCGGTTCTGCTTGTCGATTCCTAAGGAAATGCATCTCGCCGCTTTCTGTACAGTTAGACGGGGGCGGGGCGGAGCGGGGTGGGAACAAATAACAATTGTCCGGTACCGGGATTAATAAGAGTTGTGAGGACAGGAGGCGAGGCCGAGCCCCGCGGACCGCAGCTCTCTCTCTCTATGCTCCGTATCAGCTGATCGCTGCGCGGTGCAGCTCAGCGTCTTTCTCTCTCTTTCTACACACACTCTTTCTGCCCGTTTAACAGCCTAATCTTTGTCAAACTTTCTTATGTTCTTTCTCTAACACATAATGAAGGTTATTAAGCAGGGATGTCAGTATTGTTTATGAAGCAGGGTATAGAAAGTACATTATTGAAATGAAAATACTATTTATTTACTTTTACAAACAGTGAGCAGCTGCAGCATGTGTATTGCAGGCAGGGCCGCCCCTGGCCAACTTGGGGCCCCAAGTGACATTGTGAGATGAGGCCCCCCCCCCAACCGACAGGAGTTAACTTTTTTTCTTTTCTTCGAAACAAAGTAGGCTAATATAATAATATAAATATAATTCCTGTTTATTATTATTATCAACACTTTTTTATGCAGTGAGGTAAATGGTTGTGCATGTATGTCGTTCAGTATGCGTTTACAGGTGAATACGTCTGCATTTCCTGCCAAATACTATTCTCAAAAAGATTAAAATATAATTAATGCAAATAAACAACTTCTATTAATAATAGCGGCCCTGATTGCAGGACATGTGTAAGCGTGCAAGCGTCTTTGAGTTGTAGAAAAGCGCTAGGCCTCTAGGCTATACATCTAATGTGTCATTATTATTATTATTATTATTATATGTCCTATGTGTTGGACATGTGTGGTTGGACTCTGTCTCACAGGCAGGTTGCAGTGTAACATCAGAGGAGACTGGGCCAACTGTACATTCTCAAACTGCACCACTTAGAACTAACTAAACAATGCAGAGATTATTTTTATATAATTGTATTCAATAACCGAAAGAAATTAAACAGTATGAAGTGATTTGTAAATAGGAATACAGATTTTACTTAATGTTTTCATAAATATATTTTTCTCCCAGTTTGTCATGGGACTTATTTTTACCCTCTCAAAGAACCGGAATCGAGAAACAAAAATAACCGGAATCGAAAAGCAGAACCGGAATCGTTAAAATCCAAACGATACCCAACCCTATGTGTGATGCATTAAAAGCTTACCGCTCACTTACGTTAGCGGTGTCGTAAAAACCGTGGGAAAATGTAAAATACGATGGCGAAGAAGAAGATTCCAGGGGCCCCACATTTTTGTCCATTCTGGACAAGTGAAAAATGTATTCGGACAAGTAAATTGCCAAACTCACTTGTCCATGGACAAGTACTCTGTAAAAACTTTTTCTCACACTGACCAGTTAACGCACTTGTGGTTGCAGAGACCCACCTCACCACGCGTGCAACACAACAACGTACTTCAGTGGCACGAGTTGTTGTGGTTCCTGTTTAACAATGTCTTAATGTTCTGAACGTGACCCCTCACTGAAATACTCGCAATGCAGCTGAAGAAAGCAGAGATACAAAATTAAGCATTAATATATTATTAATACTTATACACCTTTGTATATATTGTAATATAAAGATCATATGTTGTAGATGAATGTGCACATACTATATTCCATTCCATTTTATTTAAACTTTTGAAGTTCTTGTGTTTTTATAAATCTTTATACATTTTAATTTTTATCTTTTTACTGCTCATTCTTGCTTTAACTTCTTATGTTAAAGGGGACCTATCATGCAAAATGCACTTTTGTACATCGAATATTTGTCCCCGGTGTGTCAGGGAACTCACCAAGTGTCAGAAAACACAACCCTCTATTTTCCTCCATACCCAAATCTCTAAAAACAGGGCTGCAACGGATCTGATACAGACTGATACAGATGTGAAATATCTCTGATGTCAGAAACGAGGAGCTCCGCCTATATGGGCAACTCTCCACCTATCAGGAGGAGACAGCCACGGCCATTGCCGTTCGAAAGCGCTGGAGACGCTGTAGTACATATGCCAGGCCTGTAGGTGGTGCTGTAGTCTGCCACAAAAGCAGCGAAGAAGACTTCTCACAGATTCAGCCCTTGCAAAAACAGGGCTAAAAAAGAGCAAATGGAGCGAAATGAGGCATGGCTAAAATTCATGATCTGTTGAAAAAAATGTTCGCAGACATGTTTTGTATAGGTATGGCCCTACAATATATTATTCAAATATAGCATGATAGGTCCACTTTAATATAAAGATTTGTATTTAATTTTTTTATTTAATTTTTCAAGGAGAGTAACTGTCAAAACCCAATCATGATAATGTCAAGTATTCTGAGACCACCACAAAATCACAGTACATGTGTTAACAGGGAAGTCATCTGATATTGTGTGTTTGTGTTCTCCAGAGGATGTACCACGGCGCCATGCAGTTCAGTGACGTGTCCTCCGGGGGGGAGAGCCAGCCCTACTACCTGCCCCGGGTGGAGGAGGAGGTGGAGATCTCTGACAGCATGGCCGTCATCAGCGTGCCCCCTCCCCGCTTCAGAGCCGGGGACCCCGCCTACATCCTCCATGACTTCAACATGGTATCTGAACATCTCCACCATTTTTTTTTGCTGAACGAAATATTGCCTGTTGTGTTTACATAGGAGTTTATAGCCAATATAATGCCTGAACAAAATAGCAGAAGGTTTTCCTTTCCATTACAAGATTTGGCATCGTTCAGACATGGCCATTTTTTTAAAAACAGACCCCAAGAGACCATTTTATTTATTGTTTTGGTTGTGTGGTTTCGCTCTATTTATGATTTAGGATATTTTAATACATTCCAGTGCCTATAGTCTTCTTAAGAATTGAAAGTTCATTGCTCTTTAAAAGGGCGTAATTGAATTTTAATGCTATTAAACAAACATTTTATTAGTGGTATTAGATGGTCTTAAAAGGACAATACAATTACTTCTGGGAGAATCTACGTGGCTTTCTCCATCAAAATCAAAACATTGTCTCTGAAACACATTTGAGCTGCATACATTGAAATAGAAGTTTCTTAGCTTTCCAATTCTGAGAAAAAAGGCCTTTAAAGTTTGTATGAGAAGAATGATCGGTGATGCCTGATCTTGTTATCTTGCCTTTATCAGCTTTAAGAATGTGATTATCATCTTAATATGGTGGTAAGAGTATTGTATTCTAAAAGCCAAGACTTGTTTGTTTAAAATCAACCAAAACGACCATGACACGAGTTTTAAACATAAATCCATGAATGAGCCGTTGCGCCATCTGACTGATTTAGTTAGAGCGGGTCACATATCGTCCAACAAAGTTGTAATTGTGACCGGCCTACACACAGTACTGTACATACTGTTAATGTACTTCAACTCTTTCCTGATTTCTTCATATGTGTGTGAGCAGAAGCTGACAGCATATCTGGACCTGACTCTGAGGACGTGCTTTGTGATCCCTCTGAACACCTCGGTGGTGCTCCCCCCTCAGGACCTCATCGACCTGTTCTCCCAGCTGATGGTGAGTCATGATCAGCACAGCACCATCTCAGGATGCAGCCGGCTGTAGAGAAACGTAGCTTCATGATGGAGGAGAAACCACACCGCCACAGCGTTCTCACTCAGGCATAAGCCCTAATATTAAGCACTTAATATTACCTGGTGAAATCCAGGGGTTTATAATAATTCCATATATTGTCTGTGCTTTAATCCTCTGCAAATCTGTCATGTGTGTAATTTGTTGAGTAAAAAAAATCCAGCCTACATCATCAAGCAGAAGATGAAAAGCTAAGCTTGCCATCCCTAGAGCCACGAGGTTGACATTTTGACTATAGATAGTTAGGTTTTGGTATCATTATTTAATAAAAAATAAAACGACCTGGGTTTTTATGTGACAATATATGAAGATGAACATCATCAGGTTGATGCAACAGCCTTTTAGTTTGTGCGAGAGTTGAGCAATATCAGAAGTTTGAGAGCTGTGGGGCTGTATGTGGGCACAAAAAGTGTAGTCAAAAAAAAGTCATAGTCACTGAGTTCTCCACCAGGACATGTTGTACAGCGTGGGTGGTGGTGCCATCAGCGAATATCATTATCAAATGTAGAAGTGTTTCAACAAATACAGAAGTTTGGTGATGAATCATTAATCGGACAATGTCTGTCCCTCACACTTGGCTTGTTCACTGTGCTGCTTTTCTTTGATGAAAACTAATAAAAGTGCTTTTGAAGATGTGTCCTAAACCCTTGTTTTTGTCCCAGTCCGGCTCTTACCGCAGCTACTTGGTGCACGAGGACTTGGTGGTGACGGAGCGCATCGATGACATTAAGCCTCTGGGCTTCTACATCCGCCGGCTGTGTGAGGGGAAGGACACGTACAGAATGCAGCGCCGTTCCAGCCTGCCAGGTCTGGATGGACTGTACAGCTAAAACTGATATTTTGTCTCGTTTGTTAAGCTTCAATAATATTAAAAGTGCCATAAGGTGTTTCCTTTAAGCTGACATCATCCTAAACTAGTTGATATACTTGTGAAATTGTGGAAAATACATTTTATTTAACAAAATGCTGTTAAAATTAAGCTGTTGCTTTGTTTGGGGAACAATGCTACAATTCTGACACTGCTGCTTGTGCCCAGAAGGGACATTTTAGAGGCAGTTTTAAACATATTTGTCTCTGAACGTCATAGAGGACTTTTGTCTTAGCAGTTATCAACTTGCATTTAATAGCTGACATCTATATCAAACCAAATAACACAACCACACTTCATCTTAGTCAAGTTGAGCTAATAGATGTTTTGTTTTCAGTTCCACTTTGCCAAGTATCGTTTCTTCCACGTTAAACCACATAAAGCTGAATTTAACACAACTATTTTTAGGTCCTGTCCATACTGAGGACCACTTTAGAAGGGCTGTAAATAAGTGTTAAGATTTTCAGCTATTGATTTTATTTAGTGTCAGTTTTGCCATTTTAATAATTAGTCGTAATGTTTTTGTCTTGTCAGGTGGAGGCATCCAGAAGCGTTCCGCAGACGAATGCTTCACCATCCACCACTTTGAGAACAAATTTGTGACGGAGACCAGGATCTGCAAGGCTTGATGGGAAAACACGAAGCAAGCGAGCAAAAGAGATGTAGAGAGAGAGAGAGAGAGAGAGTGTGATAGGGAGAGAGACAGACAGACAGAGAGTGGGAGGAAGTAGGTGAAGGAGGGAACGGCTTTCAGCAGAAAGTTACTTTTGTAAAATACATATATAGTTTTTTCCTCCCCTTGCTTTATCTCCTGTGATAAGTGAATTTAATTTACAGCGTTATACAGCCTGACCCCTCTCCTCTGCTGTTTCCCCCTCTTGCTAAAGTACTCACTAGTTGGTCTTGTACTAATAACCAGCGTTACACTGCTCTTTAAAGATATACTAAGTTTAATTTGTTATGTTGGTTTCTGTTGCTGTAGCTTCCTTTTTAATTATCTAGTCGTCGTTAATGTGTTGCAACATCCACTCACCTCCGGATGAGAGTTGTTAGTCTTACTACTGAATATCCTCGTGATACTGAGAAGTCATTCATAACAGTCCTGTCTGTGTGTCAGCCTACTGTTCCCGCTTTTAATGGGGTTATTAGAGCAGACAAGATCTACTATATGTTATAGTGTGATATAGCACAAGTCACCCAGGAAATGTATGGTACAGCTGCAGTACGCATGTAACATGGTCGTCTGTCTGGTCCCAGAGACGCTTGAGCCCCGAGCTCTCAGGCACCTTTTGTAGATATTTCCCAGAGTGCCCTGCTGCTCCAAGGGGCCACTGCTGTCCTGCTGTGTGAAGATTTTATGTAATTAACGGTTTCATACCTGACAGGGCAGTCAGTGACTTTGTTTGTGTAGAGACTTCATTTGTGACAAAATAAACTTGAAGGATTGTTGACGAGCTAAAGAAGTGAATGAGCTATATGGAAATTTGACCAAATTGAAGAAGTATTCTTTATGTCCATTTTTTTTAATTCTTATTTATGAATCCTATGTAGCTTTACAGGTTGCTACAAGTTTCGGAAAACTCCATATGTTTAAAACTGTCACGGGAACAATATGTTTGTAAAAATTGTCATTGATTTTGAAAGCCCTTAAGCTCGAAGGTATTAAAAAAAATGGCCTTTTGCCAAATTACTTCAAGAGATTTTCATTTGTTTGCACTCAATGCCTGCACAGAAAGACAATCAGACAGGAAATGTGTGTGTACAAATTTGTTTTCTGTCTAACAGTGCTAGAAAAATAGATACAAAAATAATGTTGCGTGCAGCTACTGAAATTAATTAACTTTGTTGCTGAATAAAGTTGCATTTCTTTACCTACTGAATATTCTGTCTCTTCACTTATTATTCCATTTCCAGGACCACCACCCTTCCTCTGCGAGCTGTAAGCTTATCCTACGATACAAACAACTGGAACATTTAGCTGGTTTAAGGGTTTGCCTGTATTCTGTATTTCCTGTTGCTTTTTAGAGATGTTGGCACTGATGACATGTTCATCATTCATAACAGGAACGGCTCACTCTTCACCAAGGTGGTATACATTTTGAAAGAACAGACATCCCTGCTGAAAAGACCAGCATGGTGTTGACCAGCATGGACCAGCTTGAAGTCCATGCTGGTTTTCTCAGCAGGGATATTTTATTAAAATATAAATAGAAAAATAGTTGGCCTTTTTTAAACTGAATCCCTTATTTTTCAATAAGGGATTACTCTGCAGAACTCCGGGCCCACCTCGAAATGGAACGCAAATCCACGTAATCACACACTTGTGAATAAATAACATTTACATGCCACTATATAATGTCGCAGAAAGTGTCGTTTGTGTCGCTTATCGATAATAAATGAAAGATCCTACTGAGCATAATTATGTTCTACAGTTTTAAGTCCATCACGTTAATGACAAGCTCCACCAATAAAACTAAGGAAAACATGTACAATCTGTTACAACTGTAACCAAGAGAGTTAGGTCATGTATTGTCAAGCAGCAAATAACGTGTAAGCTACCAACCTTATGTTTGCGAAGGTCAGCAAGCTACGTTAATGTCGTTAGCAAACGAAGCACATCAGTCAAATATACCAAACCTTTAATGTATCCATTTAAAGTGGACCAATCATGCTATATTTGAAAAATATATTGTAGGGCCATACCTATACAAAACATGTCTGTGAAGTTTTTTTTTTCAAAATACCAAACAGTTCACCCATTGTAGCCATGCCTCTTACTGCTCAAACCCCTCTTTTGCAGCCCTGTTAGAGAAACCCGGATGTTGGATCCTTAGCTTGAAAAAAAGAAGAGGAGGCGGAGCTAATGCCTAATCAGAATTCTACCGGAGATAAAGTTAAATTCGGTTGTGATAAAACGCCATCCCGTTTAAACCACGTCAAGGATTATTTCTGAAATAGTATGGAGCTCAAATGCTTTTTCTCTTGCAGGTTTATCACAAGGTGAGTTCTTTTTTTATTTCCTGCTTTTTAAACATGTGCTCTTCAGTACAGGTTAGCTTTGAGTGTTAGCGAGGCTTGCTAATGTAAACAAAAACGAGATTACGTCCAAAACACGTTAGGCATTGTTTCTGATAGCAACTTTCTGTGGGTCCGCCGACGTCACATCGGATGGACATTCACTGCGGATGAAAATCTGTATCCGCTCGTTGTAGGCTACACCCGTTTTTAAAAGATGTGGGTACGGAGGAAAAGAGAGAGGGTTTTATTTTCTGACGCTGCGTGAGTTCCCCGACGCACCGGGGACACATTTATGTATAAAAGACATCACAAAGTGCATTTTGCATGATAGGTCCCCTTTAAGCTAATGTTGACATTACTAACAACATAAACATGGCTAGCTAATGTTAGCAAACGTATAGGGTTAGTTCATAATCATTTGCTGATTAACTTACAGTTAGTCTTACAGTTGGTTGTATAGTAGGTTATGTTATTTGTGTTTTTTTCGCAGGTCATGGGCTAATTCCAACTAACTAACTCAGGCAATCGTAACCTGATGATTGTCCTCTTGCATAAATGTCTTCCTTCTTTATGCTAGCCCCGTAAGAGTCCGTTGAGGGAGGTGGGCCCAGTCTCAAGTTATGCAGCTAGACCCTGCACTACAGACAGTTTTCACGTTAACTATCTATCCTTAGATTTAGGAGTGTATATCAGGTCCTTCATCAATAAGAGAGTTCTAAGAGTTTCTAGTTCTCTGTATTCTCTCCCCCAGTCATACAGGACAGGCGCCTGTTGAAAGTCTCTGGTATCTCCGGCTTGCTCAGTCGCCTCCAGAATTCATCAGTTGTGAAATAGTACATGAGTGGGTCCAGGCTACAGTTCAGGCTGGCTAGGCAGAGGGTGACGGGGTGACATCGCAGAATCAAGTCCCTTAAGGCGCAGCTGCTCAGGGCATCCGCTTTAACCAAGAAGTCCAGGGGCATGGTGACATGGTAAGGAGCAAAGCACACTAGGAAGACCAGAGCACAGCTAAGCACCATCCGTAACGCCCTCCTCTTCTCCCCCCGGTCAGGAATTGCCCACGCCGTGGAGTCCCGAAGACTGCCAGCAGTCAGAAAGGTGCAGCCTAACACTAGGATAAGAGGAACGATGAAGCCCATTAGCTCTGCGAGGATGAGGAGCACCCAGGCGGCTTGAACACTGACCGTCCTCATTGGCAGCTCAGAGAAACACAAGTCTGAGTAGGGTCGACTTGAATTAACATCTGTTTCATTGTTGGGGTTCCTCAGGAGAGGAAAGGGCAGGCAGCACAGGCAGACTAACAGCCAGCCAACGGCACATATTACCAAATCTCCTCTTTGCTTGGACGAGTTGAACCTCAGCGGACGCATGATGAGCTGACAGCGACGCACGCTGACACACACCAGGAAGAAGATGGAGGCGTACATGTTAACGTACTTGAGATAGAAGCATATCATGCAGAGAGGGTGACCAAAGGGCCAGGTGTTGGTGAGGTAGTAGTAGATCCGCAGAGGCAGCGAGAGCACCTGAGGAGAGCAGAGGGTGTCAAGATGGTCGCAGAAGAAGAACTAAAACAACATGTAGACGACACATTTGATTTGACTCCCACTGAACCTTGGAATGCATTTTTGAAAAGCTTCTCAAAGGTTAGTAATTATTTCTTTATACCTGGAAGATACATTTCCCTTGGAGTTATTTGGTAAATAAACCATCAACTTGAGGTTGTCCACAACTTTGCAAACTTGTAAAATAAATGTTTTGTCTTTTTTAAAGAACATTACATTTAGTTTAACCTTTCTTTTTATAAACAGAATACAAACAGACCCTATGACAGTTACATTATCTTTGAAAATACGATATGGGCCACTGATTTTGATGAAATGACTGTTTATCAGATTTCACAAGACAAGAATTAGCTAGCTAGGCAACCTGCCACGCCTCAATCCCAATCGTTTAAAAACGTATTTTCTGTATAGATGGACCTTTAGTTAGTGGCTGTAACTAACTCAAATTGCACCAATCGGGAATCAGAAAACTTTGACTAAAAATGTTTATGATTGTTGATGAATACATTCAACACTACAACATGCCCTTATATCTGCTTACACCTACATTATAGTGTGTTGTAAAACATATTCAGTGTTATATAATCATTAGCCGCAGAACACAGGAAATATCAACGGTAAAAAGTATTTTTTGTCAGATAAGATTAAAGATGAGACAAATTGCGGATACATATATAAATACTCCAACTGGCACAATCCAATAACAAACATAGAATCTTTACCTGCAGTAGGTCGGCCACAGCCAGGTTAATCATGAACACCACCCCTTTCTTGGTTTCTCTGATGTAAACCTTGAACACCCAGAGTGCCAGCACATTTCCCAGCAGGCCTGGCGCTAAGATCACACTGTACACCACCGCATACAGTTGGTGCTGGTACGTCCGGAGAGATTCAGTGCTTGTACAGTTGTTGTTGTTGTTGGCAAAGTTCATCTTAAGCCAAGGGCTGTTCACTGTTTACTGTAAGGACAAGCTGCCTGGTGCATTCACAGGATGCTTGATTCAGAAACGATGCTTAAAGTGTGGGAACGGAGGTGTTTGAGCGCCAATGCTCTCCATTATGGCGCGTAGGGGTTTGCTCTTGTGTGAAGTATATTAATGGTCCAACGTTGATAGACTCTTGATGTTTCAAACTGCAATCGATCCCAGGTACACGGCACTCTAAAAGAGAAGAAAAGCAAGGGTTACTAAATCATCCTATACCAGCATCATGTTTTACATATTGCGTGAGGCATCATGTAAAAACATTTTGCCTCTCATAAACACTTCTCATTTTACAGCATTGGGTCCCAACCACACTTTAGCTCGACAGGCCACCTGTTGAAACGGTGCGCAACATAAAAAGCCTTTTGTGTTTGATTGCAACTTTTGCAGTGGCGTTTACAGTAAATATGCAAACCCAAAGAGAAGTTGATGCTACAATGTCCCACATAGTGTTCACTGTATCTACACCTGCACAACAGAGTACAATGAGCCAGTGTGAAACGCCTGGAGCGAGGCGTCGGTGAAACTAGTGTGGTTAGGCAGTCACAGCAACACAAACAACACTTTTTGTGTTGAATTCACAGTTTGAATAAGTGACACCTCCATGGTCCTCTTTGACATGAACATTGAAATGATGGTAATTCAAGGGCTATACATTTGAAGGTAGCCTTACACCCTGCAACATTGATTTCTTCAAATGGAAATGTATATTCATATCTGACAAGCTTTGTAGGTGTCACCCACCCACCCACTGCTGTAAGCACGAGTAGGTCTCACTGGTTCAGCTGGGGTTTTCCCAAAAATCTTGGACTCATTAGTCATTTCTGACCTGATGTAGTTCACACTACACAACTTAAAAACTGTCATTCCAAAATAAGAAAGAAATATTTTTGTTTTTATTGTTCTGGTCTTCCACTTCCAAAGCTTTTTACAGAGCATTTTTAATCACAGGGAGTTTAGAGAAGCTTGTCGAGCAGCAAGGAAACTATGTGACATAAATTGTACTGATGACGCGCATACATTTGAATATCTGCCCTAAACTTTTGAGGATGTACTTAAACATCGTCAAATACACAGTCAGTATGTTACTGTTTTAGTATTTTTAAGGGAAGTCACACTACAAGCTTAGTTTTCAGATCCTTTACGTCAATGTAAATAAGTAAATGGCCTGCTTTACAAATGAAATGAATGAAAGTAGTCATTCTGCTGACTGATGTAGCATTATTCAGTAGATCACCAGAAATAAGAAACTAATACTGATGCAACAATTTGGAAGTAATCTTTTTCTGTTACGTAGTCAAGTTAGGTGGTTCCCATTGTAGGGATCAGGCCCCTCTTAAGGGTCACACGATAGATCTAAGGGTGTATCATTTATGGGAGAGGGAAGGAAAAACAATCTGCCTCATACCTTTTTAAAATAACATTTGAAGCCCAAACACTTGGGCTTTGTTATAAGAGGTCACTCACAAGCCAAAAAACTTGCAAACCACTGGGTTTAACCTTTAACAATGTTGTGTTTCATAAGCTTATGTCTTCTTCACCTACGAAATGTTACTCAAGGAGACACAAAACAAACTATTAAAAGACACAAGCCAATCACAAAGAGACTCAAAACTATTAAAAACAGACACAAATCAACCACAAAACAATCAACAAAGACAACCACTTAGGGACACAAACCAACTACAAAGACACACAAAACAACTGCAAAGACACACAAAACAACTACAAAGACACACAAAACAACTGCAAAGACACACAAAACAACTACAAAGACACACAAAACAACTGCAAAGACACACAAAACAACTACAAAGACACACAAAACAACTGCAAAGACACACAAAACAACTGCAAAGACAAACAAAACAACTGAAAAGACACACAAAGAAACTACAAAAGGTCTCCAAACAAACTACAAAGAGATACACAACAATGACAGAGACAGAAAACAATCCCAAAGACACACAAAACAACCTTCAAACACAAAACAACTTTAAAGAGAAACCAAATAAATACAAAGACACACAAAACAGCTACAAAGAGAAACTGAAAAACTACAAACAGTAGTAGTAGTTGTAGTTTTGCAGTTCACCTACAAATAGACACAAACAATCACAATGAGACTTAAAACTATAAAAATAGACTCAAATCAACCACAAAACTCTCAAAAAAAGACACAAAACAACTACAAAAGGACTCCAAACAAACGACAAAGAGATTTAAAAAAAACAGAGACACCAACCAATTAGAAAAACAACTACAAAAAGACACATAACAACAAAAAGACTGTGTTTTCTTGCCTTGTAGAGGTGGTGACCCTGTCTGTACACAGGGGCCAATGATCGCATGATATGCTGATGGATTTACAAAGTTGAATAAGTTCCAAAAACTGAGCAATGTGAAATGTCCTCATAAGTATACTTAAGTACTTCCTAGGGTCGAGGTTACCACGATGAAGCATTTAGAATGTTTAAAGATATAAACTAGCCTCTTCTCCCTGATGGCTTTTATACTACTTCACAGCACTGAGGAACATGTCCTGGTGGACCCTCAGCTACGGCAAGCCATTTGCCTTCAAGCCTCACTGACCTTTGACCTATGTGTGAATCCCCTTGGTAGCGTGTTAAGATGAATCAGGCTATTTTATTTCCTTCTTTGGGCTTATTGTGGTGTTGTCATGGTGTCATGGTCATCTCTCTGGATCTTGTCTAGCTATATTATTGTTTTTCGTCCAAGAGTTGCGCTCCTACCTTAGGATTCAGAAGTGTTATTCATCAGATCTTGCCAATGGAAAGGCATGGTTCCATCCTCCGTGATTCACCCCTTTGTGGGCTGTTGATGCCTTGTAGCTTTTCCGCTCTGATATGACATCTTGCCTCGTTGATCAGCACCCAGGTCCTCCACGTGTTGCTGAATTAACACACACAACATGTCATGATCCCTATAAAGGAACAGCCTGACACTGCCTGACACTGGCCTGCAAACACACATTCACACCCTCAACATAACACACATTCCTCACGTTGGGGAAACATGCGAGGGTCCCCCATGAGGCATGACTCCACTCTGAAGGCATCCAGCTGTTACAGCCTCTCACACAAACGCTGTTTTTTAGTTTTAAAGGAATAGACAATGAATATCTCACCTCTGTCTTCAGGCTCGAGGCTGCGTCGCATCAAACTGCAGGAGGGTGAAGCATCAGTCATTACATCCCCCTTTCTCCTCCCCCCTTCTAACCCTTCTTTCTGTCCCGCCTTTTCTTTTCTCTCACGCTAATCACGTTTTATGCTCCTCCTATCCAATTTCTACTCGGTTTTTTCTTCTGTATTCACAAGTTATTTCCTGCTTTGTGTACTCATGTTCCGCCCGTACCTCTCTCTCTGTCTGTGTCTCTGCTGGACTGGGGTTTCATCACACACAGGGCTTCCTGTGAGTGTGGGGGTGTGGTTTACAAGAATCTTGACACCATTACTTCTGCTATTATGGCAACTTTTCCCTTTCTGAGAAACATTGACAAGCCAAGTCCTTTTGATGACAGATGAAAAGATTGTTACATGACTGAGTATCAACACTTAAAATAGACACAGACTTTTTTGGGGGGGCTTTTTAAGCTTTTTTTTGTGTCTTTCTCTTAGATATATCCCAATACATTATCTTCATTATTTTATACAATATAAACAGTTCCTGGCGTAACATATTTTGGTTGTGTGAAGCAGACAACTGGCATTTCTTTCGAGATGGGTTGCATTCATCTGCCAGAGAGGGGGGTAGCATCAGACTTGGGTCTAGCAGATGCAATAGGAGCTGCGGGGGTGGGGAGGGGGTGACTTTTCAGGTTAGAAGCCGAACTCAGAGCCTGGCAGTTACTCGTTTTCGAAACCGCTGCAACTGCCTTCACCCACTTTGCATCGTGAGAGGAAGTTCAGGCAAGATGAGTTGGCACCTGTTTATGCAAGCCCATACGGAAACACCAGATACAATGAGATAAGAAAAGATAGGCGCTTTTTATTTACAAAACAAGCATGCCATTTACATTCAGTCTTGACATTGAGGGAATAGCTTATTTGAAGTTGTTGCATTTTGACAGAAGACAGGCAACACACTGTAGCTTATATACACCGGGGCAACGTTGATCATATTTCATCAGATTTTGTGTGAAGGGTCATTATGAAGCACGCTCATCTGCATGGTTTGCTTGTCCTCATAACTATGTCCTCCGGGAGGTTCTTCACACTGAGGTCAAGGCTTTTCTGGTCAGTTTGTGTTCAGACAGGCTTCAGATACGGGCAATCATCCCAACGCCCGACTTGGATCTTGTCAGTCTGTTAAAAGTTCAACATGATCTGTCTCCGTTTCATTCCTTCCGTGAAATGACTTTTAACACTTTCTCTAACTCCCATGTCCATAATGCATTATAACCAACTTATAAAGAGGTATAATCTGCTTATAGCATTGTATAATTATTGTTTTAAGCACACACAGATACTTTACAACAACAACAATAACACATTTTAAAACATTTTATAATTTTGAAGACTTATAAGGTCAAGTAACTTAGTACTTCATAGTTGCTTGTCACTGTTTCTTGCAAGGATCATATTGTATTACAATTATCATAGTTGTAATACATTACATTATGTTTTACAATGGATTGTAATCACTGTTGTAAGGAATTATAATGTGACTCCGTGTGCTCTTTTAGTGCATTACAGCCTTTCTGATGTATAGGCAGATATAATGATCAATGTTTGCTTTAAATTAAGTATTTAAAAAAACAGTCATTTATGTTGAAACCTGAAACCTTTTGAAAAATGATGCACATTTACATTTAATTAATGTAATTCCCATGAAATACTCCCATTAAACACCGAATTGACACATTAACACATTATATACAGCCAGTTAAATAATACATTGTTTCAGGTTAAGAAGTGGTTTTGAGACCACTGTTGGATTTCTGTTATGACTTGTTAAAGACATACGTAATGATATGTTTCACTTTGACCACTTGTGGCTTGTGTTGTTATATTTCTATGTATACCCCAAGAGTTTCCAAATGTACTTTTAAGCAACATATGTTCACTTAGAGTTACTATCAATAGCATTGTAATGCATTAAAAGAGAGATTATAATGCCTATAATATACATATTAATATTACAACTATGATAATTATAGAATAACTACTGTATGACCCTTGCAACCAAATAACAGTTATGAAGTATTGTGATACTTTATAAGTAATTATAAAATCCTTTATAATGTGTTATGATGAATATTATAAAGCATTATGAATATGTAGTGCTTATTACAATTATAAGGTGCTGTAAACATATCATAATGCTCTAAATCTGTTTAAAAATGCATTTAATTCATGGTGAGAGTTACCAAAAAAACCGACTATCTTTGAATAATGCTACTCCCTCTCTGAGCAGCTACTCTCTATGCTCAGCAGTCTCTCCGGTGCGGGGCACGCGGTGGGGGAGCTGATGGGGGAGGAGAGCAGCGAGGCGGTGAAGGAGGAGCTGCGCCTGGTGAGGTGCAGCCTGAACTCGGCCGTTAGAAAGTAATAAAGCAGAGGGTTGAGGCAGCAGCTCAGGCTGGCCAGGCACAGAGACACCGGGTGGAACTGACTCACCGCCAGCCGGGTCGCACAGTGGGTCACTATGTCCTGCGACACCAGCAGGTAGAGCAGGAAGTTGAGGTGGTAGGGGGCGAAGCAGAACAGGAAGAGCGCGGAGCAGCTCAGCACCATCTGGAGAGCGCGCCGCTTCTCCGCCTTTGACAGCTTTTCATGAGAGGTATCCGTTGGACAGTCGGAGATGAAGGACTGGAGTCGGCTGCGTGCCGTGGAGTTGAGCCCGGTCAGGTTCTGCTGATCCTGGGTGTGTTGATGGAAGAGAGACCGGGCTATTCGGATGGAGCTGAAGCAGATGCAGGTCAAAGGGATGATGAACCCAAAAAGCTCAGCGAGGCCCATCATGGCGATGGCCAGGTACGGGGACAGGCGACGCATGGGCAGGTCTTTAAAACAGCCCAATTTGGTAGGGATGGAGCCTCTGCTGAGATTGATGTAAACTGAGGGATGCTGGGTAGAATTGGCAGACAGAGAGTAGGACATGTTGTAGACTGTCTGTGTGCTGATGGCGTGGCTGGAGGAGCTGCTGCTCCGCATCAGGATGAAAGGCGAGCAGGCCAGGCCGACCACCACCCAGACTATGAGGCTGATCAACAGGTCATAGCGCCGCCTCCAACTGCGGGCGGAGAACGGGTTGAGAAGGAAGACACACCTCTGCATGCTGATACACACCTGGACACAAAAAGAAGATGACATAAAAAACACACAGCCAGGGGATTGAACCAGTGCTCTCCTAGTCCATAGATCAGCGCACTATCCAACTGAGCCACAGCCTCCCTTAGTGCAATGCTATGTTGTCTAGTATCCTTGCACTACTCAATGATAACTTTCACTCTTGCTTACCAGGAACACTATAGCGGCATACATGTTGAGGTACTTGAGGTAGAAGCAGAATAAGCAGACGCCTCGTCCAAAAGGCCAGGTGTGTGTGAAGTAATAATAAATCCTGAGGGGCAGAGAGAGGATGTGGGCCAGGTCGGCCAGCGACAGGTTAATCATGAAGATCACCGCCTTGGTCTTCTTACTGTGGAGCAACATGCAGGAGAGTTAGCCATGACCAGAGCCTGTTTGAGGCTCAATATGTGTGTGTGTGTGTGTGTGTGTGTGTGTGTGTGTGTGTGTGTGTGTGTGTGTGTGTGTGTGTGTGTGTGTGTGTGTGTGTGTGTGTGTGTGTGTGTGTGTGTGTGTGTGTGTGTGTGTGTGTACCTAATGTGTCTGCAGAGGACCCAGAGGGCGGTGGTGTTGAGCAACAGGCCGGGGATGAAGAGCAGCAGGTAGAAGTAGGTGTACATGGTGTCCATGCGTTCTTCCCAGTTAGTCATGTTGTGTCCACATAGTGAGGAGGAGTCGTTCAGGGACTCCTTCCACGCTTCAGACGTATTCAGAGTCATTTTGTCTCTCACACACACTGGTGTCAAAAACTTTTCCTCCAATCAATCCTTCATCCTATCACCAATGAACACCTGATAGACAAATAGTAGAGTCGACAGGTCATGGTATTGATAGTATACACATTATTTTCCAACCTAACATTTTGAAAGAAATCCCAATTCATTGGTACCATTTCTTGATTAGAAACACTTTATAAAGACTTCATAAGTTGACAAATTGTCCTAATTACCTTCGACTTAAAGGATATTTTTTAAACTTTTGCTTGGTTTGTTTGCTTTTGAGCAGAATTACGGAAAACTGCTGGCCTGATTTTCATGGAACTTAGTGGAAGGCTGTAGGCCCTAACCCTAACCAATACAACTATGTAGTGGATCAGAATCACGGGGCAGTTCTTTTTCACTAATGGAAACAGACTTGGTGGTGGTCTGTACTTTCTGCTGACCGCCATCTTTATCTATAAATTATTTGTATACTCCAGGTGCCCTTACCAGGACCCCACTTGGGGTGCCAAGTTGTAAAGAAAACAGTCTGGTATTTGTGGCTTGTCAGAGGAACAGAATCATTTCGACCCAACCCAACCCTAAGGTCAGTCACTGTTTCCCATTTCTCACAGTTTCATCTTCAGTTAGTCAGGAAGACCCTCCCAATGAACTGTTAGGTCACATCTGGAGCCCGTTCCTTTTTTTAAGCAACTGATTCTCAAATGCAGACAGAAGGTATGCGGGGTCATATCTGCAGTTTCATTTGTGAGGATGCCATAAATAAAGGGGTGGTTATGGGTTTCACTTTCTAGAAAGCCATCACTCTATTGTTAAAGATACAGTTATAGTCATATACTGTATATAACTCATATACATACTGTAAGATATACTACTAAGACATAGTAAAGGGGTTTTCCAACTATCCACCACACTGGAGGTGCAGTTGGAAATATTAAAGATGTATTTTGGCCCTGACGTTGGGGTCCAACAGTGCATTGGAATGGGCATCCTTTTCAAATAAAGAGCTACAAACTAAAAGCATGTAGTCCTATTGCTGCATGATAAACAGCAGCCATGATGGCTCATAGCTTAATGTTTTTTTAAATATTAATAAAGTCAATAGGTGAAACTTACTTATTAGAAAGTCTTTATAATATAAATACGTCAAATTCCTGTATTCACAAATGTAACAGAACCTTTACTTTGTTTTGATTTAGCTAAATGGTGGCTTTATGCCAGATTAACCAGGGTTATGAATCATGCTGATACAGAGTGCAATACATCAGAGATGTCTCTGTCTGGCCTGAGATTGCAGCAGGAAATGTGGGAAGCAGAACGAAGCATTTACTGCTTATCACTGAACCATCGCCCTTCCTTCTGCCATCAAGACGACGCCACACCCTTCCTCTGCCGGCCCCGAGGGGGAAGAGAGAAACGGCGACAGTTGTTTTTCTGCTTTACTGTTACTTTCACAACTTATCACTTCTTAACTCCGATAGAGGCCCTCACACTACCTGTACAGTTATGAGTTACACAAAGCACACCCTCAGATCTGAATTAAAGGAAGTAGCATGCAGGATTTTAAGGGGATTGATTGGGGATTTGCATTTTCTTTACATCGCTGTGCAAGAAACGTTGTCCGATTTAAAGCACATTTGATATATCTCTCAAATTTGTGTCATGTTTGGTCTTAAAATCCCAGATGACACTTAAAATAGTGCTGATGTAATATAAAGCTACCACAAAAGAGACAACATACAAGTATCTTATTTCAGCATTTTACACCTAAATGCACAAATGCACTAACTTAAACTATGAGCATTCAATACCTAATCTCCTATCCTCAGCAGAATGTGAAGCATGGCTTTAAAACAACAACCACAGGCGAAGCACAGCAGCATGACTTTTTCTCTAAGCACAAACTCTGATTACCTTCTCTGTCGTCACCTTACAGGATCAGCGTGGACGGAGATGAGAGGTCAGATTCAGGAGCGACTGCCAGCGACTGCATGCTCCAGCATCTTCACACTTCACTGTAAACAGCAGACTGACGCACTGCCAGTCCCTCGGAGCTGTTCAGCAGCAAACCTTCCTGTCACACCACAGCAGCAGAGACCTTTGCATGTGAGCACGTCTGCGTTAACCTGCCAACGCTGTGGTTTTTTTATCAGATATGTTGAGGCTGTGAACTCTGGTCTGTTCCCTGTCTCTTAGTTAGGTTATAAGGGGAAGCTCTGACCTCACACTACCGTCTGTGACATCAGTCGGCCCCGAGCAGCTTGAGCCACACACACTATTGGGCACACAGTGAGATGGTGGTGGAGTGTGTGGTGCAGAATGCACAATATGGCAGATGTTAGTTCTTCTTCCCTCTGTATGTCGAGCGCGTGAGGGCGTGCAGTTCGTGTCTAACCGTCTAAACACTTTCTCTTTCTCTCAGTGATGTTAGCAGATAATAATGCAATAGTCCTCTTCCCTTATCAGATTCTACACTTCCTTTTTTTAAATGGTGGTGCTTCAAACCATTCATTTTGTAAGATAGATTCAATTTCAATTCAAGATTAAGAAGCTTCATTGTCATATGCACAGTAGCTACAGTGTAGAATTGGCATTGCAAATCTTAAGTCCCAAGCTCCTGCAACATTGCAACATAGTTAAATAGGACATAAAACACATTATAAAATAAAAATAAAGAAAAGGAAACAGTAAAATAGATTAGAATAAAATAGTGCATTATGTTGCAGATCAATGTGCATGTAATGCAGATGAAGTAAACTATATATATGTCAGGAAAATAAATAAATATATGCTAAATATTGCAGAGAATGTTGTAGGTGACCTAGTAAATGCAGGAGTATATGTGTGGATTTTGTATACATTAGTATTAGTACCTTTAGTCCTGTGACTGTTTGAACTTGTTTTTTCAACCATCTTTGGTTTTAAGTTGTGTGGCATCTATTTTCTCCGGATGTCAACCCATAGTTCAACCGAAATGCAGCCGTTTCATCCATCCTGTTAGTGTCACACCATGCTGTACATGTGAAGTCACACCCAGAGAAAATGGCTTGCTCAGAGGTTCCCAGGAATGTGCCAGACACACAGGTGCTGCTTTTGGAGCTTCCTGCGCTGCTGCTGCTGCTGTGTGGTTTCCACTCCGCACAGTTCAATAGTAAAGAGCCAGGGCAGGCTGATGTTGAAGAAAGAAAAAAAAACATCACGGTTAACGATTTGTGGCGGCAATCACAGGATGGTCACAGTTCCAAGTCTCCGCACCTACCAAGATATAGGTATAGTTGACTGATAGAGGTACCATTTTACCTGCTGGGCACTGCCAAGGTGTCAATGAGCAAGGCACAGAACCCCCCACCTCCCTAGGCGCATGACTAAAGCAGCCTGTTCAATCTGACACCTCTCAATTAATACATGCATTTATGAATGTGTGTGTATTTCGGGCCTAATGTGTTTATTTAAATGTTTTGGCCCAATTCCAAACCGCTCCCTACACCCTACCCCACCACATTAGATGCCGTTCTAATCCAACAAGTGTGGAGGGGAAGCAATGGGTAGTGGGTTATCAAGCCCTCCAAAAACCTGATGCTGTTTACAAATAGTTCCGGTGAAACATTAAGGCTACTGGTAAACTACGCAATACAAGATAGACAATTCATATCGTCAAACAGATGTTAACAACTTGATGTTACCTAATTTTTGTACCTCTTTGTATTTACCTAGGATCATACGTGTCTACTGTAGACAATTGTCAACATGTCAATTTGATTATAAAGTTTCATTTACAGGCACTGTTGCAAAAACCAAGCAGCTTATAAACATCCGATTTTAAAACAAAAAAAGGTTTACAAAAAAAGAAACGCTATTAAAGATTTTTTGAGTTTTATTTTAGTTAACATGTATTATTAAAATTGCGGATTTGAAAAATGTTTTACGAAAAGTTTCCTGTTTCTGCCGGAGGGAGGGGAGTTTGTCGCTGTATTTAAACCCTCCACCTGAAAGAACAACCCAGTCTCACGGCATTTCGTGTTCACCAACACGATTTTTAATCTATTGATTCGTGTTCACCAACACGATTTGCCCTTTTTTTTCGTGTTGCACAGCACGATTTTAAAAGCAATGTATTTCTACTGGTAATGTGTTTCGTGCCTGCAGGCTGCAGCACGTCTTTTTCTCCAGTCGGGTCGTGGAAGACCGGAAGCTGTGTGGTTCATAAAAACATGTTCTTACTCAATATCAAGCCACAGTTATTGCTTTTATTTTAAATCGTATAATTTCGGACTTTTGTTGTCCTCTGTGAGGAAAATAAATGGGGCTCAGACCAGGGGCGTCGCCTGGACCTGGAAACATTCGGGGCTTAGCCCACAGTGGGGGCGCTACAGTCAAATGTTCTACTGCAAGACTCCCCACACGCACATACACAATTGCGCCATCTGGTGTCACAAACGTGTGCCTGCATTAGCTTTGTTACGGCAATGGATTGTGGGAGATTCTCAAAGCACGTGAGGATCTCTTGAGGGTAAGGTGCCTGTATTATCTCGGTGGACAAAATGTATGTTTTTATTTTATAAGGACAATAACGTACTGTTGTGTTTGTTTAGTTTAATGTTAATTGTTTAATGCTCACAGTCACAGCAACATGTTTTTTGTGTGATTGGCTATTTGTTTTATATGATTTAGCAACGTGATCATCAATAGCTAATCTGAGCACCAGAACCAGCTCACGTGTCCTTTTACGCTGTCCATTGAAATGCAGGTATGTGAGTTTTGTACACCAGTTTATTTATGTTTAATGTTTCACATTGCTCCACGTGATGCCTTGACTACAAAGATTATGTTTCTTCGCTTCTTCCTCTGTGTCACAGTTTCGGGAATATCAAGATCATTGCACAGGGCCTTGGTCTTGTCATAGACCTCATGTGCTTTCTCGTTACTTTGGTAATTTTTCAGTGTGTTCTCAACTGCTGTTTTGTAATCTACTGCCTGCACCAAGGCAAGTGTTTCTTTCTGCAGGTATTTGTGCAGGCCCTGAGTGGTTGAGAGCAGTGTCTGGAACATGACAGCATGTAGATGGTACTGCATGTTCAAAGCTTGCTTTCCAGTCCCTTTGCTAGAGGGGCTGAAAGGCTCCCTAAAGTCTTGATCAAAGCAGGGAGGTCTTTGACATGCCCAGCGAACAAGTTGTTTGTCTCCTACCTCTAGCTGTTTCTGAAATGTTTGCAATATCTGATGGTGGACAAGAGATGTGGAGAAGAAAGAGTAGAGACACTCCAGGAGATCAACGCAGGTATGTGAGTTTTGTACACCAGTTTGTATAAGTTTAATGTTTCACACTGCTTGTGAAAAATATACTACCACTATACGATCACTGATGTTTTGTTGTTGACTGGACACTTATTTTGTAAAAGAGATAGCATGAGAGGATCTCTTAAGCAATGCAGCTCACATGTCCTTTTTATATGCTGTCCATTGAAATGCAGGAAAGTAATCACCAGGTGATCTGTTGCCGAGGGGACACTACACCGGAGTTACATAAGCAGAGATAAAGTGCTATTTTGGGGGAACTCACCTCCTCTGGGGTCCCCCAGGAAGATTTTTTTTAAATGTTGAAGTTAAAAGCATCAATCTTGTGCACTTTGAGATAAACATCAAGAGATATGGATACATCTCTCAACACCCATATGTAAAAAATAAATCAAAGAATCAGAATCAGAAACGGGTTTATTATTTAAAAACACTTCATTTTCCAATTAAATCATAAACGATGTCAAATTATTAGAAGTTGTTCGTAATCAGATTAAACAGAAAAAAGGGATGGAAGGAGGAAATAATAATCCCTCTTCTCTTGCTGTTTGCGGTTGAAATGATCTCTTTTGCTGACCAAACATGCTGGATGGAAAGCAGTGATGTCTCACTTGCCTTGGCCCTGTATCTGCAGTCCCTAAATCAGTCATGTTACCCATTGACTCTTGTCTGTTCTGGTGTTCCTGTTCATTGTTGTCTCCATTGTCGTTCTTGTCTGTTGTATCTCCTTCTTGTGTGTCCCTTTCTCCTGTTCTCCATCCTCTACTCCGTTTGGCTAATCTGTGATGACTGTGTAGGTAAACACAAACAAGTATGTAAGTCAATCAGTTTCCAGCTCTGTCAAATAAATGAATTTCAAGATACACAAATGTGTCTTCATTAAAATGAGTGTCACCACACTGTCACAAAATGTAATACTAACCAATTGAAAATAGTTACATGTACATTGGAAACCTCTTGTAGATATCACTGTTAGAGTAGGTATCTGCCAATAGGACAGAATCATTCCTATACAAATGCAGTTTGAGTAATTCACTTAATATATTCACTTAAAACTTTAATATAGTCATTTTCA
The DNA here is from genome assembly GCF_902827115.2 of Pseudochaenichthys georgianus. NCBI lineage: Eukaryota > Metazoa > Chordata > Actinopteri > Perciformes > Channichthyidae > Pseudochaenichthys > Pseudochaenichthys georgianus. The sequence continues at coordinate 31,433,445 of NC_047512.1, forward strand.
CTTAATACTCTAATATAGTCATCTTTCTGCATTCAACACTAAGGAAAGCTGTACAATTTGACATGATGAGGAAAAAATGCCTCCGACAATGCAGATCATTTTTTGATCATATCAATTTTAAGATGGGGGTCAAGGCTTAATATTTGGGAGCATAGTGTCCCTTGCCCCCTTTCAGGAGCCCCACTGGATTAGCTTTGATCTGAAATATGTGTATAACAAGCTTGTTAGCTGGCTGTCCATCTCATAATGTTCACATAGAAACTAGCTGTCAATAGGAAATATCAATCAGAAGAATTATATTTTCATGCAAAATCTGTCACAAAAAGAGGTTGCACATTTAAATGCAGGTGTTGTTGTGGCAACGTCAGTGGCCAGGCAGCCACATTTACTGCTGCAAATACGTTCAAACATGCTGTTAGCAGTAGCAGTGGCAACTATGCCACCATTTCAGCTGACTTTTTCTCAGAAATACCGTCACATAACATCCATATATATTTCAGTGCTAGGTTGATGCTTAGCTAAGCTAACTATGAAACACTTTAACTGGCAGGACTCAGGATCAACTACTCCTGTAAGGTAGCTTCTAGCTTCATGTCGAACACAGACAGTAAGTCAACATTTCCCAGAGAGCTTTCTTTGAAATCACCAAGTAACGCTAAAAAACACAACATTTAGATTGTATGACAAAGTGTTTATTTAATATATCTGGCTAGCTATAGCTACTTGCTAACGGTTTAGCTTACCCGCGCGATTCAAAGTAACGTCAACGTAGCTATAATTTATGCTTTGCTTACATGTTGACATCAGTGGCGTAGCCAGGAATTATTGTGTGGGTGGGCCTGGAGAAATGTAGGTGGGCCAGGGGGAGACATATTAAGCGTGGGGTCTGAGCTGAAACTTCATTAATGATTTTTTAATGCACTAATAGAACATAAGCATAAATTAGCAGTGAAAACAAAAAACATAGGCACGGCGGCCTCAGAATGTGTGTAAAACTGACATCCACATAGGGATGGGTATCGTTAAGGCTTTAACGGTACTACTACTTTTATCGATAGCGCTTATGCTTATGCTCCAGGTTCAGTACCAACCACATCATAAAGTACGCGGACGATACAACAGTGGTGGGACTCATCAGGGACAACAACGAACAGGCCTACAGGGAGGAGGTGAAACATCTGACAGACTGGTGTAACACCAACAACCTGATCCTGAATGTCGATAAAACAAAAGAGATTATTGTCGACTTCAGGAACAAAAAGCACTGTCACCCACCACTCCACATCAACGGCACAGCAGTGAAGACTACAGACAGACAGCACCATGTTCCTGGGGGTGCATATCACAAGCAGTCTGACCTGGTCCACTCACACTACATCACTATTTAAGAAGGCACAGCAGCGCCTACACTTCCTGCGCAGGTTGAGAAGAGCACAGCTCCCCCTTCCCATCCTCACCACGTTCTACAGAGGAACCATAGAGAGTGTGCTGACCAGCGGCATCTCCATCTGGTCGAGAGACTGCAACGCCAAAGACTGGAAGTCTCTGCAGAGAGTGGTTAGGACAGCAGAGAAGATCATCGGAGTTTCTCTCCCTCCCATCAGAGACACCGCTCATAAACGCTGCCTGACAAAATCCCAGAACATTTTTAAAGACCCCACTCATCCTCACCATGCTCTGTTCTCCCTGCTGCCCTCCGGCAAGAGGTTAAGAGCAGAACAGCCAGATTCTGCAATAGCTTTTCCCCCCAAGCCATCAGACTGCTGAACAGCAAGTAGACCAGTAACATAAAGATTACATTATTATTAGGGCTGTCAGTCGATTAAAATATTTAATCGCGATTAATCGCATGATTGTCCATAGTTAATCGCGATTAATCGCAAATTAATCGTACATTTTTTATCTGTTGTAAATGTATCTTAGAGGAATATTTTTCAAGTTTTTAATACTCTTAACATATGAGTGAACAAATATGCTTTATGCTAATGTTTATTATCATTTGAACAATGACAAATATCCTCATGAATATTAAACACAACAACCTCTGAACATTACAAATATTCGCCTCAATTCAACCTGGCACCTCTCATACAATACAAATGGGGGGTGTGTGTGTGTGTGTGTGTGTGTGTGTGTGTGTGTGTGTGTGTGTGTGTGTGTGTGTGTGTGTGTGTGTGTGTGTGTGTGTGTGTGTGTGTGTGTGTGTGTGTGTGTGTGTGTGTGTGTGTGTGTGTGTGTGTGTGTGTGTGTGTGTGTGTGTGTGTGTGTTGGATCGTTGGAGCTATGTGCAACTCAAGGCATATGCTCGAACGGGAGCTGCCTGGACGCTGCAATCATGTTGCTGCAATCATGAGTGTGCTGACTTCTCCTACAATGTCCCGCTGTCTGGCTTCCTGCATAAAGTCAAGTGCTCGGTGCAGTTGTGGCGAAATGTCGCTCCTCTGTTTTCATTTAAACAGCTCCTCATATCCGTTAGCGCAGCTAGCTAGCACCAGATGCTAACAACAACAACAATGCACGTAAGGTCTCTCTCTCGCTCGCTCGGGCCACATTACACACACCCTCCCGGTCCTCCCGATGGCCAGTCGGTGCCTGCCGGTGAGCGTGGAAGTGTGGTCTGCCACAAGCGGGCGGCAGGAGCGGGGCTGTCAGCAGATGGTATTTTAAACTCGATGCGCTCTGAAACTACCGGGCGGCCGAGGAAAAAAAATACACGTGTTAATCGCGTTAAAATAATTAGTGGCGTTATTAACGCGTTAACTTGACAGCCCTAATTATTATGTAAAGAGCACATATTTCTTATAGTATGTCTATTTTATTTATATGTAGTAAGTCTTTATATTTTAAATGCACACTTTATCTTTAATTTTATCAGCACCACGTCACTATTATTTATTTATATGTACAATTTTAGCAAGTTTTTATATTGTCCTGTTCCTGCAGCCAGTACAACGAAATTTCGTTGTAATAGTACACTCTGTGTCTTGTTGAAATGACAAAGTCTGTCTATGTCTATGTCTTATCGATCCGGTCCTTTAACATTACTTTTATCGGTTCTTTTGGAGAAAAAAACAAGGTAAACTAACTTAACAAATTGTGAACAAAACTAACATTGCTTTTTATTTAAATTAAATACATAATATTTCACATCGAAAGAAACAACAATGTTTTAACAAATCGTATTAAATAATCTGATGACAGAACTTTAAACAGAATAGCTGAAACTTTAACAAAATAAATAACTCAGTTACCTCTAATCATAACCCATGTTTGTATAATGTAGTTAACTCGGTGTGTTGCTGCTAGCATACATAACACCTGACGTGGAAACGTTACTCGTGGATGGGGCTACAGAGCTGCTCGAAAGACAGTCGAACCCGGTGCATTCCTCCGTCTGGATGTGGTGCACTTTTGCTAAATGTTTAGACACATTGCTCGTGTTACCGCCCTTACATGCTAAACTCTTATTCCACTTTTGGTAACGAGTATTGTCCCCATCGACACGGCTATAGTTTAACCACACCTCGGAGCGCGTTCTCTCCGCCATCTCCTCTGTGTGTGTGTGTGTGTGTGTGTGTGTGTGTGTGTGTGTGTGTGTGTGTGTGTGTGTTGCATGTAGCAGCTGCGTGTGTGAAACTGCCCCGCCCCCTCGCACACAGACGGGGGATAGATCTCTTAAACGGAGTTGGCGACACTTAAACTGCAATGTAATGTTTGTGTAGCAATAATACGTATACAACATATATCGGGGTCACAGGTTGTTTATCCTTGACAGTCGCACAGTGGGCACACGCTTAGTGTTTTCATATTCAGCAAATGTGTACACGCTAAACTGCAGACCTCAAGAAGAAATAATACTTTCATTCACTCACGGCAAAAGTTACTTTACTTACTATAAAAACTCACGGTAAAAAAATGCACTCCCTATTCCATTGTCATGAAGGTGGAATCTAACTATATCCAGAATAAGTTTTATTGGATCCAGGCTAGAAACATGTTTATTTCTGCTGTAAAGTTGGGCATTTTAACATGGGGGTCTATGGGAATTGCTCCTTTTTGCATCCATCCCCTGTCGGCCACTAGATGAACTGCAGTTTGTGGCACTTCCTTCTGGGCTTCCCGGTTCTGCGCTATGAAGCGCTGATTGGCTGTGGGTGGGCCAGACGTGCATGTGGGTGGGCCCAGGCCCACCCGGGCCCACCCACAGCTACGCCGCTGGTTGACATAACTTGTAAGTTTACTGACAGGTACATACCTTGTTCACCTGGCTCAGGTGGTGGCTCTGGGGTTGTTGTGTGAGCCACCACTTGAGAATTGCCGTCTTTTTTATTAAAGAAATGTCTAATGTCCATCTTCAGAATCTCCGCGTCCGGGGCTGACAGTTTAAAGTTTAAACATTGTCACAGAGGAGAGGTACGTACCTGTCAGCCAAAAAAACACGTTTATTTCCATGCAACTCTCTGATTGGTCTGGTGGCGTCGTCTTGCCTTTGTGTTGCATTCACTGAACATGGGAAATTACATTTCTGCCGTCCGTCCTATAGGTAAAGTAGGTTAATGTATTATATTATTGAGGGAGAATTTGTCCGGGGCTAAAGAAAAAACATCCGGGGCTAAAGCCCCGGATGCCTACCCCAGGCGACGCCCCTGGCTCAGCCGCTCAGAGCCTCAGGATACTGAAATCTGTATTTTTTAAATCTTTTTTTCCTTCTAATTTGTTATTCTTTTCAAAATAACACACTGTTATTTACTCACCAATAACACACAATTATACTTGCTTTTATTTATTGGTTTAATTCCATAATCTCGGGATTTTTTGGCGTCCGTCAGGAACTGAATTTCAAAATAAATATAACCGGAAACAGATGTAGGCATTTCGAGCGATTACCCAAGATCCTCAGCTATGGTTTTAAGCTCGCTGATTGGATGTGTTAGCCGCAATGCATGCTGTGATTTGGTGTTTATATTATATGAAATCCGGAAAACATTTTTAAAATAATAAAATAATACTTAATTCCGAGTGCTCTTGCTTTTCTCTTTGAAAGTCATCACATAACGGCATTGTAATACACGGTTCGGCTGCATTACATATTACAGATCTGCCGTAGTTCTTTATTTAGAGAGCCCTGATGAGAAGACCTTTGGAAAAACTGGAAGAAATGCCGCCGAAACTGAATACTTGACGTGGATCATAAATATATCAACAATTAAACAACATCTTCAATTTCTCTTCACACAATACGTCTCCTTACAGTATCAACACTAATTCGGCTGACTTTTACATTTGATCTAATTCATAGATAGGTTATATTTACACCATAATGGTGCACAGCTGACAGAAAAGGACTGTAGTTTTTAAAGATATTACTGATTTTCTTTGAATGTAAGAATGTAAATACTGAGTCTGAAATAGTATAGCAATATGCTGTAAAATGATGTGAAAGCATGCATAAAACTATACATCTTCAGATGTTGTACATACACACTAATAATACAGAGTTATTATGGCTGTGTGTACCTTGTGTGCACCTCCTAGAGCATGTTATTGAATTATTGTTTTTATGTGTTATATTTGATTAAAAAAATATTAAGAGTACATACTTTCATAGGGGGAAAGTATAAATATAGAAATATAGAATATAAAAAATCAAGAAGATACTATAAGTGATCTCTACAATAAAACAGTTTAGTGCAGGATGTACAAAGATATTAATAGGAGGAGGTGCAAAACAGAAAAACGGATTCACCTTTATTTAAACATTAAATATTAAATATTAAGCCTGACAAAGTAATTAACGTCTAATATATTGCTTTCCTGCAATGTTACCTATGTTGAAGCACTTATTTTAACTGATATTATACACTCTTATGTATGTAGATAGAATAAGAAATGTGCAGAATATGACAGTTTAATGGTGGAGGTACACACATATTGATAGATGTCTTGTAATGCACTGTTGAGGAACCTGTGACCCAAGTTTTTCATTCAAAAAGCCCGTGATTATGGAATTAAACCAATAAATAAAAGCAAGGATAATTGTGTTATTGGTGAGTAAATAACAGTGTGTTATTTTGAAAAGAATAACAAATTAGAAGGAAAAAAATATTTAAAAATACAGATTTCAGTATCCTGAGGCTCTGAGCCCCATTTATTTTCCTCACAGACGGCAACAAAAGTCCGAAATTATACGATTTAAAATAAAAGCAATAATTGTGGCTTGATATTGAGTAAGAACATGTTTTTATGAACCACACAGCTTCCGGTCTTCCTCGACCCGACCGGAGAAAAAGACGTGCTGCAGCCTGCAGGCACGAAACACGTTACCAGTAGAAATACATTGCTTTTAAAATCGTGCTGTGCAACACGAAAAAAAGGGGCAAATCGTGTTGGTGAACACGAAATGCAGTGAGACTGGGTTGGAAAGAAGGGAGCCTCGTTCAGCTGCGAGTGTGACTACAGACAGAGTTCACTCCCTTAAGGAGTGGGAGTGGGAGTGGGTAGGGTTTGGTTTGGAATTGGGCCTTCTACTTCTTCATTTATTCTATTCTGGTGTTTTCAATTGTATATGTGCTCTGGCCACTAGAGGTCAGAGGAGGCCTATATTACTTTTTCACTCTTCCTTCAGTAGGCTATGCAGATTGTTCCTTTAAAGGACACACGTCGTCTGTTGCAATATTTCAGCACATTCTTTACATGAACCACTCGAGGGGTAAAGGCTAGATCTTGCATACTTTTCTACACTCCCACTCTTGTTGTCCTCTCTGCTACCCTTGACCCCAAATCCCAGAAGACTCCATCTACTGTTGTCTCCCTGCTGCGGGATGCACATGTTCATATCACTCAAACTGAGAGGCCTGCTGGATTTATTTTCTCTCTTTACAGTCTCTCTCTTGCAAATCCCTGCTTAAGGCATAGAGCTTTATGGCTGTCCCAAGTAAGGCCATGCATCTCTGACTCTGCATAGCTCTATGAAAGAATGGATAAACATCTTGTACTAACATCATGTACTAACATCATGTGCTAACATTATGTCATCTGATGTACGCAGGACCCAGATGCTGGTCCTTACAGTAGCTCAATGCAATGTCACCTTTAAAGGCTAGACCACAACAAAGCTGGGAACATGCTAAGCTAGTTAGCAAGCTTTTTAAGGCTGCTAATGGGGAAAGCTTTTTGCAAATAAATACTTGTTCTGACTCTTGTCTCATCACTCTTTGAATTAAATACAAGTGGAGGGTGCTACATGCTGATTGGCTATGGATGTTTTTCTTCATCCTGAACTTTCAAGGTCAAATACGCTAAATTGGCATGTCACAGTTCACTAAAGTTGACCTGGATTTGTAGACGAAAACGTTTCTCCTTACAATGATTTGATTGAATAGTTGCTTTAACTGCTGGTGTTGCGCTTAGTCTCAGTGTTGCACTGCTTGAAACAAGCGTTATGTACTGAATAAATAAAAGGTATTTTATATGAAAAGTATTATAGCCAATAGGGGTGTAACGGTTCACAAACATTTCGGTTCGGTTCGTACCTCGGTTTTTAGGTCACGGTTCGGTTCGGTACGTTTTCGGTACAGCAGAAAAAATTATCACAAAACATAACATATTTTTTTTTAATTATTATTAAACTGTGAATAATGTATTCACACAAATAAATGCAAAATATAATAAAATAAACATTAAGGTGCAGCATTTCGATGAACTGAAATAATCTGTATTTGAACTGTACTGTACTAGTACTCACAAAACATAAACTATTAGTTTTGGGTTTTTAATTATTATTAAACTATGAATATTCACTCAAATAAATGCAAAATATAATAAAATAAACATTAAGGTGCAGCATTTCGATGAACTGAAATAATCTGTATTTGAACTTTACTGTACTAGTACTCACAAAACATAAACTATTAGTTTTGGGTTTTTAATTATTATTAAACTGTGAATATTCACTCAAATAAATATAAAATATAATAAAATAAACATTAAGGTGCAGCTTTTCGATGAACTGAAATAATCTGTATTTGAACTGTACTGTACTAGTACCTAAGCAGCCAGCTTGACATTATGACTTGCTTGTCATTGTATTTTCATGTTTTTTTTAAAGAAAAATGTACTTGTCCACATTGCTTGCCGAAAGGGCAGATCTGCTGGCACTAGCAATGTCTCCTGCTGTGGAGAACACCCTCTCGCTAGGGACAGAGGTAGCAGATACAGCCAGGTAGCGCTTTGCTAACATGGCAACATAAGGATATTTGCCGTTTGTAATAGCTTTGGCTCGGTCTGAAGTCTTTGCGAGTGGTGGAGGCTTAAATGCTAGTGGGAGTTGGGTTTGCACTTCAGTCTTTTGGTACCGGTGATATTCACGTTCGGGTGATGCCTTTTCAAATGAGTGTGCAAGTTTGATGTATTGCCAGCCGCGTAACCAATGTTAGTTGAACAATGCCGACAAACAGCTTTGGTTCGGTCCACCTGTCTTTGTCCGTCATCCTTGTACGTAACTGCGAAACCAAAATGTTCCCAAACCGGAGACTTCAATGATGCTGGAGGATTTTCGAGCTCAACTTTATCTGCGTTCGCCATTTCGACAGTTCCTCAAATTACTGACTACATTTGAACGCATCCCTCTGACCAGCTCGTCCAATGAAATGACTTGCTCGCTCTATGACGCGTTGAACACAATGGGAGCAAATTACTCTGAATGCTGCGACGCAGCACCTGAGATTACTTCCAAGAAGTTGTTCACGTTCTCAATTTTTTACGTTTAACGTTATATTCATTCGGTACACTTCGGTACACACGTGTACCGAACCGAAGGGCCCGTACCGAATAATTTCGGTACGGGTACGTGTACCGTTACACCCCTAATAGCCAAATAAAAGCAATCTCAGCAAACTCTTGGATTACTGTTTATGCTCTACGTGCAGCGTAACACGATGATTTTGGGTTTTTAGTCAACAGTGTTTGGAGTGTGTGTGCACATTGCTGACTGTAAGAGACTTACAGAGCAGATCTGCAGTCTAAAGCCAGATTAAGACAGAGAGAGCTAATTCAGAGGCAAACAATGAACCATTGCTCCAGTCATAATAAGCATTTGGCCTGTGACACAGCAAACAGGCCAAGGTCCTCCACCGGATCAGAGCCGCCCTATGTTAGAGAACAAGACCGCTCTGGTTACTTGATGCAAACAAAGACATGGAGTAGAAAAAAAACTCCACGGGGTCAAATCAAAACCTACAGTCATGCTGACAAAGGCCAGTTCGGAATGCGTTTCACGGAACCAAACGGCATAGGGCTGGGGACAGAAATAATAAATACAGCCATGAAAGTTATTCAAAACAGACATTTAATGGCCTCGAACTTCAACATGAGATACATTTAACTCAGTAGTTCAGCGCACTGCTGTGTTACAATAACAGTGGGTCTCACCACACTAAAGAATGCCACAACATTAATGTCTAAAATGATATATTGTGCTGCGAAAGCTTCAACTTTATAACAATACAACTTAAGGGCTCAGTGTGTTACAAAAGTACTAAATAGCATGTTTCAACAATGCTAATGTCAATCTCCATTCTCTCCACAACCCAGTGCATTTGTGAGTGTTTGTGTGTTAAGCCTGAGTGATGATGTGTTGCAGTCTCTCTCAGAGGCCCTGCGTGTCTCTGTACAATAGTCCTGGTGTGGCTGGGACTCTGATCCCCGTAGTGTTCTCTCATAATAAACACACACAGATACATTCCTCTGTTCTCCAGTGCTGGATTAATCCGTAAAGCCCAGGCCATACCTCAGGATTTACCTCAGGACTTAACTAATCTGCTGAGTTATGTGTCACTTCCAGGACCAAACAGCTGATCGCTTTGTTTTCAAAATGCAGGGCTCCCGTCAAACCCACACCGTCCATCTTTTAACTTCCGTCTGCGATGCTGTGTCAGAACTGACTCTCAGACATCTTCGAATCCTTCCCGTTGCTGGCCGCCGTGTGTGTGTCTCTGGGGAGAGTGTGTGCGGCGTCCTGCGTCTCGGTGTCGCTGCGGGGGATGCTCTCAGGCCGGGAGCTGGACCCTTTGCCTCCCATGGTCAGGCTTTTCTGGAAGCTCTCCGAGGTGAAGTAGTAGACCACGGGGTCCAGGCAGCAGTTGAGGCAGGCCAGGCACAGAGTGATGGGGTAAAGAGTTCGGGCGAAGCGCTCCACAGCGCAGTTAGCCAGGGCCTGGGTCCGCACCAGGGCGTACAGGAAGAGGATGGAGTTATAAGGGACGAAGCAGATGATGAAGATGCCCAGATGGACCAAAATCATCCGCAGAACACGTTTCTTGCTGTTACAGCCGCGGCCAACAGTCATCGGACGCCGAAGTGTCCGCAGAACAAGCGAGGAACATACCAAGTTGGCCAGGAGGGGAAGAAGGAAGCCCACAATCTGGGAATTAAAGAAGAAACTTAACTTAAAAATAGAAAAACATTAAAGCTTTGTCTCTGGTTAGCTTAATAGAGAAAGTGTATAAATGGTGTCTATTCATAAATGCATAAATCCTTCAGCGGACAATTGAAACTTTCAAGTTGTCAGTTTTTTGGCCATGAAAGGTGACCAAAATCATATTTGTGTTTTTTTTGTCAGACACGTACATAGACAGTTACTTAACAGCCACACACAAGCAGCTGTTGGTGGGTAACCACATTTTTACCGTTGCAATGCTAGGGTAGATGCAAATGTAAACATATTTGTGTTAAGGGTCTGCTGGAGAATAAATATATTATCATGAATTGAATCAGAATGTTTAAATAAAGGAAAGGTTTAAAAAAATGTGTGCATGCTGTCTCAATTAACTGGAAAGAAAGAAACTCAGCCGGTCAAACTTAAAAAAATCAGGAATCAGAATCAGGATATTGCCATTGGTGCATCTCTCGTGTTTATGGTATTATGTCTGACTTTCCTCACCTCGATGAATATGGTGATTTTGGACAGGTAGGTCTTCCAGGTGCTCTTGGAGAAGCCCTCGAAGCAGGTGGTGGCTTTGTTGTTGCTGTTAATGGTGGAGAAGAAGGTCACCGATATTCCTCCTCCGACGATGGTGAGCCACACGCCGGCACACACCAGCGCTGCGTTCTTGCGCGTGCGGATGGAGCGCGAGCGGAAAGGGTAGACGATTGCCAGGAAGCGGTCCACGCTGATGCAGGTGAGGAAGAGCATGCTGCCGTAGATATTAGTGATGAAGGCCGTTCCTGATACCTTACACAGTCCATCTCCAAAGGGCCAATGGCGGTTAACATTGTAGAAGACCTTGAATGGCAACGTGAAGACAAACACCAAGTCGGATAATGCTAAATTAGTCATAAACATGGTGGTCTCGTTACTCATCTTCATCCGGAAGCAGAACACAAAGAGGGCGGCACAGTTGGTGATCAGGCCCAAGACAAAGACCACACTGTAGACCACCGAGTACAAGTTGTACTTGAAGGAGTCGTCAATGCCGCAGTCCTCCATTCCGGTCTCATTGAGCACCAGGCTAGCCATGGTGACAGCTTCGACAGAGAGGGGGGCTCCAGAGAAAAGTGGTACACCAAAGGTGTCAGGAAAGGGGCCGGTCGAGGTGGATATGTGGGGACGGGGTGTCAGCAGGGGCTCCACCAGACAAGTCTCCTCCAAGTCATGGTGGACATTCAGACACACAAACAGAGGCAGAGACAGTCAGGATGCAGGACTGCAGGGCCGCTCAGTCATCCTGTGGAGAGAAGAGGAAAACACACGGTCACTTCCTCACTATAAAAGTTTCAGACACGAGAAGTAAACAAGTCCATAAGACGAGGCATATGGTGGATGTGTAAGCCTTTAGCCACTGAGGAAAATACATAGTGTATTTAGATGTGTCAGATTTATACCGTGTTATTCAACAGTGTGAATTTTAAATGATTGAATCGTGAATGTACAATTATGTTCGAGCCAGAGTTTTAGGATAAATGGACAATCTGCAATTCCCATAAACTTACCAACTGGAGGGCTATTTTCTGCATAAGCTATGCTTTCTGACCTCCTGCTTGATTGACTGTATACATATTGAATTGAATTAGTCGAATACAAAAAAATATATTGACCAATTACAACATTAGTATGGCATACAATCAAATGCATTTAGAAAGAATAATTTAGATTGTATGCCATACACATTTTGGTATATATTTTGGTCAAAATTATTCAAATTTTTTATTCGACAAATCAATTCAATATTAATACAGACAATCAATGGAGCAGACAATCGAAAACACAATTTGTAGAAGCGGGAGGGCATTTGGTAAGAATAGAAACATATTATAAATGCTTGATATTATAAAACAAGTCCATTTCAAGTGTTGGTATGCCTGTAGCATTCAGTTTATATGCATGTTTGTCAGTGTGCCTTTGCAGTGCATGTGTTATCCGTCAGTATAAATAAAGTGTTATCCGTCATCAGGGCTCTCGTTCACAGGGCAGTGTAGCATGCAGCACTCAGGCTGTCATCACAACTGTGAGAGGTAACTGCTTACAGATACAGAAAGTGTACTGTAAGTGAGGAGGTCAAATCAGCAGCATTCATTCATGAGCCGGTGTTAAAGAGCCCAGTTATAAAATTCACTCCAAACCGCTATAACGGCTAAGCTCCAACTGGATGAAGTAAACAAGCCAGTATGCTGGTTTGTTACAAAAGCTTTGCAGAGCTGCTCCCACCATCACCAAGCAGTGTTGTCCTCATACACAATAGTTGTGATGTCAAATATGAACAATGAAAATGATTTGATATTGTGAAGGACATTTTCTAGTCATTTACTCGTAACTAAATATTTGTGTGGGTGTGTGAACTATATTGTTGAGAATTAGTTATCTCAATCCCAATGTGCTGTTTTATATTCTACAACCCCAATAAACGTAATGTGTGTATCTCGGAAGTGTACAAATGTATATTGCAGGTTTTATAATGAGCAATTCTTCATGATTAAAAAAATATCAAAACTTCTTAAACAAAAATGCATGTGCAAAACAAATGATACAGTATTGGACAAACTTTGTGAAATTGTTAAAGTATATAACATATAACATATTGCATTAAAGGTCCCATGTCATGGCCACTTCTACTGATCATAATTCCATTGTTGAGGTATACTAGAACAGACCTGGCGGCAGACATACGTCTCTGGGCGGGAATTTGATTTACCAGGGCGGGCCCACCCCGAAACTTACATTTCCTGGGAAATCTGAATTGTCAACGGGGGGGGGCTGTTAGACGCTCAAGATTTGTCAACGGGGGGGCGGGTGAAGGAGGCGCTCGTGAATTGTTGTTACGGAAACAGATTGACGGTCTTATTATAGGCTACATCCATTGGTTGGTTTTGTGGCACATTTGCAACGCTGTGCCAACTTGGGCAAGCACGCAGGCAAACTTGAGGAGCGCACACAGGGTGGAGAGGTGGAGTGAGGTTGAGCGATGGAGAGAAAGGGAGTGCCCGGCACTTAGCGCCCGGCACTTAGCGCCCGGCACTTAGCGCCCGGCACTTAGCGCCCGGCACTTAGCGCCCGGCACTTAGCGCCCGGCACTTAGCGCCCCCATGGAACTAAGTACAGATCGCGTTCACACCGGAATAAGTTCCCTGAGGGAAGATTACGCAAATGAAGCCGCTGACGTCACTTCTTCTGCTTTGGGTTTACTGGCAGGCCGCAAACCACTTCACGGTGTATACTGCCACCCGACGTCCCCGGCCGGAAGTCCCCGGAGTTGGGGACTGGCTTCAGTAGAAGCTGCTGCTACTGAAGCCTTTGAGTAAATTGCCAGAACGCCGACACCTCCATGTTTTTTTTTGTGTTGCCATAAGTTATTCTTTCTCTGTTGGTGCACGGGGCTAATGCTAATGCTAATAATGCTAATGCCAGCAAATACAATGGCAGCTTCACAAAACTTTTCAGAGTTTTACGGGGCGTGGTTCGCAATTCTCCCAGCCAATCGAAATTGGTACTTTTTTCTCCCCAGGATAGTACCACCTCTCTAGCAGGCACTAACAATGGGGGTAAAAGTTCTCGGAACTAAGTACTCGTTTTGGTGTGAACGCAAAATTCCAGGCACTAACGGAACTAAACGGGGAAAAGTAAGGGGAAAAGTGCTCCGTTGTGAACGCGCCTAATGGGTCCATTTGGGTATGGTCACGTCACTGTACCAGGAAGAAAAAGAGAAATCTCCAACGAGGAGTTCTGGGGCAGCACAGACAGGTATTTTCTGTGTTAGAGTTTTACTCGCAACAGGGTGTACTTTGAGGGTTTGTGACTTTGCAGACCGTTTACATGCAGAAAAACCTTCATAACACACAAGGGGATGGGTAACCGGAAAAGCATGACCTTTAACATGTCCAAAAGCGACCCAAGTTATATTTATTTTAAGGTGTGCACTTAGATAATCCCTAATGTTTGTCAATAAATTGCTAATTTTAATCAAGCTAATGACATTTGGTTGTCTGTAATAGCTACGGATCCCCTGATATTGTATTGGTTATCTTCTAAAAGCTGCCAACTGATTTGTATCAAGTTTTAGACTTTAGATTTGTACAATTCACTTTTAGAACTTGGTCATTTTTAACTATATATTAATGTGACATCATCAGATGTCTGGATCATACGTTTTCTGTGAAAAAAAGGCTTACTTTTTTTTTTGCAGCAACCAAACAACATCGTGGAAACTCATTATTTCTAACAGGAAACTCCTTTATTAAGTGTTTTTACTGCTTTAAATTCCCTGGTCAGTTTGTTTTGTAAAGAAAAATTCTGCTCCCATTAAAAACCTCCTGAATAATAACGGAATTCTGATTAGGAGGAGCCAGGGGTTAAATTGGGCCGGGGCTGTCCGGGGCTCAGCACATTGGACGATGCTCTGCCTCTGACGTCATCACCCTCGAACATTTGTTTTATGTTTACAAAAAACTATATATATGTTCAAACTTTAGGGTCGATATGTGTTGACTTTACTTTAAAATAGCAGATCTCTCTGACATTTCGGCTTAGTGAACGCTTAGTGAACGTGTGTCTCTGCTCCGATCAGGAGCTGCAGCTCCTTGATACAGAGGACCGTCGTACCCAACCCGTCCTGTAACACGGAGCCCGTTTCCTAAACCATGCTAAATGTGTGCATAAAGCTGAGTTATGATCGCTCATAATTAAATAGTTTACAGTGAGATTTACCCACATACTTTTGGCCATACTCGCGCAGCCCTATGAATGGAGATTTCCACACAAATGTTCTTTAACAAGTGTGCAGAGCAATGTAGATTTAAAATAGCAATTTAAAGGTTGGATATTTGTAAAAATATGATATATTAATAACTTAAGATTTAAATACCTTTATTTGTATTGTGTGATTTGGTAGCATCAATGTGTGCATTTGATACAGATAATGGAGCGGTTACTTTAGGGCCTCATACAGTAGGCCTATAGCCCTTAAATATAATCAAATAATGAGATCCTCAACAACCCCCCCCCCCCCTCGAACCTCCACACAGAGCCCCCCCACATATCAAATCCCAATTTAACCCCTGGGAGGAGCTGACTGCATGGATGGCAACGATGGGAAAGTCAACCACTCCCATGATCCAAGGCTACTTAAAGAAAACGCCAAATTACTCTTTTGTTACGTGTCAACTTTTAGACTTTTAGTGGCAGAAAATGGCATATTGTGCATTTATTAAATGATTCAGCCAAAACAGAAGCAGAGGACATTTCCTATTTGTGCATCACCTCTCTTTCCCTCTATCTCAAAAGGAAACGCCACCACTTCTATGTCACTCCAAACTGGAAAAAATCTCAAGTTTTTATCAAGGTTTTCCTATTTCCATTTAATTAGCCTTGTTTAAAAAGTGAAGATTAACAGTTTGAAGACTGTCTGTGAACCAGGCAGGGAGAGGGTTTTATTAAAGACCGTTGAGGAAATCCAGCATTTTGGACCTCCGTTAAAGTAAAAAAAACTGAGGACATCTCTGCCTCTGGTGCATTGATTTTGACCATTATTTTATCTTTCTTTAAGAATCTCTCCCCCAATTCCTCTAACTTTATGGGACTGCCATTCCAAATCCCCTACAGCACCCGATTTAACTAGCTGGCCTTATCTTGTGTTACGCAACACAACTTAAGCAGCAGTGGAGGTGGTCAGCCTTTTGGGATCCTGTGTAAAAAACCCTGAGTGTGTCTGGAAAGATTCACTTTATCGGCCTTTTCATCATACACACACACGCAGACACACACACAAAGGCAACAGTGTGAGTGTAAGCAGTCCATCAGCGCTGTCCTGTGCCAGCTGCAGTGTGACATCTTTACTGCGTTTTCACACGCCTCCCAGAAAGAATCCTCACAATACCCTCACTGTACCCTTTTGCACCAAACACACACTTACATGTGCACAAGTCTACCCCACGTGCACACACAAGCAGGCAAACACTTACATGTGCCAGTCCACACACACACAAACACACTAACTGTAGGGTTCTGTGTACCGTGGCTCGGTCCCAGGACCTCTGACAGTGAGGGCTTCATATTCAGCTGATGTTGTTCCTGCCAAGTCTATACAACTCTGACTCTGGCTGCTATACAGTGGAAGTGAAAGGAAACAAGAGCCATTTCTATTACAGACGAGTAGCAGAGACACATTTGAAGCATGTTTTGGATTTCTAAGAGCCCTGCTGAGGGAATTCAGACCTGAGTGTGTGTATGGATTTCATATACAGGTCATGGACAGCTGCACAATTAAAGGGTCGGCCGTGGCAGTGACAGAAACAAGCCTCCGGGACCCGCTGGTCCTAACGGATCGAGTTCAGGCTCAGCTCGCATCCAGCTGTTCCTTTCTCTCACATGCTAGGAGGAAGAGGAGGGCAGAGAGAGAAGGGTGGAGGACAAGCAGAACATCTTAACTGCATTCAGCCAGTATGGAGTTAGTGTTCAGAGTGTGTATTCAATCAGAAAGGTCTTGTAAGAATTGTGTTTCAAGTTACATCACACTCCACCAATATCATGATTACGTGAATACGAAGTCCTCCAAGTGCTACTTTATAAGGTTGCTAAATATTTGAATCTTATTGGAGCTGAAACGGCTGGTTATTAACTACGTTTCTTAAAGAAATGGAAAAAATTGAGGCCAACTGCAATTTAGTGACTGAATAAAACGATGTACATTTAGTTAGGCTACATAAATGAAGTACAGCACTTCAGAAAATGTTATGTAACTGTAAACTTCTAGTTCACTACATGTTGGTGCTTGAGTCAGATAAGAGATTAGTCAATGGACAGAAAATATATCGCCAACTGTTTTGACATTAATTGAAGGAAAAATGCTGTTATCAGTCTTTAAAATATAGAGATGTCCTCTTTTTCTGTGTTTTACATCATATTAAAGTGAATATCTTTGGGCTTTGGACCAACAAAACATTTAAATACATCAACTTGGACTTGGAGAAACTGGGATGCACATTTAAAAAGTTGTCTTGCTTTATGTAGACCAAACTATTACAAGAGAAAAATAATCCACGGATTAAACATTAAACACCTAGACATTGATGCGTCACTCATAATTATAACATTATTATGAAATGTTTCATTCTGCACGCTAAATGCTTTTACTTTAACTATAATGTTGATGCTAATACTTATGTAGGCTACTTTTACTTTAGTAGCAATTTTCAAGGATATGATAACTTTCCACCACTGCTGTAATTCAGAGTGATATTTGCTTGAGCCTATACTGAAACGTGTTGTTCTGTACATCTGAAAACACTTGAGTTAAACCGTATGACACACATACAATCTAAATTACAATTTACAACGTTAAATTATTCGGAAAACAGTTGATGAAAGCTCTTGAAAGAGCTGTGCAGAGACCATAATGTGTGTAGTGTATTGCATTAGCATGTATTGAAGCTAGTTTGTGTACAGTTCAAAGACCTGTCACACACAGTACATCTGAGCTCTTTGCAGCCTGTAGCTGCTTTTTGTCAGCTCGTTACAACTGCTGTAATTCAATTGTGTTGCTATTTCTTTTATCTACACAACAGCTATTGTTTTAGTGTTCAACTAAAGACAACACATATTTTTCAACTCTACACAGACAGTATTTGTGCGGACTTACTGGCAGCGCAGTGGATGGTGACAGCTCACCTCAGCTGTCAAAAGAGAAACTCCATACTTTTCCCTCTCAAATGTTGTGGTGCTGCTCAATGTTTTAGTTTCCAGCTGTCCCAAACTAACACCAAGGAGTCACGAAACCAATGTTAAGCTAGTTAACGTAGCAAAACTCTTGAGTTGTTCAATTAATCCTCACGACGTCTCTCCGTCCGTCCGCTTGAAATGAGTGCAGCATCTCAGAGTGGAGCAGCTCGCACGGCCACAGGAAACGAGACAATAGCACCTCGACTGCGCGGGGGGGGGGGACAAGGAGGGAAGGACATAGGGGGAGAGAGGGAGGGAGGGGGGACACAGGATGGATCAACTAGAGCTCAAATAATCAAACTTTTATTTTATAATACAAACCTCAGCATCACATCACAGTTAATGTGATAACCATAGTCTATGTGATAACAGGCATTTCTGCTGTTTCATTCACGGAAAATGTACTTCCGGTACTTACACTAAACGTGGGTGTTTTACATTATTAGCCTTTTCTCTGAAACACTGAAAAAAATGAAACGTTGAATTTAGATAAATGAATGCAGTATATTATAGGGATCTGGTACTTGTTCAGCCTTGAAGTGTTCTAAACACATTTGACACATTGAAGTCTTTTAAACTTAGATTAAGTGTTTGTTGACATTAGAGAGCAAATTAACATCCCATAGCGAGAGACAGTCTCACTTGTAATTGTGTTGTGAGTCTGTGTGTCCTCAGGGAAGTATCCCTTGACATGTGCACTTCCCGAGGTTTCTGCTGTGTGTCTCCCTGTTAAAGGCTTTTCGGGGGGGGGGGGTTCCATCTAAAGCAAGGTTGGAAAAGTAAAGAGAGTAGGCTATAGTGTGTATGCTGTAAAGATTACAAACCCCCTATAAATGCAATACTTGATTTGTTAAATTGGACATTTATTGAATATTATTTGCCAAAATCATGCAAAAATTGCCCTTGCTTTCGGTCTAAAAGCAGCAAAAGGTATTGTTAACCTTGGTGAGTGTTGCCTCAGAACAACAGCACAATGATATTTTGGCCGATCAAAGTCCTGACACACCATTGTTACAATACAATCTTTATGTCTGAGGCTCCCAAAAGAGTTATTTTTAGCCAGGTGTCAGGGCGGTGTTGGCCAGTTTCCCATTGTGCCCAGGCTGGCATGGGACCGTGGTTGTGTGCATGTGTGTGTGTGTGTGTGTGTGTGTGTGTGTGTGTGTGTGTGTGTGTGTGTGTGTGTGTGTGTGTGTGTGTGTGTGTGTGTGTGTGTGTGTGTGTGTGTGTGTGTGTGTGTGTGTGTGTGTGAGTGAGTGAGTGAGTGAGTGTACAATAGCAGCAGGGAGGACAGGACATCCTGCTTACTGCACAAGCTGCCAGACACACACACACACACACACACACACACACACACACACACACACACACACACACACACACACACACACACACACACACACACACACACACACACGCACACACACACACACACACACACAATTATTTAACATGCACACAGATGTTACACACCACCAGATGTCTTTCACCTCAGGATAGTTGGTGTTGAAGTTCTGTGTTTAAAGACGTATGACACACATTGTGATAAAAACACGTTTCCTTAATGATGTTTCATATTCCAGAACTTTCCTTTGTTTCGTCAGCTTGAATATGATATTGCTTCATAATCGTTTTCTAATCTTTAACAAGAGTTTCCTGTTCATTTGGAAAAATACATAATTTTGGCAGCAATGACCCATCAGACTATTATGGGGTAAATGGCATTGGTGGTAGAGATACAAAAACAATATTCATTATATGTAGTGTATTATCTTGAGGAGATATAGGATATCCTAAAATAAGAAAATAAACTATAATTATTCTGCTTTTGCCAAAGAGTGACATTGCACTTTAAATCCACGTTTGTTCAAAATGTTATCACTTCCTCATTTTATATGTGGCATGACAACATTTTATAAACCGTAAAAAGGCTGCAATTTAATCAATACCTCCGCCAATTGGGTTGTGTTTTTCAATTTGGTTTGTTTGTTTGCTTGGTTGTCAGCTGCAAAACAAAAACTCTATATACTGGCCCGATGTTATTAAGCTTGGTGAAATGGTGTAGCATGAGCAAACAAAGAACCCATAAAAGGTTGGATTGGTTCGAAATCTCGGCACGGATTTTCCATTGCTTTTTCCATATAAAGACATCCTTAGAGTAGGTCTGCATTCTCTGACATTTTAGTTTTCTAGTTAATACGATTTTTTTCCTACAAAACGTACAATTTATTACACTGGTTTTGTTTTAGAACACATCTCCGGGTTAAGGAATATGATGCTGCTTTGCTTCAAGGTTAATCCATATTCTGTTCATGTGATTCACAATTTCAAACATATCATGGCAGTAACAGGTATTTTGCCAAAACAAGAAATCTTACAAACTAGTTTCGATTGTATCCTGTGGGGAACACGGATGTCTGTACCACATTTCATATCAATTCACTTGCTAGTTAATCAAATATTTCAGTCTCGATGAACCCAGTGACCAACATTAGTGTCATTAGCACATTGACACTTGCGGTTCTAAAAAACGCGGATCAAAGCATTCTCATCTTTATTTGTACGATATCATACAAAAAGGACATCTTTAATGATGCTTATGACTTCAAATTTGTATTTTTGCCTAATACAGTTGCAAGAAAAAGTATGTGAACCCTTTGGATTCTCCACACAGCGTCGTGTGTTCCTTCCAAACAACTCAACTTTGGTTTCATCTGTCCACAGAATATTTTGGCAGTAGTACTGTGGAACATCCAGGTGCTCTTTTGCAAACTTCAAACGTGCAGCAATGTTTTGTCTGGACAGCAGTGGCTTCCTCCGTGGTGTCCTCCCATGAACTCCATTCTTGTTCAGTGTTTTATGTATCGTAGATTCGTCAACAGAGATGTTGGCATGTGCCAGAGATTTCTTTAAGTCTCTAGCTGACACTCTAGGATTCTTCTTCACCTCATTGAGCATTCTGCGCTGTGCTCTTGTACTCATCTTTACAGGACGGCCACTCCTAGGGAGAGTAGCAACAGTGCTGAACTTTCTCCATTTATAGACAATTTGTCTTGCCGTGGACTGATGAACATCAAGGCTTTCAGAGATACTTTTGTAACCCTTTCCAACTTTATGCAAGTCAACAATTCTTAATGGTAGATCTTCTGAGAGCTCTTTAGTGTGAGGCATGGTTCACATCTGGCAATGCTTCTTAAGAATAGCAAATTCAAAACTGGTGTGTATTTTTTATAGGGTAGGGCAGCTTTAACCAACACCTCCAATCTCGTCTCATTGATTGGACTCCAGGTTGGCTGACTCCTGACTCCAAGTAGCTCTTGGAGAAGTCTTTAGCCTAGGGGTTCACATACTTGTTCCACCCTGCACTGTGAATGTTTACGTAGTGTGTTCAATAAAAACATGAAAACATATAATTGTTTGTGTGGTATTAGTTTAAGCAGACTGTGTTTGTCTATTGTTGTGACTTAGATGAAGATCAGAACATATTTTATGACCAACTTATGCAGAAATCCAGGTAATTCCAAAGGGTTTACATACTTTTTCTTGCAACTGTAGCTATCAGGTCAGTTCGTTAAACTGAAGTTGGGCAACAAACTCACCTTAGACAAGAACAGCCATGTGACTCACACATTGATTCATGTCCTTTAAGTAACAGATGTTTTGGTAAAAAAAGAGTACTTTTTTAAAATAGTATCTGCTCTTTAGATGACTTCTGGCAAAGAAATCCTGTATCATCAAAGATGAGATGCCGGCAAGAATGATGTCATATCAGTTTCACACTCAAATGACTCTATATGTAACTCCCGCATAACCAAGTCTGACATGGTAATTGTACAACTTTGGTGTAATGCTGTTTGCCTGTGATCGAATGAAAGTGAAGAAGCCAACTGAGAGCAAGAAACAAAACTAGTATAAGTGAAGGCAGAGGAGCAGAAGCTGTGTTGAAATGTCCTGATTGGATCAACCAGAAGACATGTAAGGTTTGATTAGGTTGCAAAAACAACCCCTCGTTCTGACACACACACACACACACACACACACACACACACACACACACACACACACACACACACACACACACACACACACACACACACACACACACACACACACACACACACACACACACACACACACACACACACACACACACACACACACACACACACACACACACACACACACACAACCACACACACCACTCCTCCCTCCTTATTCTCTGTGTTTGGTAACGGTAACTAAGCTGCACTGCCCCGGCCGAGGCTTTGTGAGTCACACCAACCAGAACAAAGACCCCATTACTGCCCCCCCCACCTCCGCCCTCTCTCTCCCTCAATCTCCTCTCTTCTTCGACCCCTCTGTCCTGCTCTCCTTAAATGCGATGATGAGTGTGTTTCCTCTCCTCTCCTCCCCTTGCCTCTGTCCATCCTCCCATTCATTAGCTGCAGGAGGTTTTAGGCGCAGCCCCGTCGTGCCATACATACCTCGGCCCTGACAACAGGGCCGGACAAAGGCAGTAAGGCAGGAAAACACAGGAGTCTTGAGCTTTATGGACTGATATTAACATGACTTCAGTGGGGTGTCCTAAGTGTATGTCTATACCTGCCCCTGTGAGCTAGCTCTGACGTGATCACTCATCCAGAGAGAGCGGAGTCCAGATCAATGCAGCTGGCTGTGACTGAGACTCCAGATACTCTGCAGCTCATGTCGGAGATTGAGCACTGGCTGTTTATCCCATAGCACTGATAGGTGCAGCATGAGCAGCCATGGGTGAGCACTGGTTTTTCAGAATGAGAGACAGACAGGCTGACCAGGCTGACCCCGGCCTGTGTGCAGACAGAGCAGGCTGTTTGTCTCCATGATATAATGGGCTGATGAACTTTGCCTCAGGGTCTATACAGCAAAAAGTCGACTGTCAAAGGTTCGTTAGGTTCATTTCGACACATGGGTTGAGACAAGTTTGTCTGTATTGCACCTTTCACCATAAGCTGCATTGTATTGCATCTCAATGTTTACACATGAACTTCTCTGTACATTTTTCCATCCATTGCTTACTGCTTTTTTTTTAATTTTTTTTACTTAACTTAGTCCGGGGTGGGTTCATTGCATAGAACAATGCTGTCTTTTGCAGGATAACAATGATCACTTTTATACATTTACATTTTGTACTGTCTTCATTATATACATGTTGATGTGCATAACAAATTCAATACAATTAAATTAAATTAAATCAACTTTACATTAGACATAGCAGGTGTTAGGAACATCTAGAAACAGGGATTGTGGGTAAAATGTTGTGTCTCAACCTTTACAGTCTATGGTCTCAACACTACAAATGAATGGCGCATTTCCACTACAGCGCGGAGCGCGGTTTAATCATGCCGTGCACGGCCCGTTTTTGGTTGTGTTTCCACTAGGCGTAGTACCGGCTAGCGGGTACTATTTCACAGTTTTTCTGGCCCCATAAAATCGAGGTTCTTAGCGGGCCAACAACCAGGCTGAGTCGGGCTGAGTATCAGTGGCGGCAGGTGGAAATTATTTTAGGTGGGGCTATTGTAATGGTGAATAAACCACACGGGGAACATTTTGAGAAATGACCCCTTAAATTATGACTTCTGGTGATGTTAGAGATATGAGAAGACTGATCAATACCTCCATAATCTTCAGTGTGGTTAGCTATGAATCTTCCAAAACTTCTAAATACCTTGTCCTGGACAGTTTCTACAGTAAACTGTGCAACAGTACAGTAGGCCCACACAAACTGCAGAACACCGGTTCTGTGGGAACACTCAAATGATTTAATTCCCATTTAAAATCAGGAGACTAAATACAAACATTATATGCACATTATGCAGACACAGACGTGGTTCAGAAACACAGAAATATTAGAAAACAGACCATTAAGGCAAACAATCTAGTTTGATGGATGCTGTCAAAACTCAACTATATACAATAATATGTGTGTGTGTGTGTGTGTGTGTGTGTGTGTGTGTGTGTGTGTGTGTGTTTATTTATCACGGGCACATAGTATCTGTCCCCAGCTGTTTGAAGAGCAAGCATGGGAAACAAAAGACAGCGTTTACCTGTTTGCATCCAGCTAGTCACACACACAGTTACAATCACAACATTGATGTTAACGATCGTAACTGAAAGGCTGCCTGTCAAACATAAACATTCAGCCACGTGACTTGCAAACTCTCGTGAGAGTTTTACACAAGACGGATCCTTTCTAGCCATAACCCGGCACCGGGCGGGCGCTGACATTGGCGCCCGGTGATCATCAGATTTGACGATGCTGATTGGCTGAAATTATGTTTCGGAGGCATAGTTTACAGATAGCAACAGTCAGCTGCTAGTGGCTGCTGCTGCACTGGTTGAGGGCTCCTCTCTTAGCGACCAGACGAGAGAGGGTAATGATACACGGGTAAGGCCAGGCAGGAAACATGTGACTTATCAGTAACTTTAGACATCGTAACACAATTTGAAACGAGATTTTGTTGTAGATTATACATTTTACTGATTCCAATTATATAATATTTACCTTGTTCATTAAAAAGAAAAAACAGAAAAAAAATTCTTTTTTTATATATATTTTTTATTTTTATTTTTAATGTGGGAAGAGGTGGGGCGGCGCCCCTAGCGCCCCTATGGGCCGGCCGCCACTGCTGAGTATGCTAAACTAGAGAGAGAGAATCGCTGGCAAGGGGGCTACAACTACAACAAAATGAACATATTTTACCGTGATTTATTTGTAATACACGTTTCAAAATGATGCAGAAGTAACAACATACTGATACCGGTTAGTAAAAACCATGAATTACTGCTTTAACAAGTCTGCAGACAGATGGCAGGCGAAACATCTTTTAAAATGCGTGTTCTCTAAATGGAGATCGGCTAAGCTAACGACCGTCCATACTCGCAACAACGGCCTATACAGACATAAATAAACCAGTGAATGTATTCGCCATGACACAGACAGTCTGTGGTTTGAACAGATATGAGGAGCTGTGAGCTTGAGTGCTAACAGCTAACGGCTGATGTTGTTTTTCTGTGGTTCGCATTGAAGATGACGTCATGGCTCCGCCTACACTGCGTTACTATAGTTACTGCCCCAGCTACTAAACTGTAATGGAGACGCAGCATAAAGTGATCCTGGCCTAACAAGGCCTAACTATACCGCAGGGTTGCCAACTCTCACGCATCTGGCGTGTGACACACGCTTTCACTCTCAATCTCACGCTCTCAGGCTGTCCAAACTATTCTCACGCCAAAAACAAGATGAACCGGCGATCGTTTTTGGTTGGTTATTTACAATGTTGAGTTGACAGCTGCTCAAGCTGTCGACCCGCTCCCTCCCCGCCCCCACCACTCTTAACAACGTTAACAGACAGCAGAGCAGTGGAAGCCGGTTGGTCAATCCCCGACCCGTATTGCGCATATCTAAGATCCAGTAGAAATGATAAAAAATAAAAGTCTGCTGCTTATTGTTCTACGAGGCCAAAATATAGTCAAAGAGTATATGAGAGTGAGAGTGTGTTAATTCATATATTTGGCAGTTTGGAGTAAGTCTGTAGATTTGTTTGTGTGTGTGTGTTTCATGTATAGGTCTCTCACAATAATTAATTTTGTTGGATACATTTTCCCGGAAATGATTGCAATAAACGATAATATTGTCGGCACCGTTGTATGACCATTTTAGACCACTGACATAATGATAATATATAAGTACATCCTTTCAAACTGCTAGTCACATCCTCATGTAAATGGAAATGTATCGAGGTCAGAAAAGTTATCGAGTTCATTTTTATTTATCGTACGATAAGTCAATTAATTGCTTATCGCGACAGGCCTATGCACACAATAAAACAGTGGAAAAAAACATGTGTTTGACAGTGACAGAGTCGAAAGGGGGTTCTAAAACTCCGTGTAAAAGTCAAGAGGGAAAACTGTAGCGTAAATGATTCTCTAAAAGATTGTGTTAAGTTCAAGACAACATGTGAAGCATTAAGTAGTAGTGTGCGATCCTCATGTATTTTCAGTACCCTCACTCGTTGTATTTTTGCACCAAATTATCCCCACAAAGAGCCACCTGGGGGGTATACTACGAAGCAGGATTTTCACTTAGCCGGCTAAATTCAGGGGAAACTCCGGCTTTCCGGTCCTACGAAGCTGGTTCTCTTTTTAGCAGGCTAGATCTCCATGGTAACTTAAGCTCAGCGGCTAACCTGGTCGGGACCAGGTTAGGTTGCAGGCTAAGAGCTCAACTCAGTGAAAGCACTGCCTGCTGGCCAATCAGAGCTCAGTGTGCGGAGTTTAAAGCGATCAAGTCATATTACAGGAGAAAGGAAATACAGAAAAGCTGCCGTTGCAGGAAAGACGGCCGGCAAAAATCACCTACTGTGTGAACGTGAACATTAATAGAATATCACCTCCCATCTTCAGAGCAATCTGACTATTATACCATTAAGTACATTAAGTACAGTCCGCGGCATATCACTTCATAATGTATCATATATCTCCTTATCTGAGTCAGCTGAGCCGTGCAACACTCAGTGTGTTACGGTAGAGCATAAAACTAGGGCCACCAGGGTGGGTGGAGGGGGTCAGGAGGACGGGTTTGGGCTGACAACCCAGGAGCACCGCGGAGGACCCGGAAGGGATCTCGGGCGGACGGTCCGGGGGCAAGGTAGAAGCCGAGAAGGGGGACTCGGGCGGACGGCCCGGGGGCAAGACAGAGTCCAAGGTGGGGGTTATGGAGGGGCGAAGGCCACCGCAGCCGGGAAAGTCAGGGGGCCGGGCTCGAGGGCGAAGGCCGTGACTCTCAGGGGCCCGGGATCGAGGGTGAAGGCCGTGGCTCTCAGGGGGCCGGGATTGAGGGTGAAGACTCCGGCTCTCAGAGGGCCGGGCTCTCAGAGGGCCGGGCTCGAGGGCGAAGACCGGACAGCTCCGGAGGCCGGGCAGGAACCGGTGTCGACCGGACCGGATCCGGAGTCCGGGCAGGAAAGCGCTGATGGGACAGCTCCGGAGACCGGGCAGGACCCGGTGTCGGCCGGACAGAAACCGGAGCCGGTCGGACAGGCTTCGGCAGGATCCCCCACGGAAGTGGACCAGGAGTTGGCAGGAACCCCGGTGAGACAGGTGATGGACATGGGGCTGGCAGGGCCCCCGGTAGAACCTCCAACGGCACGGGATATAGGGTTGGCAGGACCCCCGGCAGGGGAGTAGACGGCGGGACCTCCAACGACACAGGACACAGGGTTGGCAGGACCCCCGGCAGGAGAGTAGACGGCGGGACCTCCAACGAGACAGGAGAAAGGGTTGGCAGGACCCCCGGCAGGGGAGCAGACGGCGGGACCTCCAACGAGACCGGACCTAGGGTTGGCAGGACCCCCGGCAGGGGAGTGGACGCGGGACCTCTAACGAGAAAGGAGAAAGGGTTGGCAGGACCCCCGGCAGAAGAGTAGTCTGCAGGACCTCCAACGGGACAGGACATAGGGTTGGCAGGACCCCCGGCAGGGGAGTAGACGGCGGGACCTCCAACAAGACAGGAGAAAGGGTTGGCAGGACCCCCGGCAGGAGAGTATTCTGCGGGACCTCCAACGGCACAGGACACAGGGTTGGCAGGACCCCCGGCAGGGGAGCAGATGGCGGGACCTCCAACGAGCCCGGACCTAGGGTTGGCAGGACCCCCGGCAGGGGAGTGGACGGCGGGACCTCCAACGAGAAAGGAGAAGGAGCTGGCAGGCCTCCCGGCAGGAGAGTAGACGGCGGGACCTCCAACGGGACAGGACATGGAGCTGGCAGGACCCCCGGCAGGAGAGTAGACGATGGGACCTCCAACGGGACAGGACAAAGGGTTGGCAGGACCCCCGGCAGGAGAGTAGTCGGCGGGGCCTCCAACGGGACAGACATACGATTGGCAGGACCTCCGGCAGAGGAGTAGTTGACGGAGCCCCCAACGGGACAGGACCCGGAGTAGGGACCCTACTCCGAGAGGAGACTCGAGAGGGGAACCAAGGGGGGAACTCGAGAGGGGACTCGAGAGGGGACTCGAGAGGGGACTCGAGAGGAGACTCGAGAGGGGAACCGAGGGGGAACTCGAGAGGGGACTCGAGAGGAGACTCGAGAGGGAGACTCGAGAGGGAGACTCGAGAGGGGACTAGAGGAGGGACTAGAGGAGGGACTAGAGGAGTAACTAGAGAAGGGAACTCGAGAGGGGACTCGCGAGGGGAACTAGAGGAGGAACGAGAAGAGGGACGAGAGGAGGGACTAGAGCAGGGACTAAAGGAGGGACTAGAGGAGGGACTAGAGGAGGGAACTCGAGAGGGAACTCGAGAGGGGACTCGAGAGGGGACTCGAGAAGTGACTAGGGAAGGGACTAGAGATGGGACTAGAGAAGGGAACTCGAGAGGGGACTTGCGAGGGGACCTAGAGGAGGGACGAGAGGAGGGACTAGAGCAGGGACTAGAGCAGGGAACTGGAGAGGGGACTGGAGAGGTGACTGGAGAGGGGACCAGAGGGTGGACTGGAGAGGGAACTCCAGAGGGGACTGGAGAGGGAACTCCAGAGGGGACTCCAGAGGGGACTCCAGAGGGGACTCCAGAGGGGACTCCAGAGGAAACTGGAGAGGGGACTCGAGAGGAAACTTGAGATGGGACTGTGGCAGCTGGGGCCAGAGCTGGGTCTGGAAACATGGCTGCGGGGGCCGGAATTGAAGCCAGAATCATGGCTGTAAGGTCTGGTTCTGGAGCCGGAAACCTGGCTGTAAGGTCCGGAGCGGAAGCCTGGACCCTGGCTGTGTAAGCCAGGTAATCCAGTATGGACGCAAAGCTGCGTGGGCCGGTACTGGAGCATTGAGGCATGGCTGCTAGCTTGGCTTTGCGCCTCCTTCTCTTAGCAGCCGCCTGTGGCATCAAAAAAGCTGAATCCGCTGGGTCCATCTTTGGTCGGTTCGTAATGTTACGGTAGAGCGATGGAAGCAGGACCCAAATGCAGATTAAACTGATTATACCTTTATTTCAAGGATAACGAATAGAACTTGGACAGACAGAACACTCACCGGTGACCCAGGTCATGACACAAGACTAACCGACACTGAACACTGGGAGACAGGGGAATTTAAACACAGGGTCACTAGACACAGGTGGGAATAATCAGGGGTGGGGCTGACACTGATGAGCACAGGAGACACACAAGGAGTGACAGGTGAAAACAATCAGGAAATTAGA
This sequence comes from Pseudochaenichthys georgianus, assembly GCF_902827115.2. NCBI lineage: Eukaryota > Metazoa > Chordata > Actinopteri > Perciformes > Channichthyidae > Pseudochaenichthys > Pseudochaenichthys georgianus. The sequence continues at coordinate 31,462,878 of NC_047512.1, forward strand.
CACACCAGGGAAACTAACGACAGGAGGAAAAACACAGGGAAAAGGACCAGACAATATACCAAGAGGAAAACATGACGGGGAGAACAACAAAACACCCAAACCAAGACATAGAAAACGTGACATAACACAATAATCGTAACACAGTGTCACATACTGTATGCAGAAGTATTATTTTAAGCAACACATTAAGTTGACGAAACACTCGAGACAAATGTAATTAATGTCAGATCGTGTTTTAGACGGGGCAGTGATATCATAAACCTGTTAATGTACGCATTCAAACACTTTTTATTTTGCCAGCTGTATTCACCTTGCAGGTTCAGCTATGTGGCTTTGATCCTGGATAAAGTGTTTAAGTCATGGATGTTTAAAGTTTAACTTCTTCATTTTTGACTAGTATTAAAGTTCACTTTTCATTCAGGAAGTATGACGCTGCGCTGTCAGTGCGCTTCTCCATGTTTGTGATTGGTCGAATGCTCCAAATACCACCCCTTTCATGTGAACGCGCACCTAACTAGATAGGAAACGGCTGGCTTGAGCGATCCACTTGGTAACCAGCGTCGTAGTACAGTTTAGCGAGAGCGCGTATGTTTTGGATTAGGCCAACCGGCTAACTCAAACATATCCAGGTTAGGTTGAACCAGCTTCGTAGTATAGGCCCCTGATATTGTCCTTTAAATCCTGTCATCCGTCATAAACGGACGCAAAGAGCTTTCAACTGATTGCAATGTATTCCCATTGGCGGCGGTATTTGACGCTTAGGGAAGCACCGCATCCATTTATGTCGGCAGCTCTTAAAGGCAATGTGAACGTCCATTCCCATTGGATAACGGAGAATTGTACACCCGGAAGTAAGTATTCTCCTTACTGTCGATTGATTTGACAGTGATATCTCCACTACTCATCGACTCAAAAACACCAGATTACCTTTGTTAATTAAACGACATTGATAGGTTTAAATTGTGTACAATGCTTTTGTGTTTTTCCCCTTCAATTCTGAGAAACAACGTTTTCTCTGAAATGTGGAGCGCCAAAGAGACTACACTACCCACAATCCCCAGCTTTTGTTGTGACGACGCCTGTCCGCTTTGCGACAAACCCCGTGAGTAATCTTCAAGCTCTGGGATTGGATGTTGGAGTGGCAGTGTGCCAAGGTTACGCCGAGCGTCAAGCTCTTTGAAATGGAACGAAACCACGGCAGACTATTCAAAACTGGACTCGAACACCCCCCGAGAACTACACATGCTGGCTATTGTGTTTCGCAACATGTTCTCTATGGCACGTCTCTACTGGGAATTGTAGTTTTAAAAGACGTTTTCATTTTTACCAAAATTAGAAGTTGACAGTATTAAACTGTGTACAGCCCTGGAGGTTTAGGCGATAGGAAACAAATTAGTGTCTACAAATTTAAAACATGTAATTACTAAATGGGTGAAAATCGCTTGTATCCATAATGGGCAGCATTAATATATACCCACATGAGCTCATTGTTACTTTGTAATTCTATTCCACTACAATTCAGAGGTTAACCTGGTATTTTTACTCCACTACATTTATTTTAGTTACTTTGGAGACTCTGATTAATGATGTGAAATATAAACAACCCTTAAAGCAGACTTTAGTTACACCTGAGTACATTTCAGGGAAAGGTAATTGTCAAGTGCCAACAATCAGGAGAGATATTTGATTGTTGGTGCTTGAGAAGACTAAACATTTATCTGCAGATCTCTAAAGTATATTCATTAATCGTTATTCTCTACTAATAGTTAATTAAAAACTTTATATAATTGCTATTTTGCACATCCCATTCAAGATTTCAAGATTTTCAAAGGTTTATTGACATATCATATACACAACTACAGTGTAGTTATGCAATGAATGAAAAACTTGGGTCACAGGTTCCTCAACAGTGCATTACAAGACATCTATCAATATGTGTATACCTCCACCATTAAACTGTCATATTCTGCACATTTCTTCTACTATCTACATACATAAGAGTATAATTAATGTGTATAATATCAGTTAAAATAAGTGCTTCAACATAGTTAACATTGCAGGAAAGCAATATATTAGATGTTAAGTACTTTGTCATGCTTAATATTTAATTAATTAGTTAATCATTGTACACAATTTAAACCTATCAATGTTGTTTAATTAACAAAGGTAATCTGGTGTTTTTGAGTTGATGAGTAGTGGAGATATCACTGTCAAATCAATCGACAGTAAGGAGAATACCAACCCAGTCTCACAAAAAAACATGTAATAACTACGTGGGTCCACAACTTGGGACGTAGTATTTCTACAAAAACTCAGAAATTGTAAGATCCCTACGTTTTTTTTCACCATTCATTTCCAATGGCTGGCGTCTATGTCACGTGATCTTCAAATTTCTCCCTGCAGAAAAAAAAACCATGGCCGACATTCGTTTTATTCTCGGTGTAAAATGCCTATTTTAAGGTTAGTTTGGCCATTAAAATGCGTTTTGATGTCATTTGATGCGAGAAATATGAGTTGTTATTTCAGATTATGTGTGCAGTGGATGTACATGATCTTTAGTTTGCTAGTTATTACGAAGATTACTTCAGGAAATTGTGTCCATTCTACGTTTTCATTGTTACCAAGGTGGTTGCTAGGGACGCTGCTATCGATATTATTTCTGTTATGTTGTGTAACTGTTTAATGGTGTTATCTTTATTGCTACCCCCTTCCCCGTCAATGTATAGTGTTGGTCCACAGCGCAAACGTATTAGTTTAACAAAATCCGCATCTAAAATTGTGGCATAGATCTACGTTATTTTCCCCTGTGCAATTCTCCATTTACTCAACAATAACACATAATTATCCTCATGTTTATTTGTTGGATTAATAAACACAAGTTGGAGTCCGTCAGGACCGAGGGTCGGAGCAGCTCATTTGCTTTAGAGAATATTACACCCGGAAGTAAGTATTCTCTCCGCTTCGCTTGACAAACCCCGTGATAGTCCTCAAGCTCTGTGATTGGATGTTGGACGCTCGGCGTAACCCTCGGCGCACACTCAAGTGGGTTGAGGGTTACGCCGAGCGTCGAACAGCACTTGAAATGGGATGGAACCACGGCAGACCGTCCAAAACTGGATTTGAACGGGTCCACCCCGTCCCCCCCCTCCCCCGCCCCGTCCCCAGAACTACACATGCTGGCTATTGTGTTTCGCAACATGTTCTCTATGGCACGTCTCTACTGGGAATTGTAGTTTTAAAAGACGTTTTCGTATTTCCCATAATAAGAAGTTGCCAGTATTAAACTGTGTACATCCCTGGAGGTTTAGGGGATAGGAAACACTCAAATTTAAAACATATAATTAATAAATGCATGAAAATTGCTTATGCCCATCATGGGCAGCATTAATATATATACCCACATGACAGCTAAGGTCAGAAGAGCTTTATTTAACAGCTGGTCTTATGTTTGTGACCCCTCCTGTTGTTAATTGATAAGCCTGAAACATGCATGTAGGTTGTTAGGAGATGTAAATGTTAATTAGGCCGCATTTCCAAATCTCCTCGAGTCCCTACACAAGCCATTATCTTACAGGAAGGGAATCCAGATCATACAAGTAACCGTTTAACAATAATCCACTTTAATGGTAATATACAATGCAATACAATCAAGTACAATCAATACAGTACAAATTACATACAGTTCTGTGGGATCCCACATTTACCTGATACTCACGTGAGCCAGCCAGCCAGCCAGCCAGCCAGCCAGCCAGCCAGCCAGCCAGCCAGCCAGCCAGCCAGCCAGCCAGCCAGCCAGCCAGCCAGCCAGCCAGCCAGCCAGCCAGCCAGCCAGCCAGCCAGAGGAGAAAGAGGCCGAACACAGCGGGGTTTCTGTCTATATCCCTCGCTGACCCAAGGAGGAGTTATCTGCGCCTCCCTTCCAGACCAGTGATTGGCTGCCCCAATTATCATCAACACCCCACATCAGGGATGACTGTATGTTAACTCCTGACCTTCCCCCTCTTCCTGTGTCCTCTAAAAACCACATGTTAGCAGGCCCAAAACCAGCCCAGTTTTCTACACAAATCATTTTCAATCTTCTTCACAGTTTGCATGAATACATACAAATATTTCCTTACAATTCCCTCTTTTGCACTCTTAAAAAAGAGAGTGCAATTTATACAAGGCACTTGCAAAAAACTGCATCCTTGTCTGCTGAGTCTCCATACGTTTTATTCTCAGTGTCCACAGTGAAGGGCACTCCGTCCAGGCTCTCGTTGCAGATGACGCAGCGGAAGCAACCGGGGCGGTAAGACTTCCCCAGGGCCTGCATGTCCATGATTAGATGTCCACCTGCGTTGCACGTGTCTGCCGACTGCTGGAACCCAGAGTACAGAAAGTCCTCTTCACAGAAAACCCTTCCTGCGTCATAGTAGAACGCCTTCCCTCTCAGCCTTCGACTACAGGCGCTGCAGGTGAAGCAGCTATCATGGTAGAGGCTGCCCATAGCTTGGCAGGCCTGGCTGGCTCCATACACCGTCTTGTTGCACTTAACACACACTCCTGTTTCAGCGGAGAGTGGAGTCCCCTGTGCCATCCTGGCTTGCCGTGTCTTTGTCCCCTCTGATCCGCTGACGGCGGCTTCCGAGTCGATGCTGAATAGATGTCCTCCCGATCTTCCTTCTCCGGTCCGATGATGATGCCTCCCGGGACGACTGCTGGATGGATGATGGATGTCCTCGAGGTCCTTCTCCTCCAATCCGCTGATGACAGCATCCGAGTCGACCTCCATGACGAGAGCCAGATCTGTCCTGATGTCGTCTAGGGTCCTCGCAGGTGTTTTCCCCCGCCGCACACTGGCTCCGCACAGTGGTACCAGTTGTCCCCCTTTCCTTGTAGGCGGACGGCATGGGATGTCCTCTGGGTCACTCGGTCGGGGCCGGAGAGCCTGGGGTTGACAGTCAGCCTCCTGCGTCTCGGGTCCCCCTTTTGGCATCCACAACCTGTGTGGAGAAATCTGATACAAATCCCTCAAGCCTACGCTCCGGGCTCTGGGGCCCTCGGCTGTTTGACCCACCAGTGCGTGGCAACTTGGAGCCTGTTGGTGGGGTGTCTTAAAACAACAGACGTCTGAGCACAGGTTTTCTAAATTAATTGTGCAGCTTCAGAATCTTAATACTTGGACTGTGCCCACTAAATAAGAACCACAACATCTTTAGGTAAACTAAATAACATATTTCAATAGCTCTGAATTTCTGACAAGCATCTGTATTTATTTAAATGAAATCCCTGAGATCCCATTAAAAGTCTAAAAATATGATTTGAACTGCTAATGTTTCTGGTAAAGAAACACACTAATCTTATGGATTCAAAAACAACCAAAATCACAATACTAACAAAGTGAATGGCTTCCTGGTGATACTGCTTCTACCCGTCAGTTCTTAGATATTATCCTACTAAAAAATGAATACAAAATTCCAACAAACTGTCATCAAATGTCTTTCTATTACAAATGTAGATGAAATGTATATCCCCATAATGACCTAAACAATAAAGTCTATGGCTCTTACTTCTTTACCAGGCTAGTTACATGATGTTGTCTGTTGAAACATTACTCACCGGTCAGTCTCTCCAGTATTCCATTCTGGACTTACATCTCTCTGGCAGCCCCTTGGCCACGGATTCTCTATCTGTGTTACCTGCTATAACTCAATCAATATTAGAGACATGTCAATATTCATCAAACAGTCTCTTATCCCCAAATATGGAGCAGGTCAATTCTAAAACTGTCAATCAATGGTCAGATTGAACAATGGAGTTGGGCAGCAGGTTCCTTTCAGTCCCTAAATGAAAAATGTACATTGTAAAGTTTACACTCCCCCTTTTTTACACATTCTCTCATGTGTAAACAAAAACCTGTATGGGAAGAAAACCTTCAGGTCATAATGGATTATAAGACAATACCAAACATTTTTCCCAGTAAACACTTGAGAGTGTTTCTCTCCATCATTCAGTCCTAAAAGAAACAGAATTCCAAATTTCATAGTTTGAGTTTCACATTCTTCAAACCGCCACCTCCTGTGGGAGTGAAACATCATGAAGGTTAGAAACGGTTTCCCCTTTTGTGCAATGTTAGGAAACCTCTCATTTCACACATTATTATCACACAAAAATAATGTGTTAGTCCAAAACATGCTTGATTAGTCATCGTTTTAAATCATGCAGTTGCACTGATCAGGTGCAGACATACACTCACTCACACTGTCAGGTTGTAAAGTCAGGTTTTGGTCAGGTTTGGTCAGGTACACCTCAGAGTCAGTCATTGACAGTGCCTTCCCAAGTTACCCTGTCTGTCAGTTGGTCTCCGTCTTTTTGGCCATGTGGCGTGCCCTGCAGAGATGTTCCAGCACAGGCCAGCATCCTCCGTCTATACAAATCTGTATATATGGAGCGCCATCATTTATTAATTCACAATTACAACTATAATGTTCAAGATATCTCCAACCCCTCCTTGCTGTTTCCCACATTCCCTGAAAAGTGTCTAGCCAAAAAAATGTCACTTCCTTATTGTACTATTACTATTACTGCAATTCATTTACACCTAATTAGTATTAAAATGACTAATAGATCTATTTCAGAAACATGTGTACTTCACTATCTTGTGTCAAAACATTACTAGGATCTGTAAAGATCTGCTATTTATTCCATAACTCATTCTATCAATTTATCTTCAATTCTGGTGCACTTAAAGAACAATGTTACCCTCTTTAACCGTGCGTGGAACTCTGGGTGTCTGAACATGAAACCAGTACCTCAAATTGAAATACTATATTTTGTTTCGAACCAGCTTTCCCTTCAACATGACCTATATAAATAAATATTTATCTGATCTTATAGAGCTGTTACTAAAACTCTCCCTTTGAACTGATCAATACTGCAACAAATTAAAACACTACCAAATTCACACACGAATAAAAAGTCCAGTGCATACTTCCTTCATGCCCCCCCCCTTTTTTTTTATCAGTGTGTATTAGACTGATTTTCCACTTCCCTTTAATAGTTCCCCTCTTTTCCGCTATTTTTATTTACCACTTGACTAATTTATGGTCCATTACGTCTTCTTATCTTCACTTATTTATCAAGTCAATTCAAGTTCTTTACAATACATTAGTAGATACCTTGTGGAGTCTTCACAATAACTAATCCCCTCTAGGATATGAAATCCATTCATCTTCAAGCAGATACTATGTCCTTATTTATGTTTTGTTCACGATAACAATGGTATAACAACCACATGTCATCAATTCTGGTCCACCTAAAAACCAATGTTAAACTCTTTAGCAGTGTGTGGAACCCTGGATGTCCGAACATGCAACCATTACTCCCTCCATTATCAAGGATTTAAAAACAGAAGTCATTTCATATTTCCTATGGTAATAACTATGCTACAATGGTGAAATCAATTATTTAGATTGGAATACTATATCTGGCTTGGCACCAGCTCTCCCTTTAACATTATCCATACAGATAAAGATTTGTCTTATAGAGTGGTTCCTAAAACTATCCCACTACTTTATTCACACGTGAATAAAAATGTCAAAGAATATCTTGTTAACCTGATGAAAAGATTGAAGAATATGGTTGTACTTTGTCATGTGGCCCCCTTTAACCCTCAGTGTGTTCTCATTTTACTCTAATAGTTTACTGCTACTTTTAATTTAATAAATCTTTCTGTCTTTACGTATTTATGCTTTAAATGTGCGTTTTGTGAATAAGTGTGTTTATGTGTAAACTCACTCATTCCCGTTTTCCTTTTCTCCTCCTCTGGTTTTCTCAAGCCGTGACCCCGGCCTCCTCACTTCTAATCGACCATGCCAACTCCTCTGATTCTGTGTTCTCTTCAGTCCATCAGCTGTAACTTCATCCGCTGTCAGCCATTGGCCCAGTTACCTCTGCATGCCCCATCTTGCACTGCTTTGCATATTATCCCCTCCTTTACAGTCTCTCTGCTGTTTTTATGGAGGGCAGATTCTGCTCTCATCTCCCACACTTTGCTCTTGTGCTCAGCTTGGAACTTCATGGTCCTGTCTGAGGGACTGATGAGCGTAGATTTCTGCCCGTCAGCATGCTGTCTGGTTCTGGATGCCACAGGTGGAGATAGTTCTGGCTGCAGTCTTGTTGTTGTCGTTTCAGCTCTGGTTCTCTGTCTGTTCGATGGAGAAGGAGGAGTTTCCTGTTGGGTTAGGTCTTTTGTCTGCTTGGAGGGTAGGGATCGTAGCCTTTTCTAACTCAGAGGGGGAGTCCAGGTCTCGGGACGCATTACCTATAAAAAATCTAGCACACTGAGGTTAAATAAATCCAACCCTTTCCACTCTGACTCTTTGTAATCATACTATCTGTCTTAATTGTTAAATGCCATCTAAACAACCTAATTGATGTCTACAAATGATATTACAAAAACTCACTCTAAAAATTGTTTCATCCATTGCTACATATGTACCCAACATAACTCTTTCAGGAAACCATTTTCTCCTATACATTGAAGTCATACATGTATCCAGCATCACATATTCCACACACTACGAAAGAACATCTACATATTTTCTCCAATATTTTAAGCTAGTTTCTATAGCAAGATTATCATGTGTGACATAATAATCAGATGTCTTGTTTGCTAACCAAGAATATTAAACTTTAAAATGTCTTTTGGCCAGTTGAAGTCCTGCTTACTTCATCCTTAAACTCTTCTTTAATTTGAAACCAAAAAAGGTCTTGGTTCTCCACCATGATCCTATCTCTATATCAAAGTCCAGACAAACTGATGATTTATCTTCAGAAACCATGAGGAATGACACTATTCTCCCTTACTTCAGTTCTAAATCAAATGAGCCAGACAGGAAACCCCCTTTAACCACTTGCTTATCCTATTATTTTTGATCAAAGTTGTGTTACAAGCAGGTTAGATCTGTAATGAATTAAAATCAATATTTAAAGACGCAATATAAGTTAAATATATTGTTAAGCTAATTACTGTTTTATTGTGAAGGCATCTCTGGCGAACAGCGGCCTTTGGCTTTTATTTTGAAAGGCCGTTCCGGAACAGCCGTGTTTCCTAGAAACACGGCAAGTTGACAATCGTTCTAATGCATTAACTATAGTCGTGAAAGAGACAAGGAGGGGGAAGGCGTGTGGAAGCAAGCAATGAACTGAAAATGCCACCAATCCTGTTTTAACGTGATGGCGAACATTGAAAACCGAAGCGGGCATAAGCACCTCTGCCATAACTGACAAGCGTTCAAAAACCTTTCTGCTTATCCCTTATGCTACAATTTTTTGTTTTATTCATAACCTAAAAATACAATTGTGATGAATAGCTTGCTTTTGTATCATTACATTTACCAACATAAAACAAGGTCTGTACTAATCAACAATGACAACCTACAGACAGCTCATTTAGTTAAATATACGCAATATATTGACTTCGCTTTTATTTATCTGACTTAATTAACGTGCTTCCCCCCCTTTCAGCCACTAGATGGCAGCAGCAGAGCACAAATGAGCTTCACTCTTCTGAGCGAATGTGTGATTATCACAGACAATCGGTCACACAGATTATTCAGGTAAAAATCACACAGATTTATTCCCCGTACAGTTTGTCCGGCTTGATAACGTGCTACATATGTCGTCACGCAGGACTCTCTGCCTACCTTGCGATCAACGTTATGTTTACGTCAGCCTTTCAAATTAATTTTTACAGACAAGGGAAACGGGAGCCGGTCTCGTCACAATGTAGGTGACGTTAGCGCTCTCTCCCAAGGATTTAACAGATAACAGTCCACTGACACTTTCGCTTATTCGGTCTCAGACTGCTATTTTACCCCCAGTTATAAACGGCGGATCGATCTGAAATATCGATCATCCAGGTTTTGCCGTGTGGGACTCACACCCACATCCCACGAACTGCACCGCTCCTACGCCACTTCAGGACTAAAATACCTGAGATCCACGCAAACTGCTCTAATTTTCGTCACGCAGGACTCTCTATACCTGGCGATCAACGTTCACGTGTTTTATATAACTTTCCTAACATGGTAAAAAATATGCATTGTATACTCCATTCAAACTTCAAAAACACTCTGAAACGCCTACAGACAATCCTACAGGGCCCTGCTATTGTCCGAGGCGTCTAAAAGTGCTTGTTCCCGACCCAGTGTGGTCCTCTGAATCCTTCCACAGCTCATGTTTATTCAGCGTCGAGTCACCATTTGTTAGGAGATGTAAATGTTAATTAGGCCGCATTTCCAAATCTCCTCGCGTCCCTACACAAGCCATTATCTTACAGGAAGGGAATCCAGATCATACAAGTAACCGTTTAACAATAATCCACTTTAATGGTAATATACAATGCAATACAATCAAGTACAATCAATACAGTACAAATTACATACAGTTCTGTGGGATCCCACATTTACCTGATACTCACGTGAGCCAGCCAGCCAGCCAGCCAGCCAGCCAGCCAGCCAGCCAGCCAGCCAGCCAGCCAGCCAGCCAGCCAGCCAGCCAGAGGAGAAAGAGGCCGAACACAGCGGGGTTTCTGTCTATATCCCTCGCTGAACGCATTACTAATGAAATGTGGGTAATATATTACCCGTTACAATGCTCAGTAACGCAGTTACAACACATTTTAACCCGAAATTAAATGGTGTTTTGTTTTTTAACAATGTACTAACATAGCGAGACATTCCGACACCAGAGACAAATTGTGCGGGTAGATTAGTAAACCTGGTGTTTACCCTTCAGGCTTCGCGTCGGGATCTTCGGGGCAGTTGAATGTTATTCACCCTCTATTCAAAAAAGAGAACGGAGCGAAAAATACTAACAACAAATTGTGTCAGCTGCGCGTGACCTGCTCCGCTGCGCATCATTTCCAAAGTGCTTCCACAGCAGTGACACACATCTGTGGATAATCATTTATACGAAAATGGTTAAAGCAACCATCACTAAACGCCAGCAACACTGATCTACTGCAGACTGCAGCAACAGGTCAGATGGGAACATCACGTTACCCTCTGTTGTGGACACTAGCTTACTCCCGCCTGACTCGCTGCCCTCAACCCCGGAGCAGCACTCTTCGTTGCCCGAAACTACGCCGCCTCTCTGCGGCCCGCGGGTGCCAGCCAGGATACCACGGCAAAACAGAGCCTGCCCAGGTAGATCTAAACAAGTACCCGCCTGTACAGTGGGGTTAGGTGGTCATTGTGCAGCTCGTGGTATACAAATAGACAAGGGCTAGAATATGTGAAAATAGTGCCATACTCTGCCATGCCTGTAGAAATGTTGGGTCAAAAATAATGCATACAATAGCACAGATGCCTTCACCACGAATGGCTACAAAAATATCTCATATCCCAAGCTTATCAACGAGCTGATGTTGCAGCTGAAATGTTCACACAAAGTCAACCTCACATGATGATGTGATACCAGTTTTCAAGCACAGTAAATATTCTCTTCCCAGAGTATATGATGGGACCAAGGTGATGTTTAGTAGGCTACATGGTTTTAATAATACTTTTGCTTTTCAATGTTTGCCATTTCAAACCATGAGCTGGTTCAAATAATATTTGCCTTGATTTACAATATGTTCTCATTTATTTTATCAGCACAGTTTTGAAGCTTTGGTGCTTTTCTTTGTCACAGTCCACTTTGGACTGTATGAGATATTTCAGGATTGCACTTTTAACTCACTTGAAATGTTCTCACTTGCTTGGTTTCAAAACATAACAAATGCCATAATCTGTTCATTGGGGACCATGAATGCTATTTCTCATTGCTGTTGCCGGCCACTATTGCTCATGTAAACCTACTACTGCTGCGCCCCCTGTAACCTCAGAGGCACCCTGAGTCATTTTGTTCTGGAACTGGGCCTGCACACGGCCATATACTAAACACACTACAGAGCCCATTCCGTGTCCTGTTAGTGTTTACTTCCTGTCTGCCTTCTTCTGGTGATTTATCTGACGTCCAGCGCTCCGTCTTTTAACCTCTTTTCCTTTCTCTTTCTTGATCCTCCTTAGCATCCTTCATTATAGTCCTTGACAGTGGTCTGTACTGTGTTAACAACGTGTCACATGTTAAGAAGTTACAATCAGAATCGAGTATTCAACTAACCCGTGTAATACAAGTTGTTAGTAGCCTTAAGGGCCTACACAGTTGTTATGCTATACCACATTGCCCTTCACTGGATGTATAATGAGCTGCACGAAACTACATTTTAGCATTTAAAATACCTAGCCATTCTTTTGCGGTTATTTTGGTGAAAGTAACTAGAAAAGTAACTAAAGTAGTGTAACTCATTACATTTAAGAGACAGTAATTTTGTAATGTAACTTATTACTTTCAAAAGAGAGTAATAAGTAATATGTAATATATTACATTTTGGAAGTAACTTGCCCAACACTGGTTATCTGCGCCTCCCTTCCAGACCAGTGATTGGCTGCCCCAATTATCATCAACACCCCACATCAGGGATGACTGTATGTTAACTCCTGACCTTCCCCCTCTTCCTGTGTCCTCTAAAAACCACATGTTAGCAGGCCCAAAACCAGCCCAGTTTTCTACACAAATCATTTTCAAGCTTCTTCACAGTTTGCATGAATACATACAAATATTTCCTTACAAGGTTCAGAGGCAAATGTTGCAAATATGGCAGTTGCCATCGATCATCTTAAGATAAGATATACTTTATTATTTATTTATTATTTTATTTATTTACTTTATTATTATTTGCGTTACATCAGCATGTGTAACAGTTGTAAATATGCAGTAGTGTTTATTTGTAAATCATTTAGTATAATCACACAAATTCTGTGTTTTATATTTAATAATTCTGTGTTCTTTATTTATTGATTGTTCAATACCTGACAAGGTCGGAGATGAAAAACTTGGGTCGCAGGTTCCTCAACAGAAGGACAAGTCATCTATCAATATGTGTGTATACCTCCACCATTAAACTGTCATATTCTGCACATTTCTTATACTATCTACATACATCTTATAAGAGTATAATACACAATGTATAATATCAGTTAAAATAAGTGCTTCAACATAGTTAACATTGCCGGAGGTTTACACACATATTGATAGATGTCTTGTAATGCACTGTTGAGGAACCTGCGACCCAAGTTTTTCATTCATTGCATAACTACACCGTAGTTGTGTATATGATATGTCAATAAACCTTAGAAAATCTTGAAATCTTGAAAGGGATGTGTAAAATAGTCATTATATACAGTCTTTAATTAACTATTAGAAGAGAATAACGAGTAATGAACATACTTTATAGGGATTCTATTAATATATAATAATAAAAATAATGAAATTCAAAAACATGATTTAACCACTAGGTGTCCCTTTATATCAGCTGTGCACCGTTATGGTGTAAATACAGCCTATCTACCAATTGGATCAAATATAAAAGTCAGCCGAATTAGTGTTGATACTGCAAGGAGACGTATTGTGTGAAAATAAATGTAAGATGTTGTTTAATTGCTGATATATTTATGATCCACGTCACGTTTTCGGTTTTGGCCGCAGGTCTTCCAGTTTGTCTAGAAGTCTTCTCATCAGGGCTTTATAAACTACGGCAGATATGTAATATTGAATGCAGCCGAACCGTGTATTACAATGCCGTTATGTGATGTCTTTCAAAGAGAAAAGCAAGCACACTCGGAATAAAGTATTATGTTATTTCAAAAAAATGTTTTCGGTCTGTTTCCGGTATTTGTTTATGACGGTGTGATGTGAGATGTGAGACTGGGTTGGAGAATTGCACAGGGGAAAATAACGTATCTATGCCACAATTTTAGATGCGGATTTTGTTAAACTAATACGTTTGCGCTGTGGACCAACACTATAAATTGACGGGGAAGCGGGTAACAATAAAGATAACACCATTAAACAGTTACACAACATAACAGAAATAATATCGATAGCAGCGTCCCTAGAAACCACCTTGGTAACAATGAAAACGTTGAATGGACACAATTTCCTGAAGTAATCTTCGTAATAACTAGCAAACTAAAGATCATGTGCATCCACTGCACACATCATCTGAAATAACAACTCATATTCCTCACATCAAATGACATCAAAACACATTTTAATGGCCAAACTAACCTTAAAATAGGCATTTTACACCGAGAATAAAACGAATGTCGGCCATGTTTTTTTTTCTGCAGGGAGAAATTGGAAGATCACGTGACATAGACGCCAGCCATTGGAATGAATGGTGAAAAAAAAATATGGATCTTACAATTTCAGAGGCGTTTTTGTAGAAATACTACGTGCCAAGTTGTGGACCAACGTAGTTATTATACGTTTTTTTGTGAGACTGGGTTGAGAATACTTCCGGGGGTGTACAATTATCCGTTATCCAATGGGAATGGACTCTCACATTGCTGCCGACATAAACAGATTCGGTGCTTCCCTAAGCGTCAAATACCGCCACCGATGGGAATACATTGCAATCAGTTGAAAGCTCTTTGCGTCTGTTTATGAAGCTGAAGGAGCCTCGGCGCATCACAAATGCCACGGGACCCTGACCAAGCGTCGCTCCTGGACGCTTAGGGAGTGAGAGTGTGTTGCACAAATTAACCTTGACTCGTTGAAAGGGACAAACAAGATCTATTGTTACAGTAGATTTCAAAGGCTGACCTCCCACATTGTTTAATTGTGACTGACAGGCAGGGTTACAAAGTACACTAAGCAGGACACTGTCAAACATAGAGCATCATGGGAAGGAAGCCACCCTGCTCCTCTTCACCCTGTTGTTCCTCGATTTCCAGCATGAATTGATTAGCTCCAGGAACAATTGAAGTTGCACACACACACACACACACACACACACACACACACACACACACACACACACACACACACACACACACACACACACACACACACACACACACACACACACACACACACACACACACACACACACACACACACACACACACACACACACACACACACACACACACACACACACACACACACACACACACACATACCATGTATACATCACTTCAGGGGACATTACATTGACTTACATGCATTTCCTGGAGACTTATCCTAACCTTAACCATAACCAACACATGCCTAACCCTAACCCTTACCCTTACCCTTACCCTAACCCTAATCCTAAACAAGTCTTCACCCTAAAATTAATGATTCCCCTCAAGGAGACCTCCAATTTGTCCCCATAAGGGAGGCGAGTCCCCACACGTGACTGTGTAAACAGATGTAGGTCCCCACAAGTATAGTAATGCTAGGCCACACACACACACACACACACACACACACACACACACACACACACACACACACACACACACACACACACACACACACACACACACACACCACACACACACACACACACACACACACACACACACACACACACACACACACACACACACACACACACACCACACACACACACACACACACACACACACACACACACACACACACATGTTTTTGTGAACTAAAAGGACACTTTGAACGTTTTTGTGAGGACAGTAGCTATACAACACACAAACATGTCACTGAAGTGTATTAAAGGGACAAACATGATTAAATGGAACATAACTTTACACACACAAGTGTTGGATTGTGCATTACAAGAACAAACCTTTTATAAACGGACAAAATGTATACAGCATAGGAATACCTGATTTGTGATGTAATATTTTAATAGACAATATAGTGCACCATAGATATATAGCTTAAAAGTATGTTAATGTGTTTTAGTTATTGCTTGCCTCCTGTTTGCAATCTGTTGTTTTAATGCAAAATGTAGAACCACATTCTAATACTCTCCAGAGGGGTACACTACAAGCAGGTCTTCCGAGACGAATTAAATCCATTTGCAAGTAAATGCTTATATTTGCAGCACTGCTAATTGCAATTAAATCATCGATACAAATAACCGATAACCATTTTATAGCAAAGTGACCGAACTGGTTTATCACTAATACAAAATGCTATTTGCCCTACAAGACTGCTCATCTACTGGAGCATTACCTTTTAAAAGCTGATACAAAAGGACACATTGCACCTTGCACAGTGAACAATGAGCTAAGTTTAATGATTATTTTCACATAACATTTTCTCACATGAAAATTGAGCTAAGACTAAATCTTTATTATTTGAAACATATAACTCTCCTTCCAGCATTACCTTGGTACGACAGAGGATTAGGGCCACACACAAAAGAAAAGATAGGAGAATAAAGTCATAATTACGAGATTAAAGTTGCTATGTTAGGAGAATAAAGATGAAATTATCCCGGGGGCTGAGGGGTCGTTGCAGCAGATCTTTAAGGAAGTTATATTGACAAATTAGAACTGGAACGGATCAATAACTCATAAACAAAACGTTGCTAAAACACAAACTAACTACCGTAATAAGGTAAACAACTATCTACAATCCAATTTCATCAAAACAACTTCACACCCGCCGCCCTCTGAGCTGGACACATCACACAGGTGTCTGTCTGCAGCTGGAGGAGAGAGGAGGGGTCAGGGACCGTCTACAAAGTGCAACACTGAAAAAAATACTGCAAATAAACTACTAAAACCACCTATTTTTGAGTTATTGAGTATAGTATCTTTATTCAGTGTTGCACTTTGTCGACGGTCCCTGACCCCTCCTCAACAGGACGCCTTGCCGTCTCCATCCCTGCAAATGTTAGTACAGGTCAATATAATTGGTCATGTGATGTGAACAGGTTGGTGCCAATTCAGATATGAGATCAATCAGTTAAACAATTCTACTATTTAACTGTACTTTAAGATGCCCACACAGACTGTGCGGCCATAATCTACTATTCTTATTTGGATTTTAATAATTTGATGTTTGTATATTTACATTAATTTACCCATATTTGTCTTTAGATGTGGGGCAGGATCCTCCTCTTCCGCCTCACTGTCTTCACTTTCCCCGATATCAGTCAAGTCTAAGTTATCTGTCAAAATAAAACTTTTAGCATCAAAGACGTTTAGCATTGCAAATGTTAAGTTACCATTTTTTAAAATTGTGATAAATCTGAAGCTTGATGAATGCTAAAGTTATAATGATGGATTTCTAAAGGTTGTCTATGTTATGATTCTGTTTAGTTGTATTTTTGTTGTGTGCATTTGTGTGCTATTTCCTGTCTCACCCCTCTCTTCTCTGTTTTCCTCTGCAGGGCTGGTGTGTGACAGGGAGTTGGCTGGCTCCTCCCATTAGCAGACGAGGCACACCTGTTTCCACTCACCTCTTTACCTGTAGATATAAAAGCCCGGTCCTCATGCCACTTCCCTGCCAGATAATTCCTCTGTGTTTCGACCCTCCGGTGTGTCTCGCTGCTCTCCTCGTTGTTTGGATTATTGTTTGGATTTTTGCCAGCCAACTTCCTGACTCCACTGCCGTATTTTTTGTTCTCTGCTTAAATAAAGCTTTTTGTTTATCGACCATCTCTCTCCAGTCTTTTGCTTTGGGGTCCAAAATCCTATAGGCCGTAACAGTCTATATATTACATTTTGCTTCACAGTGCTTGTAATCCTTTAAATAACTTTAAAATAGTAATACTTTCTATTTGAATCTCTTCCAGTGTTTTGCCTTGAAGATCTTTGAGGGACCCTTTCTCCATGGCGAGGAGGAGTTTCGATATTTTTGCCAGCTGGGTTGTTGCCTCTGGGAGCATGTAATACTGTCTGTGGACACGAATATCGTGTCCTAGGAAGTCAGCAACTTGGTCCAACTCATGGTTCTTGAGGTTCAAGACCTGGGACAAAGTTGCAACATGTTTGCGCAACTGTGTCGACCTCAGAAGTTCGGGGTTCTTGGCGCCACATTCATAAGCATATATCCTTAGACAGTCCTGTCCTCTGTAAGGAGTCAAACATTGAGGTCTTGCAAACAAGAAATAGTTGTCTTCTGGAATTCCACATTCTTTTCTTTTGCTTAAGAGTTGTTTTAAAGCATCAACCATGTCCGGTGATAGCAGAACAGCAACTTTGCGCCCTCTTTTTCCCCTAATTTCCACACGACTAAAATGCTTACAAAGTTTTTGTTCAAACTTTGAAAGGCCAACGGCGACATCCTTGTGTAAGGCAGTCGTGTCCCTCTCGAGAAAGCCTTTGACGTGCATTTTTGACACTTCTCCTCCACGTCTTCGGTTGAAGAGTATTATCTTTGCCAGAGTTGCTTTGCAAAGTTTAGCATAGATATGTGGTGATGGCGTCTTTTCTAACTCCTCATATGCTAAACTTGCGGTTTTCTCCAGATGTTGGTGGAGAAGTTGGACGTCTGCTGTAAAAGGCAGAGTAGATGGCTTGTTGAAGCGCGCCTCATTTAAGGTTGTCAAAGCTGTGTGTGAGACAAGTTCAGACCACTTTGAGGTGTTTGAAAAGTCTGGATGGACTTTATAAGCTCACTGTCTTCTGCCATCAGAGCTCTGCAGTGTATGATGTCACATATCTTTCGCAATGAGTGGCCCAACTTAAGTGCTAGGCTTGGAGTTTGGCAGAAGTGCTTTTCTTCCTTAAATCCAGACACTCTTTTGACAGCACAGATGACCACATGGAAGTTGGCAGGTCTTACAGCATCCTCAAGAGTTTGTATGGAAAATTCTTTGCGCAGTGTGAGAAGAAGTCTTCCAACTTCTCTGAGTTTCTGTCGAATATAATCATATTTGGTGGGATCCTGTCCATGTTTTTTGAAGAATGACTGGGCCAGTTGAAGAATGCAGAAGTCGCTGCGGACAGCAGCAGAAATGTCATCAGATTTCATCGCAGTTAACATCTTCCAAACACCTGGTGCATTGGCTTCCGCAGGCTTTAAAGAACATATCCGTACATGGCGCCACAGATCTCTCCGAAGATACAAAGCCTGGCGATACATGCAGTGCACATAGTCTTTTGAATCATACTCTTTCTTTGATTTGCGTCTAAGTTTCAGCAATCCGGACCCACTTGTTAAAACCTCTTTATTGTGTTCATAGTTCCCCTTGTTCCGTAGTTTGTTGAGCATTTTCTTACGTTCTTTTGAGTCCTTTGGGAGTGCTAAAGCTTGAGCAACATCCACACTTGTCTTCTCATGGGTTTTCAAGTGACGTGTACATTTTGACTGTGGTTTTCCACAAATGTAGCAAAACGTTTTGTGGCTTACTGAAGAGGGTTTGTTTGAAGAAAGTAAGCACTGATCTTCAGAAGCTTCGGTTCGTTCCCTAACAGATGTTACGGTAGCATTGTCTTTAGCCTGAACTCCTAATACGTGTGCTTGTTTGGCTTCCCTACAAGTCTTTTCAAGATGCGCTGTGCTGACGGCATCGTTAGGTAAGGATTTTTCCTCTTCTTCCATGAAACCTCCTAGAATGTGGCTTTTTTCTGTCTTCTTCGATGCAGACTCACTGCACGACGCTTCAACATATTGTATTTCAGAGTGTAATTTAGTTACTTTTTTTTGGAGGCTCTATTAACAATTCCAATGAACTATCCAAATAACTGTCTGGATAAGAATCTGGTACATATTCCTCCTCTGATAATGTAGCTTCAACTGAAGTTGGTTCTTTGAAATCCTGATAAAAAAAGGGAGTATTACTACCATGAGCCTTTAAGTGCACAACTTTAAGATTAATTCAGAGAACCAACTCACAAATTGCTGTGTTTTCAGGTTCATCTTCGAGTCTTGATCATAGCAGGATTTGTGCCAGAAGCAGGAGCAAACTAAACAGAGCATTAGAAAGTCATTACTATTGAGTTTCAAAAATATTGTACAAGTGAAGTAAGCATTTGACTTACTGACTCACTCTTTTTACTCTCAGAGGCAGATTTAATCACCACAAAGAAGTTGTTGCCGTCTACACATATAGTATTTTGTAATGTAGCATTTATGTAGTTTTTTCCTTGACTTTTTTACCATCAGTGTGAGAATAAAATAGAAATCAATTCCACATTTTCAAAAAGCAGGTCAAATTTAGATGATAAACTTCCATTGACAAAAACAACATTCGGACAGAAAAAAGCCATTATAATAAAGTTTATGGTTGAGCATTCATGGACACCATTTCTTTATCAAAACAAAATACTCACTTTTACATTCCACACCAATCCACTTCAAGGGGGCACAGGGTCCACGACAGAGATGTTCACAAGTCTTTTTTTGCAAGTCCAAGTCAAGTCTCAAGTCTTTGGTCACGAGTCCAAGTCAAGTCTCAAGTCTTTGTGGGGTGAGACTTGATCAAGTCTCAAGTCTTTGGTCACGAGTCCAAGTCAAGTCTCAAGTCTTTGTGGGGTGAGACTTGATCAAGTCTCAAGTCTTTGGTCACGAGTCCAAGTCAAGTCTCAAGTCTCTAAAAAAATAAAAGTCTCATGTCTCTTCTGGTTGTATACTGCACAGCTATATCTAAGAAATTCAAAGCATGTACTGTATTATTATCACTCCTATATCTATTAGCATACAGTATCAGTACTGACTAGTTGTTTGTTATATGATCACTTTAAACAGGCTATTGCAATGCAATATGAGGAAAAAGATCACACTTTAGCTAAATGCAAACAACTTATAAGCAAAACACTTCAGAATCAGAAATACGTCAAATACGTCTTTGTATCAACCGTATTGTTTAATTACACTGGATCTCTAATGACATCTTTTAAGTCTACTATTAATAAACATATTCCTCTATCCTCTCACTCAAACCCAGTGTCATGGTAACCTGATAAACCTGTAACATTAACGTTACGTGGTCAACAATAAACCTGTAACCTGCCTATAAACCGACAGATGTATTTATGTATGTAACTATGTATTTTTCTACGTTTAACGTTAGCCAGTAGATGGTGGCAGCGGAACGTAATGATTAACGTCACCGACCTTTTTTTATGCCATGTCAAGAGTTGGATGTCAACGCCACTCAACGCAAACAAGTGTGACAAGCAAACATTCACTCATCTTTTCAAATATTCAGTTACAAAACTAGTAGCAAGCTAAGTTAACATTACACAGCTGATGCTGAGCTAAACATGTTTGCTAACCGTCCATATGCGTTAATGTGACTGACCTCTCCGGGTGAGTTTTCAAGTGCCTGATGAAATTCGACGTTGTTGCGCTAGCATCCTTGATTTTGATATTGCAGACTTTGCAGTGTGCGCTCCTTTTGTTGGTGCCGCCGGCGTTTTGTTCAAAGTGTTTGTAGTTGAACCTAATTACAAGCGGTACAGCCGCAGGTGTGCCGCCGGTGGCATTGTGTTACTACGAGGTAGTAACAGAGGCGCGCACGTCTGCGTAATGAGCCCGGCTAAAATAACTGGATGGCCTACCTGCCTGTCAGCCTTCCATCTGGGCACAAACTGATCTCGTGCCCTCATTGGTCATGTGCGCGTTCGTGTGTGTTGGAGGAGGCGGGCTCTATAAGGAAGTAGCAGCCTCTAGCAGATTATCTCCGGTTGTGTATTTTCAAATTCTAGCGATCTCGAGCCGGTTTCTCTCAAATTTACCTACCCCACCTTTAATACGCCAAAAATAGAAAACACAATGATTGTTCACGAGTCCCAACACACGAGTCCAAGTCGAGTCTGAAGTCTTTTGGTCACGAGTCCAAGTCAAGTCTGAAGTCTCTGTGTGTGCGACTTAAGTGCGACTCGAGTCCGAGTCGCAGACTCGAGTCCCCATCTCTGGTCCACGACACCTGGCACATTTGTCCAAGCTTGGTACAACTGAGGAGACCAACTCATGTTTACAGTTCTGTGGACAAAAGACATTGATTATGAAATAACAATAAAAAATACTTTACTCTTGCAATTTAAAACATTGTCTCCGACTTAATTTTAGTCTTAAATGGGTTGATAGGTAAGCTAGTGCAGATGCATAGCCATTTCAAAGCAGGACTATTGTTGAATATTGAATTGTGGTGGACTGGTGATCCGGCTATTTCAAGACCCACACTTGTATTTTATCATCCAATCATTTAAGTCTGGGTAGCACGGGGTTGGTAGGTAGTAACGTGATGAGGAGGCTGCATGTGTTGCATTTGCTCAAGTAGCACTGCACCGCACTGAACAGCCTGGCATTTCTTTTCACATGAAATGCCTTTATTATCAACCCATTGGAACGGCTATTTTTAGAAAAATCCCTTTTGTCCGCCCTAGACATGCGTTCTGACCTCAAAAGCATGTTCTCACAGTCAAAGTGACTAGAGAAATCATCACTGTTGCAATTAAAATACTAAATGTACTGTAACTTCAATTAAAATATTATTGTCCCCATGTAAATATATCTTAAATAAGCGTCTTGTACATAGCTAACATTTAACATAATCACAAAAATAACCAACAGCTCCTCGGTTTCTTTTTCGTGGTCAGAAACGTCAAATACAACATTAAAAAAAGGACTTCATTTTCTTTCTCCCCTTTGTAAAAACAACATATTTATCTGATAAATGAACTTCAACACAACATTAATACAAACATGTACTTGTTCCACACAAGAGAGGGAATTACTCCAAGTGTTTGAACATATTATCTATAAGCAAGTGTGTTAACTAATCAACGGCATCTCTCTCCGTCTTTACTCGCAGCACTACGCCTTTGCAGTAGAGCAGCGGTTACTTATTAAATACTTCCATATCATTCATAAAATAAAATGATAAATATAAAAGTTTGTGCCATCCAGTTCAGCAAATTTGGCACTCCCCAAATGTAATAAAATACTGATAATCCCGCCCAGATTCATTAATTGTTTATTATAAAGGAGACAAGACAAATCTGCCATGGACCATGTTGAACCCATAGTGGGACTCAGATGTCATGGCAGCATCTTCATACTGAGTCTCTGCCTCAGTGGAAATCTTGTGGATGAAGAAGGACCAAGTTTAATCACTAGACATCCAGAGTAGTACACAAATGCTTTACTGGCTCTTGTTGTGAGTTAACAACACAATATCCACCTCATAGTTCAATAACAGGTAATCAAGTCAATGGCCATAATTTAAAATCATCTTTTGTATTAATAGCATTTTGTATAGAACTGTTGAACTTTCTGACATTTCAATTTTCCATGTGACTAACATATTGGATATGGCAGAGCTAAGTTTGTTGTGAAAATAGTGTTAAATGATAGATTTACATAGCAGTGTTGAAACAAGACACCATTCATAAATACCTTGCATCTCCATGGCCAATCAGAATCACTGTAGTCATAAGCTATCTCTTCTCCGGGACTGATGTCTTTGAGTGCAAAAAGACAAAGATGGGGCTTTCCATCCACTTTGATCAATTTCATTTTGCAGTTCGGGTTCACATGGTCATCGTTGACAAGTCTCCCTAGGGAGTTGTCCTCTTTGGCAGCATCAACACTGATTGGGCAAGGACACAATTCTGATTACAAACTAACATTATTACAACCACAGCAAACTAGCATTAGATAAAATACATATAGACAAAAAAGGCTCAAAATGTACACTGTATGCCCAACTTAACATCAAGATAGCAGCGTTTGTATGTCTGGGTAACTACTGTTTAGAGTATGAGGTGAGGTCCCGATTAATTTATTCCGGTAAATTACTCTGACCTCACTAATTGACCCGACCGAAGTTACTGAGTCTATGTAAGTTTACTGCTTGGCTCAGATCCACCAAACGTCAGCAAGATCTCACCTCTATTAACTCCCCGAAGAACCAGGTTCAATTAACTGCTGTTTCAATTCAGACAACTCTTTTTAATCTGTTTAAGCGATCCCGAAGGATTTTGGTATCAGTAAATGGGGTGTGTTCCTACCTAAACATGTGTGTGTGTGGCAGGGTGCAATCTTACCTTTGAAGCAGGAGAGGAGAGCACAGGTGTCCTTTAAGTTGTCCCAGTCCAAAAGGTGGGATCAGTTTATTTGAAGAAAAATAGGTCCAAACTAATACAGAGTCTTTACCTTTTAATACATTATAATCATACAAAACATATCAAAATGGGGTTATATATTTTTTATCTAAAACCTTAATTCATATTCATTCAAAAGCCCAAATCATGTATTCCAGATCGTTCTATTAACTTTCCAGCATAAAATCTTACCGAGAGCCGTCTAACCCAGCTCTGAAAGACAGAGCCTACCGGGAGAGAGTATACCAGGGGTTCCCCCCCCTCTCCCCAACGAAAACCAAAAAAGCCAGTCTTTTTATGCTCAAAAAACTGGATAGAAAACCCACAAACACCTCCTCTATACCCAACCAACATATTCTATTGGCTCTGGCATAAGACACACCTTCCCAAGTTTGTGTAAAACAAAACATGACTAGACATATTCTATGACTATGACATAACCACCCTTTTGAGGCCTCAAATGTGTTTCTGCTTAAGTCCGGAGCCCCCCTCCCTGCTGTGAGAGGAGAGGAAAGAACCTGCCTACTCTCTTATCAGAGATTAGGGCATAAATCATTGTTAGGCCTTACACTCAACTAAACAAACCACTTTGTTTTGTTTATGCTGTAAATATAGAAAAACCTAAAATATGAAGCATTTTCATTGTGGGTTATACAAGAATATAATTGATTATATTTAATTATAACTAACTTTCGTTTTAAGTATTCAACATACTATGAAGCTCTCAACACTACACATTTAGAAATAACATTACAATATTTACTTACCATAACTCTTGTCCATTTAAACGAAAGTCAAACATGAAAACCTTAAGTGCATTATGGTATACTTTTTGCCGGTTTTCACGTTCAGATTTAGTTATGACTTCCCCTCTATGTTAAATTAGGAAGTCTCCGTTTTGAAAGGGTCGGCAGCTGAACACTCCTCGACCTAACAAAGATCAGAGGATGGGTCAGGAGAAGTGATGAGGTTAAACAACAATACAAATGTGTCATGCTAATGACAAGAATAGTAAGCAAATCCTTTTGTCACTCACCTTTGAAGGAATTAATGAACTTCACATCAAATCCATCCTTGTCTTTGCACAAGGATGAAAAATGTGCAGCCTCTTCTCTAGGTTTAACCTTTGCTCTCCGGAGTGTTGCTGATGCCATATCCAGCAAAGGGTTCATTTTCACTGTTGGTGAGAAAACAGACCCTTTGATTATCAGCTTGAAAAGTGCAGACAAACGTAAGACATGGAAAGCTGTGATTATAAGACGGCAATAACATAGGTAACAATCAGCAATCACGCTAAATATCTGAGATATTTCATCAAATTAATCAGAGCATAGTTCACTGTTTATGCAGCAACGGGCTAACAGCTATGTCTGTGAAGCATGCTACTTTTACAATGTTTTACTCACATGGAATTGGAACTTACCAGGATGAATTAAATTCATCAATATTATCTACAAATGCTTGCTCAATACATGTATGGAAAAAAATGCCTTAAATAACATTATTTTGAATAAAAAACGCAAATGTAGGCCTACTGACTAGATGAATGCAGACACATGTCCCCAAATAAGCTAGCATTAGACGTAGCTGCTAACGTTTTAGCCTAAAACGTGTCATTCCATACAGTTTCAACAAGCTTCCAATACAAAAACAGTGACAAGCATCGAAACAAGAATTAAAAGATAACATTAGCTGTGTCATTTAAGTTTTTACACCAGTCCTACCTTGAACTTCTCCTGACGTCTGGGGAATGAAATGCGAATATGCCGCAGTCGCAGTCCGGGGAGTCCCTCACCCTTGTGAATTTCCACGGATTGCTGATTCCCAAACGTCAACATATTATTAAGGGCAAATGTATACATTCACGATTGGATGCATGCACACATCGGCTCTCGGTTAGTATTGCGAACTAAAAACTTGCCTGGCTGGTGCATGGGCTGGAGCTGCGAACCAAAACGTGAGAGGGTTACGTTGCAGGCTGTGGAGAGATTAACCTGAACTATATAGCGAGTACGGAGAAAACAATACAGTTGCTACATAAGCAGGAGAGCCGAGAACGCAGTGATTATAACACAACCCCACATATTAATGTACATATGTAGTAATGTTACGTAACATTAACCAGTACCCGTACATTTTCCACCACATTTTAGATGACTATCCGTTACTATCATTAACCATCATAACAGCGGCACAAGCCGTTCTTCTGTTGTTGTTTTATACAGGCTTGTCTGATTATCAGCTGTTATTAATACTTAGGCTAAACATTAGAACAAATTAGATTTGAAAATACGCCGGTAGGCCTACAGCAAAAGCAGCTTGTTATTGATCAGCGAGACGTCTGGGTATCACTGTCCAGAAACTCTTTTCATTTCTATATTACCAAACAGTGTACATTTAAAGCTAACAAACATGTGAATGTATTGGGGAATATGTATCAGGGGACGTTGCTTGTGTGACAGTCAGACAGTGAATTATTCCTCTCCAGTGGTATCTCCAGTTAGCAAACGGTAGCTGAAACGCTGGTGGAGCACGGCCGTCGGCAAATGCTACTTAAATAGTGGCAAACAATGTACCACATCACTCTGGATAACAGTATTAAAGCATAAACTGTATGTGCAAAGGTCAGGGATGTAAACTCATGAGGTATGAAAAAGGTGACAAGGATCCGAGGCCCGAGCCCCCGACCCCACGGGGTCGGCTTTAAAATTAGGAATAACAGAGGATTTTAGCAGTCAAAACAACTAAAGCAGCAGTGTTCATAATAACAGAAACGCCAAAGAGTCACATCTAATAGAAATATATAAAAACATTTATTTTAATTGTGTAGCAGTCAGTTTATAATTTTGGCAGCACTGTTGAGCATTTTGAAAATGTATTTTCATGCCTCTGTGCAAGGCTTAGTCTTTCTATCTTTATAGCCAGTGGTGTAAAGTAGGCTAAATAAGTTCATAAACTCAAGTACTTGGGTACAATTTTGAGATACTTGCACTTTATTTAAGTATTTCAATGTTTTGCTACTTTATTCTTCTTCTCCTCTACAGCTCAGAGGTAAAAGGTGTACTTTTCCTCCACTAGGCCTACATGTATGTAATACCTTTAGTTACTTCACAGATCTGGAGGAATGATGTGAAATATAATCAAGTGTTAAATCAGACTTTAGTTCCACCTGGAGTAAATCCACAAGCTACCCTGCAGTATACAAAGTCATTCAAACTAGCTGCACCTTTATATGCTTTGAGAACACTTTAATGATCAATCATTATAAAACATATCATATATATTATTCTGAAATGGACCAATCTGCACAATGACTACTTTTAATGTCGCTACTTTCACTATAGTTTTATGATAATACTTTTGAATGCAGTACTTTTACTGTAACAGAGTAGGCCTACAGTCGACCTGACTACTTCTACTTTTACTCAAGTACAATATCTGAGTGCAGAACTACTTTTACTCAAGTACAAGATCTATAGGCCTACTTATAAAACTATTAGAAAACGAAGGCTAAAGCTAACGTTAGCAGATAGTGACAATGTATGCTAGTTAGCTAGCTCATGAGAAAGGTGACAAGTTTGCATCCCTGAAAGGTGCACAAGTTGTTCTTCAATTCAATCATGCTTTGTAAGCTTAAGAGCAACAGAAGCACGGCTCCAATGTAAGACGCCATTGTTGTTGTGATGTAGGCTTTACGCGGCGGCGTTAACAGCGACGTGATGACGTAGCTCATAGGAGGCTTAGGTCAGTGGAAAAGCAAACTGGTTCAACGTTGAGAACCAATTGCGAACCGCTGTTGAACAAGCACGGAGCCCGAACGGTTCTCTGTTGCCACTTTCACACTAAACCGAAATGATGGAATCCCTCATTTCCTTTCAATTGTACGTTGAGAAACGTTGTTCTTAAACTGTTGGACTATTTGCTCATGCAGTTCTTCACAAAGTGGGGAACCTCGCCCCATCCTTGCTTGAAAATATTTGAGGCTTCTTTTATACCCAGTCATGACACTCACCTGTTTCCAGTTCACCTGTTGACCTGGAGAATGTTCCAAACTGGGGTTTTTGTAGCATTCCTCAACTTTCCCAGTCTTTTGTTGACACTGTCCCAGCTTTATGAAATGTGTTGCAGTAATCAAATTCAAAATGAGAGAATATTAAACAGTTTATCGGTTTGAATATTAAACATCTTGTCTTTGTAGTGGATTCAACTGAATATAGGTCAAAAACAATTATAAAATAATTGTAGTCTGTTTTTATTTATGTTGTACACAAAATCCTAACTTCACCTGAATTTCGGTTTGTAAATGTGTTGGATAGATAGTGGCTCAGTCATAGGGGCTTGGACTGGGAGCTGTAGGGTCGCCGGTTCAAGTCCCCGACCAGACCTAAAATATGGAGTGTGGACTGCTACTTGGAGTGGTTCCAGTTCACCTCCTGCTCTGCCGTGGTGCCCTTGAGCAAGGCACCGGACACCCCCCTTCCCCCCTCACTCCCATTGCTCCGCGAGCGGTGTACACTAGCTGCCCACTGCTCCTAGTACTAGACTACTGGTACTAGGATGGGTTAAATGCAGAGGACACATTTCACTGTGTGTGCTCTGCATGTGTGACCATTAAAGAGGGTTACATCCCTCCCAATTCTATTCTAGAAGTATTGCAGAGATGAGTGTCGTATGAGTGGTAATGTTGTTTGCATCCACATTTTTACTAAGTGCACAAGGTGGTGTACTGTATGTTGGGCATGCATTTTTATATCCAATAACAATAAATAACAAATAAACAATTACATCTGACAATGGAAGTTATGTAATATTCCCGCAGTTAAGATCTTGAGCAGTCTTGGAATAAATTCAGCCTTGTCTAAGAATGAAACAATACAATGGTAAAATGCAGTCAATTCAAAGACAAGACCTCAAAAAAGTGGTCTTGAGACAAAGACCGACATGGACTCTTAAAACACTGAGTACATTAAAGTATATTATCAGATAAAAGCTATAGTAAAGGTGCAATGGAATTATATAAATATTAGACATAATAATGATATAATAATGATATAATATAGTATTAAACAAAAGCCTGATAATTAAATGTCTAAACTGCAATGAAATGTAGGTAGTATTAGACATAATAATAATAATAATAATAATAACATAATAATATTCATTATTATTATTATGTTATTATTATTATTATTATTATTACACACACAGCATTTTTCACAGAAACATGAATTGTCAGGACCATCCGGCAGTCAGCCAATCAGAGCTCCTTCTGTGTGAATATTCATGAGTGGGTGCAATACCGAAAACCAGCTGTATGAGCGCTGTTCTGACACACAGAAAATACACAATTTCTGGGTTTTGTGGTTAAAAAGGTCTTTTTTTGTGGTTATTTAAGCTTTCTACACCTATAGAAACACTTCTACGCTTTTAGAATTTCTATTTATTAGCAGGACACCGACCCTGTCCTGTTAATAAAAAAATGTCTGGCTAATGTCGGTGTGTATTCATACCAAAAGTCCTCAATTAACAAAGGTGCACACACACACACACACACACACACACACACACACACACACACACACACACACACACACACACACACACACACACACACACACACACACACACACACACACACACACACACACACACACACACACACACACACACACACACACACACACACACACACACACACACACACACACACACACACACACACACACACACACACATAGGGCAGCCATGTTAATTAGCCTGTAGTAGCTGAGTCTCTCCATCCTCTCCAACCGTATGCACTTTGCCAAGGACTCTGTGAAGTCTAAAGAATACAGTATGTTGACAGCAGACTCTATGCTTCCCTCTGTTGGACACAGTATACACTTCAACAATAACATCCTTCATGTCTCTCAAGTGATACTGTTTCTCACCTGATACTTATATACGGAAGACAATAAGGTCCACACAGAAGCATTTTTATATTTCAGGCCGCATGTGAAAAATGTATTTGGGTTCAGGATTTAATCCAATTAAAGTAAATACATTGTTGTAGTAAATTCTGACTTTACTAAGAGTTCTAATTTTCACTTTTTATAAAAATTATCCCTATCTCAAATGTAACTACTTTGAAGATTGATATCCAGTTTTATAATTGCAAATAGTAAAACAAAAACAATGTGTGTCTTTAGGTTTATATTTCTGTTTTTGTTCCTGAAGTAATAGTAATGAATTCTTGTTTATAATATCCGGTAATTTCTAAATTACACAGTTTATCCACGTATCCCAGTTTAGTTGGGCATTTTTAACAGGTATTGATGGGTTGTTCTAAAGTTTAGTATGTTTGGGGATCTCTATTTCTTGACCAAGTATTTTTTACCAAGCAGTCAGTGTACTTTTAATTACCAAATATACTGTTGCTTTGAAAAAGAGTTAGAGGTAAGCAGAGTTCAGAATTCAATCTCTTTATTTTGACTCAAAATGTACATGCATTTTTCAGTTGCAGCACAAATCATCTTCCACAATAACTATATATTTGTTTTTTTGGTCACCACCCTGTGTGATGTGGTTATGTCAAGGGCACAAAATCAAACAGTTTTTCTCAAAGGATGCCCATCGAATGATCTTTCATATCCTCACAGAGACATGTGTGCAATGCAAGGCCACAGTGTGCCGGCCTTAAAACCCAAAGCCCGGTGTTTGTGGCTTCTGTCTTATCATCCTGACCAAGTTTTTATCACACACGCATTGTGACGCATTGACATTTTTCTGTGTGTGTATTATCTGATCAGAAGCCGACGAGACATTAAACAAAGCTAAGCTGGAGCTTATTTTCATCCATTAGAAAAGCATTGCTACTGCGTTAATGCTCTGAATACATTTTACTGTGCAAATGATAAGCTGCAGGAAATGTACCGCCAGCTATTCATCAGAAAGAAAGATATGCAAAAACCGAACACATCCTGAAACAGATACTAATGTGACAAGCAACATGAGAGAAACTGCTACTGAAGATCACCGCAATGCAAACATTTGTCAGTGTTGCATATCTTTTCTTCCTCTTATCTTAGGCTGTTTGCCAGATCAAAGTGCTGAGAGGCTGACGGATGAGACAATGTTTCTAATGTGAACCTGATCATAATCTCTTACCTTTAGAATGGGTGATCCAGTGCTTACATTACGAGCATCTCAGATGTAAACTGAGGAAACCTTTGATTAAAACTCGACAAAACATAAAGCAACAGTTCACAAAATATGTGCGCCTACTGTGGCAGTTTTCATGTAACATTTAATTTACTGTATGTTTTTAATACAGGTTTGTTCCTTGAAGCAAATATTATGTAACTTTAAAAGAAAGAATATTGCATTTTTTTAATATGAAATGTCCAATTCAAAAGCAGATTTTCTATTTGATACAAATCTGGCCTACCGAGCTGGTATCAGCCCCTTCCTACATCCAGGCTTTGGTTAAACCATACACTCCAGCACGTGCACTTCGCTTACGGCCCGTCTACACTACAGCGTCGACAGCGTCGAAAGCTCCAATCTGCCCATTCACTTTCAATGGGGTGACGTCACGTAGCCTCGCTTTTTCGCCGAACTGAATTGTGGGTAGCAGAGCGGTCCGTCTCAGGCGTCTCCGGCGACGCCGGAGTAGCCAGCGCCAGCCAATCAAATCCCGTTTCCCAAAATCTGACAGCTGAAGCCGTAGCCAATCAAACCGTGTCTAAGCTGGGAGAGATATCCCGCCGTTCATTTCTATATTTCAAAAAAAGTCGGAGGAGAAACTAACTATCGCCGTAGCAAATCACCCGGTTTTGTATGACCAGACCCTCTTCACCAACCGGGATACAAACCGGAGGAACCAGGCATGGAGGGAGGTGGCAGAGACAGTGGGTGAAACTGGTAGGTTTTCGCCTGTTTGGGGAGCTTGCTACTCCATCTCTGCGAGTGGGACCCAGGTACCTCTCAAACACAAGCCTGTTTGCTCTCTTGGATCCTAAATGCTGGAATGATCCCCCCATTGACCATCAGGACAGCAGAAACTCTGCAGGTATTCCGTCGCAAACTGAAAACGCCTCTGTTTTGACACCTTGGCAATTAAATAAAATAAAAAAATCACTTCAAAGAGTTAGCTTAGGTCTTGTAACTAATTCATCACACAATGGTATGACTTGCTGAAGTGAATATATCTGCACTTCCCTTGCTGTTTGGAGTTTTAATCTTTATGGTTTTTGAACTAATTGTAAATCACTTTGGATAAAAGCGTCAGCCAAATGAAATGTAATGTAATCTACTGCCTTAGTTGGTCTGGTTGCTTTAATGTCTTCTGACTCTGCTACTATTACACTATGTTCTAGCATGTCACTTGTATTACAAAAGCAAGAGTGAACAGTTAATTTGTGTGATTGAATGGCCACTTGTAGCCACAGGGTCCATGTCCAGTTAAATTAAGACACTTTATGCAAAATAAAAAAATGTACATAATGCAAGATCCATTTTGAGTGAGTGGTTTATTTAAAATACAAAACATGTCTTAAGTTAAGAAGACATCTGAAATAGCTGTTTATTTTTACTAACTTAGTCTACTTGTCTCTACAGATTTCTCTTGAATTTACAAATGTTTAGAATTAGATAATACCTCAATTGATTATTTAATATATAATTAAAAGAAAACGTGACCAATGTTAATTGGTCAATTGGGTAAGTGTTATTGTGATATATCTTATTTAAACAATTTTACCTTATTCACCTGTAGTGTCTTGGAAAATGTATTGACTCTAATATCTCAACAAAATAAAAGATAATGCCTCATTTGAATATTTAAGCATAACATTTCACCAAAAACTTGTAACGCAAACACAATGGCCTCATGTAAGTAATCATCGGGGGAAGTTTTCATTGAGATACCTTTTAATTTAAGACAAATTAAGACACCTTACTAAGTTCATATTCTGCACATATTAAGCACTTTTATTACATAAATTAAATATAACAAAATTAACAGTCAAAGCTTTTAATGAAAGGAGCTCTTTCTCTTCTGTGGTCTGACATAAAGGACAGCATAATGTAGCCATAAGTTCCCCAGCCATAATGTCCTCCTCAGGCAGGCGGAGAAACTGGGAAGGCTGGGAAGAAGCACCAGGCCCAGAGGAACACTTTGGGAGTTCTGTTCTGTGGAGAAATACGTTTGAGGTCCAGAGTCCTGCAAAAGTGTTGAGTGGAGCGAGTACAACATTTCCAGCAGCACCAGCGTCCAGACCAGGCTGCAGCTGAGCTGAGCCCAGTGAGACGTCCTGAACCTGCGGGTCTGCACGGGCCAGCGAGACACCAGCGTGGCCTCCAGTCCCAGGAACCCCAACAGCAGCAGAGAGGCCAGGTGGTGAGCGTCAAGCAGCTGCTGACAGAGCACACCCACAGCCTCCCTCCACCATCCCTCCTCCTTGAGGAGGGATGGAGTCTCCCCTGTCCACCAGGTCTCTAGCGTAGCTCCCAGCCGCAGTGCCCAGTGCAGCAGCACGAGGCTGTCCGTGAGCGCCAGCCGGCTCAGCAGCACGGTGGAGGGCTTGGTGGAGATGTGGGGGGAGCCCAGCAGCAACAGGGCCCGCAGGCTGAACACGCTGCCAGCCAGCAGGGGGAGGCCGGCTGCATGGGGGAACAGCAACACCGTCGCCAGCTTCAGCAACAAGAACCGCCGCAGCCATCCTCGAGAGGCCAACAGCTCGATCTCTGTGGCGGGCCAGCACCAAGAGCTCATCTCACACACCGACTTCACAAGTTGGTTTGTTCTGCAGAGAGTTCAACATGTGGGGTTAGCTCTGTGCCATGCTCCTATTCTGTTTTGGAAAATCTCATCAGTATAAATATTCATCTTGTCTCCCTGCTCCACCCCTGCAAAGGTGCAAACACAACACACCTCGTGATTTATATCCGCTCCATTACTTTATGACTTTCGCAGTTTTTATGACTAAGCTGGAGTGTTGTGCAAGTAGGCAGAGGCCCAGGCAAGCAAAAAGCCATCAATACATTCTTCAGTTGTATAGGCGTCTCTCAACATGACTGAGGTTGAACCTCACCTGCCTCATCTAAGTTCTATTGAGGATTAAAGGATAAAGGCACCTACAGAAAAACATATAGCGCTCTATGACACTTCAGGGGAAAGTAAGAATTGTTCACAACAGGTAACTTTGATTTACATGTCAATGAAGATGATACATTTAACTAGATTATTAATCTGTCTATAGATATATCAACTCGCCTCCACTTCCGAAGAGATCCAATGTTGACCTCTGTGTTGTTACTGCTAATTGTTCACATCTGAAACTTCATAGTTCAACAGCAGATTCATACTTATATACCTTTTACAAAATAATTAAAAAAATGGTACTGTATGTGTGGGACTCACCTGTGTATTGGAAGGAAGTCACGGTTAAAAGTCATCGTCCAGTTTCACCTGAATGTGGGCTACTAGCTTTGTCCCCCATGCCAGCCTCACTTCTCGGGATGAGAAGGCGGATTGAGCAAGTGTGTGTCTCTGCTCTTTTTATCAATTGGTTGCTTCAACTGGACTGGTTCACTCCGTAAATGTCATCACGTCTCGTCTGGAGCAGAGCCAGACTGGATCTGACTCATGTTGTAGGAGAAGCTGTGCCCGAGGCCTCGCTGTAGTAAACCTGAGTGTTTTTCCATGCAACACAGAGCCAACAAAGGAGATTTGAATGGGATATTTGGTGCCAGGGAAAGAGTTGCCAACATGCATTGCATTCAATCTGTCAAGTAAATGCAGGTGGGGAAGCTTTTTTATAAAGCATAACTGCAAAAGACAAAAACTAAAAAACTACGAAGGCACACAACATGACTCCAAAGCAGGGGCAGATCTACGGGGGGCAAGGGGGGCAGCTGCCCCCCCACTGTAGAGCCTTGCCCCCCCCCCCCAGCTTCCCCCCTAACTTTTGTGTCCCTAAAACTGTACTTGTAGAAACAAACCTACACTATGTCCACAAGCTTCTCAAGCAACAAAATAAGCAGTTCATTCATTAAAAGTGAATCATTTTAAATATCATCTTAGGCCCATTAAAAACGCAGCTACGGCCCTGCATTAAACTGTGTAGCGGCGTTCAAAGACCGCGGCTCACACCGCTGCAGAGAGGGAGCAAGCTGTCCCAGCACCTGAAGGTGGATCAGCTTCCCCTGGGAGCATTTCCCCTTCCACTAGTTTTGTTTTTACAAAGGACGAGAGCTTGAAACAAAATATTAATAAAACGCTGCCATTTGAATCGATAGCGTTTAACAGACGGTCACTGTTTGGGACGTTACGTTACAACATACTACGCCGACAGCGCTAGCTGGGAGATCGATCCCTTTATTTGCTAAACTACACATCACAGCAATGAGGCCAGATACATTAAAC
This sequence comes from Pseudochaenichthys georgianus, assembly GCF_902827115.2. Lineage (NCBI taxonomy): Eukaryota > Metazoa > Chordata > Actinopteri > Perciformes > Channichthyidae > Pseudochaenichthys > Pseudochaenichthys georgianus. The sequence continues at coordinate 31,498,182 of NC_047512.1, forward strand.
CAGGATACATCCTTTACCGTCAAACTGGATCTAAACACAGCTGCCTATTATTGAAATGTGTTGCTGCACAAGTCACCTTTAGCTCTCTAAAGAGATGGGTGATGTAATTTGTGTACTGAAGTACTTTTACTGTACTTACAGTAAACTGAATTCTAGGGTATCATGAGTATTTTCTGCTGTTTTATACTATATTTTAGTTTGTTTGTCTGAACACCTTTGTTTCTCTTGTGCATTAAGAACACTTGTGTGAGGGCATGATTTAACAATAAATAGGTTATATACAGTATAAAATACCACGTACTGTCTGCCCTCCCATGCCACCCTGGCATGACCTCTTGCCCCCCCTTTGCCACCCCATGTAAACTGTTCTAGAACCGCTACTGCTCCAAAGTGACACAAAGCGCTCACAACATTTTTAAAACAATAACAAAGATGCAAAATAACTACATATTAACTTTAAAGAGACACAAAACAACCACAAAGATATAAAAAATACTTCAAAGAGACACCAAACAACTACAAAGATATACAAAATACTTCAAAGAGACACGAAACAACTACAAAGACAAAGCAATTACTTCTAAGAGACACAAGGTGACTACAAAGATGTAAAATTTCAAAGATACAAAAATACTACAAAAAGACACAAAACAACTACAAAGACATAACATGTTACGACTAAGACAAAGCAAATTACTTCAGAGAGACACACGGCTACTAGAGATTTTCTTTTTAATTACAATGATACCAAAATACTACAGAGAGACACAAAACAACTAAAAGAAAACAACATAACTACACCAGGCAAAAAACAGCTATAAGAGATACAAAAAACTACAGACAGAGAAAGTGACTTAAATGGGACACACAACAACCGAAAATACATAAAAACAACCCCAAAGAGACACAGTTCAATGACAAAAAGGCTCAACAACTATTCATTCTGTGCTCCTATGTTGTAGTTGTGGTGGAGCCTTGTGCATGTTTGTGCCTAGGGGCCAATAATCGTATTATTCGCCATGATTATCGTGTATTAAATGATTTATGTTTCTTTGGATGTTAAAATGTGTAACATCCCACAGATGTCAGATGTTTAGATGTGGTCTTAGTAAAGGCGTGGTGGAACACACAAGCGTAGCCACAGCAACCAGGGTGTGATCTCCATGATAACTGCCTTTTGTTATTGCTGCCAAACATTGTGACTCTGAGCTTAACTGACTAATCCCTCGACTTGCTCTGGCGTTACGATTTTGCCCTGGTTAATTTATTAGTACAGCACTTCTGTGATGGTTGACTGAGAACAGGTGGTTTCAGTTTTACTTTGGTACACATAACACACACGCGATAGTGTTTAACAGGCCAGGTGTCTGAATAAATGTGTATCATGAGACATGTGAGTATTTGTTTGCAAGCTTTGGTATGAACTGAGAGTAAACACTGCCTTCTATGCTAACATGTTTTCCCTAACTGGATTTTTAAGGACATTTAATTGCTGCCTGGATTATTTCACTGGAAAAATAGACCAACCTGATACAAAATGTCCAACTCTGTATAAATGAATGTGTATTTGTATTTTGGCCTACATTTTTATTACCCTGATAATGCAGATTTAGCATAAGTATTATATATATATATATTATATATAGTATTATATATATAGGGAAAATCTGTATTTTATCTTTTTTCCTTTGTACTGTACACACTGTCAAATAGATTTATCTGTGTCAGCGTGTTTGCAAACACACAACTATTTATGTGTCATACATGCTGAATAGGGGAGGTTATCTAAACTAAGCTTGAGGCAAGACCTTTGGTTTATGGAAATATGAATGTTAACAGCCAATTTAATAAAACCACTTGTCACGGTGAAGGTCCATTTGAATAAACGTACATGCCGGACTGAATTGTGACTTCAGTTCTTTATTTTGATTTTTGTAAAATTAGCCAATAAAGTGCTATTCTATTATGTAATATGAACTTTTCGCATATTCAGTACATGGTTGCGTAAACAGCCAGCTGTACTGTAATGCTGTTTCCACTGAACCAACTCATCTCAGATGAGTAAAACAAAATCTGCTAAACGACCCCAGTGCACTGTTGCATCAGCAACTAAGAAACCACAAGTTGTAAATTGTTTGTTTGCCTATAGTGTTCTGACAGGGTCCTATCTCTGAGCACTCCACCACACCGCTGAGATGAATGGAAAATGTAGAGATAAAGTGACCTACATTAACATCCTACTGCAGGGTATTACCAGCTCTGCAGAGCAAACAAAGGACAATTTAAACGACACTATACAGTATCTCACTTTAAGCAGACCACCCTGGCATTTATAGTCTTTGACTTTAATAAGCCTGCTTTTTTATCTCAACTCCATAAATCTGTCTTTTAAAATTGTGATAAATTAACTAAACTAAACTATGTAGTATGACAACTTCCCAGCCGTGCACACATATACAAATCCTGATATGAATCACACAGTGAAAATTGATGTTTGTTAGCTTGAGGTTAACAGCTGCTTTCACTTCCATGTAAGGAGCGGTGCTGCAGCAAAGGCAGAGGAGGGGCTGGGCTCAAATATGCTTGATCTGTGTCAAGTAAACCGAAGTATTACAGTATTTACTAAACTGATTTGCGATATCACCACAACAGTCGTTTTTCGACTGAAATGGGTGCTCTATGATCTTCCACCTCTATGTTTGAGTAGTAATAATGATCTTGTTTCAATAACATTAGTATGCATACAAAGTTTCTCCACCCCTCCCTGTCACACGCTATGAGGCCAGAAGATAGTGGGGGTGGAGTTAGGTGAAAGAAATCCGTGCAGACTAAATAAAAAGCCATTCATTTTCACTCACTAAGTCACCTAAAACTTTTATTGTCCTCTCTAAATTAGAGATTTATTTTATATGATTTGTGTTAACTAAAGATGTTCTTTTTTTAAGTTGTATGGCTTGTGAACTAATGTGTAATTACTTTATTAACTATAAGGAAGTCTCTTTTATGAAGAGGGGTAATAATAATTTAAAAGATCTTAATGACCCCCTGATCTTGTATTTTTAATGTTTAATTACTTCACACAACTTTAAAAGCCCCTATGAAGTTGTTGTTAACCAATGATGTTCTTTTTGAAATTGTATGACTTGTGAACTGGATGTTCTCTTAAGTTGTATGCAAAAAGTTAAAACTAGAAAAAATGAAATACTTTGTCTAAATAGATGTTATTTAAGAATGTGACTCGAAAAGGCAAGTTTGTGATTTAACCATAGACTGTATATATAAATGGACGTAGGGTCCGTGACGTCACCCATAGGATTCTGCAGAGTTGCCGTGAAGCCCTTAGTAGGCGGAGTCGGCCACTAACGGCTCAACAGTGACGTCAGAGTTCAACTCCCGCCTTCTCCAAATAAGGGCAAAGAGGCGGAGCCGAGGCGGGACCTGCTGCCACCCAGCTGGAAGTTCCAGAGCTAGCTGAAGCTACCAAGCTAAGCTAACATGCTCCCCATCTGCACACTGCCGTCGCATTTTATGTTTCTAAGGTAAGCGGCCATGAAACTATTCAGCAAAACTATAAATAATAATCTAAGTTATTGAGTTTTTAGCATAATACTTCAGAATCTTAAAACCCCTTAACGTTTGTATGCAATTGTGCTAAATTCAACTCTGGAATCAAGCAAATATTAATGTTTGCATGACATTAGTTATTTATATTTTGATATCACTTAACCATACGTTTAATACATTTAAGTCAAGCTAAGGTACATGTGATGGTAGCTAGTTAGTGCTCTTATCTGTGAGGCCAACAGCATAATAACCAGACTGTATCATTAAAAATAAGTACCAGTTCTAGATCCTTGACTTTAGACAAACAATTCAAAAGACAAAATGTATTTAAAGACCAATCTTTATTTGAATGTGCCTCTTAACCTGAGATATTAGTTATACAGTAATAGTATTGACAATCTAAAAAAACTGAGCAACTCAACAGTCAACTTTATGTTTCTTATTGTCTAAAGCATTTATTATTTTCATTTCCCCCCTCTCATATTCAGTGTGGACGGATTGAGACAGCGCGGTGTCCAGAGAGCTGCAGAGACTTCAGGGAGAAACCTCCGTGTGATGGACGGATTGAGACAGCGTGGTATCCAGAGAGCTGCAGAGACTTCAGGGAGAAACCACTGTGTGATGGACGTCCTGTCTGTTGGTTTGGAGAGGACTGAGGGTCTTTCCTCAGCGAGGAGGACCAGGGCTGATGAAGGAGCCCATGCTGGGCAAAGCTGATACCAACTGCACAGGCCTAGTCTGTCACTTTATCTACTAAATGTGTTTACTTATACATTTAATAGGTTTACACCTTCTGTCCATATGTGCTTTTTATTTAAAACATTTGATTAACGTTTGGTTCACATTTCAATAAACTGTATTTGTATTTGCTCTCCTTTCGTCCATTATTCTTACTGAAAGTGTTAGATTACACATTCACATCTGACTGAAGATTGGCCCCATTTAGTTGTGACGTTGCAAACTCTGCGGTACAAGGCACAAGTGATGTGAAGCTCATAAAGTGAGGCAAATATAAATAATCAGCTGATGGAGTGTAGATGTGGAAATAGCTGCATTCGATCAGCTGACTGTTTTTACAATAAAAGTTGTTTATAGTGAATGTCCTGTACTGGTCTTAACATCTCATAGCATCAGCTTTTAATGATCCTCTTGGATGTTCTTCTGGACCCTCAGAGAAGGAGAACATGTCGTGTCTTTCAGGCATGTCCTTTCCTAACAAAAATGACAGGAAACATTAAACATATTATTGCAGAACAAGTGTGTTATTTATGAAAGCTGTGTGTTTAGGGGCTGTAGATATCATTATTTTGTAATTGTAATGTTTTTTTTTTATTTAAACAATGAGCTAAAAAGACAATCAGATTATGAATGAACAGTATGAAGTTCATCAACATTGAAATATATGTTATTTTCAAAATAATATTTAACTGTTATCAAAACTTAGTGCAACTGTAGAAGCTTGCTCTGTTGTCTCACTGAAAGAATAACTTTTACCACGTTTTTTACAGACAATATTGAGAGATAAATCTTTGCCTTCAATACATTACATTAGAAAGCTGACAAAGTCATATTGCTAAATATCTAAATGTAACTTTTTGCATGGAATAAACCCTCAACTTAACTGATGTGTAGGTGATCTAGTATTTAGTATTGTTTATTGGAATGTATATCAGTGTATTCAAGTCAATACTTCATTCATTTAAACCAATATCTTTCTTGATTCTTTGTACAGTATGAAAAAAGAGTCTTTGTACCTGTGCTGAAGTTCACTGCTGTGAGGAGTCCAGTTCTGTCTCTCACTCTCTGGTCCAGCCTGTCTGCATCACCTGGACACCTTAAACAAACAGATATATATGTAAAGTACCATGTGTACAAACAATATAACTGATTCTCTTCTGTTGAACATGTTGGATTGTGTATTGTCCGAGTCAGGGTCCTTTTTATTTTACTGTAACTTTGGAAGTTGTGTTACCAATGCTTACTAGGGATGCACGATAATTATCGGCCCGATAATTATCGGTCCGATATTAGGAATTATGACGTCATCCCGATAAACCCGATAACAGTATTAATAGCCCCGATAATATACAATATATTTTTTGGGTAAAAAAAAGAAAAACATACTGCGGTGTGGGTGATTGGGATGAGGGGCGCTTGTTTTTCACTCGGCTCCTCCCATTTTGCCAGTACTGTGGTATTAGTGGTTTAGGAAGAGGGGAGTTCTTCACAAATCCAGCGCTCCCCAATACTTCGAACCTGATCAGTCACCTGAAACATCGCCATCGCTACGATGGTGTGTTAAAAGCGGAGCTGCCTGGAAGCTGCAATCATGTTCATGTATCCGAGCTGAGTGTGCTGACTTCTCGTACAATGTCCCGCTGTCTGCTTCCTGCATCAAGTCAAGTGCTCGGTGCAGTTGTGGCGAAATGTCGCTCCTCTGTTTTCATTTAAACAGCTCCTTATATCCGTTAGCGCAGCTAGCTAGCACCAGATGCTAACAACAACAATGCACGTAAGGTCTCTCTCTCGCTCGGGCCACACACACACACACACACACACACACACACACACACACACACACACACACACACACACACACACACACACACACACACACACACACACACACACACACACACACACACACACACACACACACACACACACACACACACACACACACACACACACACACACACACACACACACACACACACACACACACACACACACACACACACACACACACACACACACACACACACACACACACACACAGCCTCCCGGTCCTCCAGATGGCCAGTCGGTGCCTGCCGGTGAGCGTGGAAGTGTGGTCTGCTGCAAGCAGGCGGCAGGAGCGGGGCTGTCAGCATCAGCGTGTAGATGGTATTTTAAACTCGATGCGCTCTGAAACTACGGGGCGGCCGAGGAAAAAAATGTGTTAAAATAATTAGTGGCGTACATTTTTTTATTATCGGTTATCGGTATCGGTATCGGTCTTGAGAAGCAGGACGTTATCGGTATCGGTATCGGTTTCAAAAAACCAATATCGTGCATCCCTAATGCTTACTGTTTATTTGATACCCATTTGGTAATGCAATTAATAAAAACAATAAGGTTTGGGTTCGTTCTTCAGATGACTGTGACGTTAACGTGTAAGCTCGATAATGAACTCCAGCTCAACCAACCATATTGTAATATCTAAGTAATCATCTTGAAATATGACATTAATAATTGTAATATACACACATCTTATTGTGAGGTTGATTTCACATAACTACTTCGACATTAACTTGTCTACATACTTGAGCATAGCCAATTTAAATTAACCTTAGCGATGCATACAGTTCCTCCTACATAATAAAATATCTCTAAGTTACAAGGATGACCTTATTTTATCAACCTCAAACAGAAGCCGTTTGTTCAACAGTATTATCCCACTTAACACTTGTCTATTTCGTTTTAACCTTTATATATACAGTCTATGATTTTAACTTGGAGGGTACGATTACAATCGTTAGCACCGATGTAGCTACCACTAGCTTACATGCTAACCCAAGCCTTACCATTCATTACGTAGCTGATTAAAATCATTAACACATAAATAAAGCACTCGAATTGTACTTACCGCATTCATGCACCGTCTGTTTTAACCGCATAGCGAGTCACAATAGTCCGATATATAAGCATGAAGAACAAACAACCACGGCCGGCTACAAGTTGTGTTTCCTGGATCAGCTGACCAGGCAGAGTCCCTGTAGCTAGCTTCACGGAGCAGCTAGCAGAGAGACAAGAAGCTAACAGCGGCAGGCACTTGACAGAGCCGTCACTCAATGTGACCACGCCCTAATTTATGCACACACTTTAAGACCTAATATAAATAAAAGGGTCGCGTTAGAAAACAATTCACTCTCAGATCCATAATCATGAAGGTGGAATCTAACTATATCGATAATAAAAATGTATGGAGCCAGGGAGAGAAACATGTTTTTTTCTGCTGTAAAGTTGGGCATTTTAACATGGGGGTCTATGGAAATTGCTCCTTTCTGCAGCCATCGCCTATCGGCCAATATATGAACTGCAGTGTGTGACACTTCCGTATTGGCTTCACGGCTCTACCCCACAGTTTGCCGCTTGGATTTAACACTTTTTTACTGACACTAGGCAGATTTAGCTTTTTTTATCTCGTTGTCTTTCTCTTACTTTTTGGATAGAGTTTTATGTATGACAACTTTACAACTGGTAGAAAGTTAAGTACTTTTTCTGAACATATTTTCTTTAAGACTGTGCCCCGAGAGCCAGACATACTCATCCCCTTTTCAACGCCCCCCTGCAGCCGCTCAGGTGTGAAACCCCCATACAGAATGTCAGTCACTGTGTAAAACTTTTATTTTCTTAAAGACTGTGACTCTAAAAGGCAAGTTTGTGATTTTAACACTTATTTACTGACACCAGGCAGATTTTGTCTTTTTTCTCTTTTCTCGTGTTACTAAGATGCTTTTAGACACACTTTGATGTATGCAACACTTAACAACTGGTAGAATATGAAGTACTTTGTAAGGAATTCGGTTTCTTTTTAATGGCCTAGGCAGATTTTGGCTTTTTTCTCTTGCCGAGATACTTTTAGACACACTTTGAGGTATGCAAAACCTTAAAACTAGAAAATGAAGTACATTGTCTGATTAGATTTTTTCTTAAAGACTGTTTCTCTAAAAGGTAAGTTTGTGATTTTAACACTTTTTTTACTGACACTTGGCAGATTTGTGTGTAATTCTCTCACAAAGGAACTGTAAGATACACTTTTTATGCATGCAAAACCTTAAACATTTTTGAAACCAAGATACTTTTGTGATACACTTTTATGTAGGAACATTTTACAACTGGTAGAATGTCATTTACTTTGTAACAAATGTATTTTCTTAAAAACTGTGCCTCTAAAAAGGCACGTTTTGTGATTTTAACACTTTTGTACTGGCACTAGGCAGATTAAGTTTTTTCTCTCGTTGTTTTTCTCTTACTTGTGGATACAGTTTTACGTTGGTCAACTTTACAACTGGTAGAAAGTTAAGTACTTTTTCTGAACAGATTTTCTTAAATAATCAATCTCTAAATGGAACGTTTGTGATTTTAACACTTATTTACTGATATTTGGCAGATTTAGTCTTGTTCTCTTTTCTTGTGTTACCAAGATACTCTTAGATACACTTTGATGTATGCAACACTTAACAACTGGTAGAATATGAAGTACTTTATAAGGAATTTGGTTTCTTTTAATGGCCGAGGCAGATTTTGGCTTTTTTCTCTTGCCAAGATACTTTTAGACACACTTTGAGGTATGCAAAACCTTAAAACTAGAAAATGAAGTACATTGTCTGATTAGATTTTTTCTTAAAGACTGTTTCTCTAAAAGGTAAGTTTGTGATTTTAACACTTTTTTTACTGACACTCGGCAGATTTGTGTGTAATTCTCTCACAAAGGAACTGTAAGATACACTTTTTATGCATGCAAACCTTAAACATTTTTGAAAATAAAATACTTTGTCTGAATAGATTTTCTTTAAAGGCACTTTTGATTTTAACGCTATTTCAATGGAACATTCCAGTTTTTTTTTATATCAATGCTTTTTTCTCTTTTCTTGTGTTACTAAGATACTTTTAGACACACTTTGATGTATGCAACACTTAACAACTGGTAGAATATGAAGTACTTTGTAAGGAATTCGGTTTCTTTTTAATGGCCTAGGCAGATTATGTTTATTTTTTTCTATTGCCAAGATACTTCTAGACACACTTGAGCCTCATCCCAATACCCCTCCTCGACTCCTCTCTTCTCCTCCTCCGGGACTTGACTCGGAAATCGATCAAGACACGCCATTTTGAAGGACGTCCCAAAAGCTGAAATGCACATGGAGGAATCGAGGAGGGGTGAGGGAGGAGGGGTGCGGGAGGAGACGAAAGGGAGGATACACGAGAGCAGACTAGGCGGAAGTGTTTTCACTACTCGCGTATAAAAGCCCCGCCCCCATCACAGCTGGTCGATTTCAACAGAGGAAAACCGACAACTGGAAGATGAGTGGAAAAGCGTCACATAAATGTATAAGTGCTCACAGCTCCGTGGGAATTATTATGTGCAATTCATTTCTTAAGGTTATACTAACAATTTAAGTCATGTTTAATGATCTTTAACGTCACTGAAACATAGCTATTAAGAAAGCTATTTCACAAATGGCTAGATCTTGATAAATAACAATTATTTGTATTGTTTTGTGTGAAGATATTCAGGAGTTAAATTATTTAAAATTCACAATCCTAAATGTGGGTTTGTGGTGAATGTCTTTCACATTACTATCATTATATTTTTATTTAAATGTAGGCTACATTTTACACCAACACGGAACACAAAAGCAGGACCAACCATCATACATTGAATTCCTTGACTAACAAGAGAAAGAGTCATTCATTTAAATAAATATTTAACAACAAATAGGCCGGTTCTAAGGGGTTATTCAGTTAAGCCCGATGAGAGGGGATACAGCTGTGCACATGTTATCATTAACAGATGTCGTTTAAGAGTGACGTTTGAGTGAACGAGGACATCCCAATTAATACCTGAGGACTCCTCTGTCCTTGCGTCACCTCCTCGTGTCTCTCACTCGCATCTTACGGAGGCGGAGCTAAGACGCAAGGAAGGGTGGCGAGTGAGGGAAAGGAGGAGTCGAGGAGGGGTATTGGGATGAGGCTTTGGAGGTATGCAAAACCTTAAAACTAGAAAATGAAGTACATTATCTGATTTTTTTCTTAAAGACTGTTTCTCTAAAAGGCAAGTTTGTGATTTTAACACTTTTTACTGACACTTGGCAGATTTGTGTGTAATTCTCTCACAAAGGAACTGTAAGATACACTTTTTATGTATGCAAAACCTTAAACATTTTTGAAAATAAAATACTTTGTCTGAATACATTTTCTTTAAAGGCACTTTTGATTTTAACGCTATTTCAGTGGATACATCCAGTTTTGTTAACATCAATGCTTTTTTCTCTTTTCTTGTGTTACTAAGATACTTTTAGACACACTTTGATGTATGCAACACTTAACAACTGGTAGAATATGAAGTTCTTTGTAAGGAATTCGTTTTCTTTTAATGACCGTTTTTTTAAACACTTGTTCAGTTAAACAATGTTTTTTTTTTCTTATAACCTTACATATTTTAGTTATTTTCTGCTACCAAGATACTTTTAGATACACTTTGATGTACGCAACACTTAACAAAGGGTATAATATGAAGTACTTGGTAAGGAATGGGGTTTTCTTTAATGGGTTCAAAACTTTAGAACTGTGTAAAATATTCATTAATTTGTAATGAATTGAGTTTCTTTTTTGATTTTCAACATACTATTGTAAACAATGACTTTTCCATATTTATTTATTTTCTGACAAACTATACTTTTGACTTATTCCGTAAAATCGTGACAAACTATTACTTATTCTAAAATGTGACCTCTTGCTGCTTGGTTGGAAATGATAGATGAAAAAGCTACAAAGCTTAAAGAACTTTTTTAAAAACTCTCAATTCTACAGATGACTCATTTAAAGTTGTAAAAATACTTATATGTATTTAATATTAACCCTTTGGAGTCGACCGTCACGCCGGCGTGATCAGATCACATGACCTGTTCAAGCCGGTGCCAACAACTTGTATTTAGAAATACTCTGTTGTAATTATTGATGCATAAATGTGTTCATCCATTCAATGTGGCATCTGCTATAATGGGGTTAATGTATGATATTACTTAATAATACAATACATTATAATATATGATATGATAATTACATTTTAGTTTTATTAATTTCTTATTTCATAGTTTCTCATTATTATTATTTTTATCGCTCATCTTATTTTTGATTTTATTAATCTGTGTGAATCTGTGCTGTCCTGTTTTTCACTCTCACCCTGTTGCTGTTTGAACTACTGAATAGCCAGCAGACTGCCTGAGCATCAGAAGTCTCGCAATAGCCAGCAGACTGCCTGAGAGATCAGAAGTATCGCAATAGCCAGCAGACTGCCTGAGCATCAGAAGTCTTGCAATAGCCAGCAGACTGCCTGAGCATCAGAAGTCTTGCAATAGCCAGCAGACTGCCTGAGCATCAGAAGTCTCGCAATAGCCAGCAGACTGCTTGAGAGATCAGAAGTCTTGCAATAGCAGCAGACTGCGTGAGCCATCAGAAGTCTTGCTCCATGCAATAGTCAGGATCACAGGGAGCGCAGCTCACCCCATCCTATTTTCCTTCTCTCTCCATGAATGTTATGTTCATTCTTTTATAAATGACCTTGCGATGTCTTCTGTCACGCCCTAGCTCAAGGACGGACAAAGGAAGGAGACCACACATGATTCATCCAATTGAAGTGCATTTATTTAAAGAAACTAAATTAACTATGAAGTCAGTTAATCAGTAATGTGTGTGGGTGTGTGAACATGCATCAGTATATAAAGAAAGAACAAACAAACCAAGGTCCAGTAGAGCCAAGCAACCCAAGAGGAGATAAAGACTGACTGCTCAGGCACCCATACTTGTAGCTGAGCAGTCAACCCAAATCAGGTGTCAGCAATCTCTCCTGATTTGTGGGAGTGGCTAACCAGGGACCTGAGTCTAAGGCCTAGGGGCCGTCACACCTCCCCCCTTAAGAATGAGGTAGCACCTCAAATCCTGAAACAAAACAAGAACATTAGACACAACATTTTCTTCCAATTCATAAATCCGAGTAACACGTTTCAGAGCACATAAAAACTGCATTATAAGCCTATCAAAAGTGATACTAGGCAAAGAAGGAACTATGACAAAAAGTACATGAGGTGACTACCGAAATGTGCACAAAACCCGCAATCATTACCCCCTAACCCCCGGAAAAGCAACTACTGCTGCTTAGTGGACGAAACAGGGAATGCCTGTATGGCCAAAACTTTAAGAAGAATGGGACGAAGCTCCCCTTGCCTGCCCCATCGTACCCAAAGAGGTTACTGTAGCTCTCTTGTGTGTGTTAAAAATGTTGCACTCTGACCTTCTAGCCCAATTGACATTGCCACATGTTTTGCACTTCCAATCATTTAGTGGAGTGGAGTGAGCGGAAGGAGGAACCTATTGCGGTGAGCACGTTGCACGTTGTAACTTCCGGTTGTTGTTGTTTTCATCTCCGGGTATCCCGTGTGCCTGTTCTGTTGCTGATAGCTTATTAACTTAAACTTAATCGATCGTTTTAAAACTCTTGATCACGGCAACTGCCTGACGTTGTAATCACACGTTACTACAGCTTAAGCACTCACAACTCTCCTTCTCTTAGCGACTGTAACTCCACAGTTGCCTACACTCTTTTCGGGTTTGCTAACGGTAGCTACTTTAGCTTGATAGCTAGCCATGGCTCTTTCCCCACCTTCTGGTGCTATTTCCTGCTCTTCCTGTCTCATGTTTGGTTACTTCCCGGCCTCCCTTACTGGTAAGGATACATGTGTTAAATGTAGTATAGTTGTTAGGTTGGAGGCGGGAATCATAGCCATAGAAGCCCGGCTCCGCATCTTAGAAAGTAACTCAGTTAAAGTAAAGCCCATGTTAGCATGTGCGGACCGGCAAAATGTAGCTCCTCTTAGCCGTCCCCCGGCAACTCCCGAGCAGCAGGGAGGCTGGGTGACTGTTCAGAAGGGGCATAACGCGAAACCCGCAGGTCCCCACCAACCCGTTCACGTATCTAACAGATATTCCCCACTCAGCGAGACACCCGCTGAGAAGCCAACTCTGGTTATTGGTAGCTCTATTATGAGACACGTGAATTTAGAGACCGAAGCCTCCACAGTCACATGCATTCCGGGGGCCAGAGCGGGCGACGTTGAGGCGCATCTTAAACTGCTGGCTAAAGATAAACGTAAATACAGTAGGATTGTTATTCACGTCGGTGGTAATGATGTTCGTTTACGCCAATCAGAATGCACAAAACTTAATGTGGAGTCGGTGTGTAGTTATGCTAAAACAATGTCGGACACCGTAATCTTCTCTGGTCCCCTCCCCAATCTGATCAATGATGACATGTATAGCCGCATGTCATCATTTCAGCGCTGGTTGTCTTAGTGGTGCCCAGCAAACAATGTGGGCTTCGTAAATAATTGGACAGCCTTCTGGGGAAAACCTGGTCTGATTAAGAGAGACGGCATTCACCCTACTTTGAAAGGTGCAGATCTCATTTCGGCAAACATTTCAGGGCTTTGTGGACGTAATCCATGACAAACTGGAGTTGAGACCAGGAGGCAGAGTCGCAGTCTTACACGCTTCTCTGCGCTCTCTCCTAGGCAGTCACCCATAGGAATCCCGAACCCAATAAAATACCCAATATTAGCGGTGTGTGTGTCTGCCCAAGGACAATTTAAGGTAAAACCTAATAGAGGTGTCATACATAATAACCTAATAAAAGTAAATGTAACAACTACTACAGTGCAACAAAACAGGAAGATTAAATGTGGTCTCTTAAACATAAGATCTCTAGCATCTAAAGCAATATTGGTAAATGATTTAATATCAGATTATAATATTGATATATGCTGTCTCACTGAAACTTGGTTGAGACATGAAGAATATGTCAGCATAAATGAGGCCACTCCACCCAGCCATATCAATACTCATATTGCCCGAGGCATGGGCCGAGGAGGTGGAGTTGCAGCAATCTTTGACTCAAGTTTACTTATCAATACTAAACCAAAATGTAATTATACCTCTTTTGAAAGCCTCGTTTTTAGTCTTACGCATCCGACCTGGAAAACTTTGCAGCCAATCTTATTTGTTACAGTGTATCGTGCACCAGGTCCTTATTCAGAATTCTTATCAGAATTCTCTGAGTTTTTATCAACTTTGGTTCTTAAAACAGACAAAGTAATTATCGTAGGTGACTTTAATATTCATGTTGACGATGATAAAAATAGCCTTACTGTTGCATTTAACTCTATATTAGATTCTGTTGGTTTCTGTCAGAGTGTAAATAAACCAACCCACTGTTATAATCACACTCTCGACCTTGTTCTGACTTATGGTATTGAAATTGAGCAACTATTAGTCGAACCGCATAATCCTGCTTTATCCGACCATTTCTTAGTAACTTTTGAAGTACTGTTACTAGACTACAAAGCATTAGTCAAAAGCTCTTGCAGCAGAAACCTATCTGTTAGTGCTATAGCCACATTAAGGAAGAGATTCAACCAATACTTAACTCGATAGCATGTCTGCATGTAGGGGAGGAAACTTATACAAAATGTACACCACCCCAAATTGATCATGTTGTTGATAGTGCTATAGATGCGCTGCGAATAAAATTAGATTCTGTTGCTCCTTTGAAAAAGAAGAAAATAAAACAACATAGATTAGCTCCATGGCATAATGCCGAAACCCGCAAAATAAAGCAAAAGTCTAGACAACTTGAAAGAATATGGCGTTCCACTAAACTTGAAGAATCTCGTTTAATTTGGCATATTACTCTCAATGAATATAAGAAAGCACTGCGTAAAGCGAGAGCAGCCTACTACTCTTCATTAATAGATGAGAATAAGAATAATGCAAGATTTCTTTTCAGCACTGTAGCCAGGCTGACAGAGAGCCACAGCTCGATTGAGCCTTCTATTCCCTTAGCACTCAGTAGTAATGATTTTATGTGCTTTTTTAACGATAAAATTGTTACTCTTAGAAACAAAATTAATGACCTCTTGCCTTCGACCAGTATAGTGTTATCAACAGCTCCCGGAATCGTAAGTTCTAATATTACACTAGATAGTAAACTAGAATGCTTTTCAGCCATTAACCTTGAACAATTACATTCAATGATTCTCTCTTCTAAACCATCAACGTGTATGTTAGACCCAATTCCAACTAAGCTGTTGAAGGAAGTTTTTCCATTAATTAGCACTTCTTTATTAAATATTATGAATATGTCTTTATTATCAGGCTATGTTCCACAATCATTCAAAGTAGCAGTGATAAAACCGCTTCTTAAAAAGCACAACCTCGATCCAGAGGTTTTAGCCAACTATAGACCTATTTCTAATCTTCCGTTCCTCTCAAAAATTCTTGAGAAAGCGGTCGCAAAACAGTTGTGTGATTACTTAAAAAACAATGATTTATTTGAAGATTTTCAGTCTGGCTTTAGAACACATCATAGCACAGAGACAGCTCTGGTTAAAGTCACAAATGATATTCTAATAGCCTCAGACAAGGGACTTGTCTCTATTCTTGTTTTGCTCGATCTTAGTGCTGCATTTGATACTATCGACCATGATATCCTATTGCAAAGACTAGAGCACTTAGTTGGCATACAGGGAACTGCTTTAGGCTGGTTTAGGTCCTATCTATCTGAACGCTCTCAGTTTGTACGTGTTAACGATGAATCTTCCACGCAAACCAAAGTTAGCCATGGAGTGCCACAGGGCTCAGTGCTCGGACCTATTTTGTTCACATTATATATGCTTCCGTTAGGCAATATTATAAGGAATCATTCTGTAAACTTTCATTGTTATGCGGATGATACTCAACTATATTTATCAATCAAGCCTGATGAAATTAATCATCTAAATAAAATTCAAGACTGCCTTAAGGACTTAAAAACGTGGATGACCTTAAACTTTTTGATGTTAAACACGACCAAAACTGAAGTTATTGTACTTGGCCCGAAGAATCTACGAAACAAATTATCTAAAGACATACTAACTATGGATGGCATTAATTTGGCCTCCAGTGAGACTGTAAGGAATCTTGGTGTTATATTTGATCAGGATTTATCCTTTAACGCCCACATAAAATCAATTTCAAGGACCGCCTACTTCCATCTACGTAACATTGCAAAAATCAGGCATATCTTGCCTCAAAACGATGCAGAGAAACTAGTCTATGCATTTGTTACTTCTAGGCTGGATTATTGTAACTCTTTATTATCAGGGAGTACCAAGAAGTCAATCAAGTCGCTTCAGCTGATTCAAAATGCTGCGGCTCGTGTACTAACCAGAGTTAGGAAAAGGGACCACATTACTCCTGTTCTGGCTGCCTTACACTGGCTCCCTATAGAACACAGGATAGAATTTAAAATTCTTCTTCTCGCCTACAAAGCCCTTAATGGGCAGGCGCCATCTTACCTTAAAGAACTCATTATACCCTACTGTCCTACTAGGGCATTGCGTTCCAAGAATGCAGGGTTGTTGGTTGTTCCTAGAATCTTTAAAAGTACAATGGGAGCCAGAGCCTTTTCTTATCAAGCTCCACATTTGTGGAATCAGCTTCCAGTTTGTGTTCGGGCGGCAGACACCCTATCCGTTTTTAAGAGTGCGCTTAAGACCTTCCTTTTTGATAAAGCTTATAGTTAGGGCTGATTAGATTCAGCCCCTAGTTTTGCTGATATAGGCTTAGTTTGTCAGGGGACATCTTACTTCTTCCTTCTCTCTGTCTATACCCGTGTACACTCATGTTCCGATTAACCCAGCTTCCCCAAATGTCTTTCTTTTTGGTGTCTATATACGCTGGGATCCGGAGTCATGGATGATCCTGCGGTCCTGTGTCCTGGATCGCGAGCGCTGGATCTTGAGTCGTGGCTGTGGTCCTGGATCATAGGTCCTGGATGGATATCCTCGTGGATTCATCTTCCTATTATACACACATGCATTTCCAAACATTTGGACTACCTATGTTGCAAATGTATTATCTTTTCAATTTACACACGGCATCTATTGCACGTCTGTCCGTCCTGGGAGAGGGATCCCTCCTCTGTTGCTCTCCCTGAGGTTTCTCCCATTTTTCCCTTTAAACTGGGTTTTCTTTGGAAGTTTTTCCTTGTACGATGTGAGGGTCTAAGGACAGAGGGTGTCGTATTGTCATACTGATATTCTGTACACACTGTGAAGACCACTGAGACAAATGTAACATTTGTGATATTGGGCTATATAAATAAACATTGATTGATTGATTGATTGATTGATTTACACTGAAGAGACCCCTGCTCTTCCCAGCCAGAGTTTTCCAACTATCTGTTCCTCCAGCTTTCATCATCTGTGCCCTCATGGTTTTCTTCTTGCCACATCTGTAACAACTGCTTATCCGGACAAAACCAGTCCTCGCCTCTAACTTGAAAACTCTTTCCTGCAATGTTTATTTTGTTATCCCTGAATGGCTTTGCATGATCTGGCCAAACACGACCACCTGCCAGGTAATTTCCCAAAATGATGTCCACTCCAGTCACGGGCAACTCTGGACGAACACCAACCTCCACTTCTCTCTGGACCAAATCACAGGACAGAAACAGTTTATGCTCAGGCACAGAAATGGTTTGCAGACCAATCCCTCGAACTGGAACACAGCGCCCCGTGTCTGAATCTGAAGAAAAAGGCAAGATGGCCTCCCTCACAAAAGTATTCAAAGAGCCTGAGTCCCTCAAAATCCTGACTTGAACTTTCTTGTCACTCCCAACTAGAGTTACAAAACCGTCAGACATAAACGAAGCATAACCCGACTCAACCTCTGAGATATCAATTGCCTTACCCTGCATTTGCAATGGAGCCAAGACTTCTGTTTCACCAACTCTAGGATTATGAATAGTTGTAGCTAAACCAACTGACTTCACATGAAAATTGTTGCTTTTCCCCTCTAGCAAAGGACATTCTTTTTTCCAATGACCCTGTTGATGGCAATAATGACACACATTTGCATTGCTTGTGCCATTAGGATGCTGTGCAAACTTTGGGGACAAAGAACATGCTTTATGAGATTCATTCCTTTCATAACGCTCACCAAAGATGCGCCTGTGCGTCAACACATACTCATCAGCCAGTACTGCTGCCTCCCTAGGACATGTGACTTTATGTTCATTAATATAGGTTGCAATGTTCTCAGGGACCGACTGTTTCAACTGCTCCAGAATGATTAAATCACATAACTGATCCAATGTTTTTACCCCAGAAGAAGAGTACCAGCGCTTGAAATGCAAGATCAAATCCCGTGCAAATTCCACATGTGTTTTGTTACCACTCTTTCGCCAGTCTCTAAAACGTTGGCGGTACACTTCAGGCACCAACTCAAAAGCCTTCAAAACAGACGATTTCACCGTATCATAATCTTTACAGGCGTCAGAAGATAAAGCGGAGAAGGCTTCTTGTGCTTTACCTGTAAACACACACTGCAACATTAAAGTTCTGTCCTCATCAGGCCAGCCCCTCAGGCTCAAACAGACAAAAAAAAGTGTCTATATCATTTTCATTAAACTTTGGCAACAACAGTAAATTACTTGCAACATCAAAGCGTGAACTTACAAGTTCCTCATTCAATGCCGATGCAGACATTTTACCTGCCCTATCCATCCATCCATCCATCTTCTCCCGCTTATCCGTGGTCGGGTCGCGGGGGTAGCAGTTCCAGCAGAGAGCCCCACATTTTCTTTTCCCTGGCGACATCAACCAGCTCTGACTGGGGGATCCCAAGGCCCTGCCCTAATCAATGCCAATTTTTGCAGTTCCAAATCCAGTTTCATTTGTTCCTTTTTGTATTTGATTTGTTCCACCTCTTTTTCAAGAATCAACAATTCTTTCTGTTGTTCAAATGTTAAGCCAGACACATAATTAGTGACAATGCTCTTACCTCCCCTGTCCATCAGTACCGCACAGTCTAGCAAATGAGCCTTTATAACACTTTTCAGGGTTTCCTTTGTTTGTTTGGAATCAACAGAGTAATAATGAGCAATCTTCACCAACTGCTCCTTTGTACATTGCTCCAACAACTCATCCGAGGGACACTGAACAAAATCTTCCACAATGTTAGCCATATCAAACCACAAAAATCTAGCAACCTAGATAACCAAATTGAGGTAACATACACCAAACCTTTACACTATGCAACTAGTGAACAGGTCTCCCTTGGAAAAGAGATCAATGATCTCAATGGGATTTTATCTGTATAAATAAAGGTTTGAAATGAAATGAAAAGTGGCAACAACAACTGGTGACTCCCCATGCTCAACTAACTAATTAGAGTATGTCCCTTATCCGACTAAACTCGTACCTAGTCTTCGTACAGATACTTGTGGCGGGTATTTATTCACTGAAACCCAGTGGTACTGGAAAGCAACTGTATACACAGCGACCCCACACGAAACCATGGACGTGATCCCGAGACAACTGCTCTGGCAACTTTCTCTGTCACACTAAACCCAACCTCCCACAGCAGACCCTCTAATACCTCATTCACACCAACGCAACTCCGGTTCAAGCTCCGTGCTAGAGCTTTTCAGGTTCAGAACCGGTTCTTCGGTTTAGCGGAGGCTCTTTTCACACCGCCCAGAGTCCGACTAGGGTGACCAGATCCCAACAAATCAAATGTGGGACAAGGAGTATGGTTGTGTGGGACAATGTGGGACACCCTCTCAACAGCACCCCCCAACCCCCGGAAAAAAAACCGTAACAAATATATAACAGAGCAGAAAGTGAAGTCAAAATGCAGTTTTTTAATAAAGAAAAGTAAACTAAGGCTAACCAAGGCAGCAGGCATTATTCACTTCAAGTGTTTAGAAATGCATCTTCTTAATTCAACTAGTGTATTACCTGTACAAGTAGGCACAACATAAATTAATAGATAAAATAAAACCAACACTGGCCAGGAGGGAACAGAAACATAATAATACATAAAATAAAATAGCTTTCAGTTTTGTCCATCACAGCAACAGAAGGTGGGCCCCTACACGTGGGGGCCCACCTTCTGTTGCTGTGCTATTTTGTTGCTGTGCTATTTTGTCACCTAGAACCACTGGTGTCTTTGACTCTGTCAAACAACTCTTCACAGAGGCAGGGGCAAGCACATCTGTTATTATGGACGCTGCTTTTGTACGACCACATGACATTTTCGTTACTATCTCAGAGTCTGGAAAAATGGTCGGCGCTAGCTTGTTACCAGTCATTTGACCGGTATGATTGGGAGTGTTGCACTCAATGCACTCTATGGTAAACACTGGTTATTTCTGCTGCTGTTACCTTGTCTGAGTGACCATCATTTTTTGGTTTGAGTAGGAATGTCTCCATATAGTGGGATGTCTCTTTTTGAGCGACACGTTTCTTGTGAGAATCGCATTCTCTGTGTCTTTTGACGTCGTATTCACTGCCATGTGAAATTTAAAAATTACTCTTGCAAAGATTGCAAAAAAATCTCTGAGAGTCGCCCTGCACTGGCTGCACCCACGGGTAAGTGTCTTCCCAGTCTTTGTTGTATGTGCATCTTCTTAGCTGTAGTTTCAGTTTCCTCCATTTTCCATAACCTGCTGCGTCGCCTGCGTTCGTTGTTGTTGTTTGGCGGGGTGGGGGGGTGGGTGTGAGTTACTCTCATTGGTTAACACTTGACCAGCACCCGCCGTGTGTTACAGTTTGATTGACAGCAAACACAGCCCCCTGATGATAGCCTTCCCTGCTTTCTCAACAGCCATTGGATGAATCTGATTTTAAAGAAAAGCGTTTTAGCCAATCAAAATGAAATATGCGGGACATCGTCTCAATTTGCGGGACGCACCAAAAGTCGTGAAAATGCTGTGCAGTCCCGCGCAAAGCGGGACATCTGGTCACCCTAAGTCCGACTGGTGCTGCGTCATTGCGTCATCGTTTGCGTCATGATGTAACCGTTTGCGTGCCTGCTTCATAAAGCCAAACCGCGCGGAAACCCCTCACAGCTGACACCGACAACAACAACAATGGCCGATTTTGCTCCAGCTTCCTCTGTACCTCTTCGGAAGACCAGATTCCCAGTAGGTAGCTGGTCTCTTCAGTGGACCACTGCTGCTTGTTAAGTTTCTCCATCGTTGTGTACAAGCTGGATAACACGCAGGCTTCTTGTTGTTGTTCAGGAGTTGATCCCACCCCTGCCCCTGCCCCCGCCTCGACGTAAGCGTGACGTATGCGGTGCTTTTGCTCTGGCTGGACAATTTGTTGGTGCTTGAAACTAACCGGATAAGAGGCTGCTCCGCTGCGGTGTGAAGAGGAAAACCCGGTGCTTTTCAAGCTCCAGCTCCGAACCGGCCCCGAAACACCGTTGGTGTGAATGAGGTATATTAGAACCTGCTGCTTGGCCTCACAGAGGAGAAAACCAGTCACATGCCACACCAAATATTTAGCATATTTACCTTAAAGAAAACTGGCCCAAACTAGATTATAATAAAGCTCTCCAAAACAACTACATCCATGTGTGATACTCCAACCTAAATTAGCACAGAAAATAAATTCATACCAACAAAATGTATGTCAAAATTTGACTTTAGACGAGCCCCCATGTCACGCCCTAGCTCAAGGACGGTCAAAGGAAGGAGACCACACATGATTCATCCAATTGAAGTGCATTTATTTAAAGAAACTAAATTAACTATGAAGTCAGTTAATCAGTAATGTGTGTAGTGTGTGGGAGTGTGAACATGCATCAGTATATAAAGAAAGAACAAACAAACCAAAGTCCAGTAGAGCCAAGCAACCCAAGAGGAGAGAAAGACTGACTGCTCTCCCCAGTGAGATGATAGTGAACTGTTCATGAACTTGTCATGAAAAGTTCATGAAATATCAGTGAACCATATTCATGAACAGCTCATAAACAGCTCATAACAAAGTTGATGAACTGTTCATGAAAGTGTCATGAACATTAAATGGCACTAGGGCAGTTCATGAACTACTCATGAAACTCCTGTGCTGGAATGGTTCATGAACAATTCATGGAATATGGTTTTAGGCAGGTTCATGAACAATTCATGAAATGGAGTTTTCAGTGAGTGTGTAGGGATATTCAGTTTTCAACCAAGAACATATCAAGAACTGTTCATAACAACTTCATGAACAGTTCATACCCAGTCACTGAATATAATTCAATGGCTGGCTATGAACTGTTCATGAACTGTTCATGTACATGAACTGTTCATGAACCATTGACTGTGGGTCAATTGGCAACCATAGAAAACAACAATTATGTCAATCACAATGGAACTTTACTCAAATTAACAAACAAACAAACATACATGTATACAGGTGGAGCACTACAATTAATCCTATCACTATTTGAAGCAGTTCTTGACACTCAGCTGCACAAAAAAATGTTGTTACGGGTCCCAAAAGCTTGGGTACCACAGCAACAATAAATGATTTCTGTAGAAAACAGAAAAGTGCAGCAGCAATAATTATACACAGGATCCGGTTGATCGTCTGGAATGCTTCTTATTCAAAATTCAAAGTACACAGTTACATTCAAATAGCTGAACTTTACAAACATCACATTTCTCCATTTAAGTTATCTGTCTGTCACAGTCAATTACTGTATCTCAAGGAGAAATTCAACATAGTCAATATAAATTATTACATTACATTGCATTTAGCTGACGCTTTTATCCAAAGCGACTTACAATAAGTGCGTTTGACCAACAAAATACAAACTTGAAGAAAACAGAATCATATAAGTACATCAGGTTTCATAGAGCAAAAACATTTCAAGTGCTACTCAACTGGCTTTAGGTAAGCCAGTCCATAAGTGCTTTGTTAATAGTTCTATTGCTCGAAGTGGAGTCGAAAGAGATGAGTTTTCAGTCTGCGCCGAAAGGTGTGTAAGCTTTCTGCTGTCCTGATGTCAATGGGGAGCTCATTCCACCATTTTGGAGCCAGGATAGCAAACCCACGTGTTTTTGCTGATGGGAACTTGGGTCCCCTTCGCAGCGAGGGTGCAGCGAGCCGTTTGGTTGATGCAGAGCGGAGTGCACGTGCTGGGGTGTACGGTTTAACCATGTCCTGGATGTAGGAAGGGCCAGATCCATTCGCAGCATGGTACGCAAGCAGTGGCGTTTCTATATGTACAAAAGTGGTGGGGCACAAAAAACTCAGATGTCTATATATAAGCTTCTGCAGAGAGGTTCATGGCTGGTGAGGCACTGGCACTGACTCTTCAGGTTTACAAATATATTAAATCAAAATATAATATTATTTTCAAAAGCTTTTTTTGTCTGATGCTTCAATTAATTTTAAACAGACAGTTCAACAGAAGGATAACCAAAAAAATGTAATTTTATCATTTAAATATTGAATTGTTCTAGTAAGATCCCATTTTCAATAAAATTGCAGTCTTACCTTGACTTGAAGATGAAGTCCATTTGCCTATCCTTCTGGACAAAAATCTCTATTACTTTTTTGTAAAAGTCCTCCTTATCTTCTTGTAGTTTCAAAAGTCTATCATAAATGTGGATATTATCCGGCTGAACAAAACGTACATTTATCTAACAGCTACGTTTCCCACAGATCTTATTTTGAGCTATTTTCTAAAATCCTATGGAGAAATCTCGTTGCTTTTTTGTGGAGGGAAGCCATGCGCAGCTTACTTCCTGGTTTTAGGAAGCCTCACTGCAGCTCTCTCGTCTCCTCTTCACACACCACACTTTTCGCGGCACACGTACTTACAGCCAATCAGCTCTGAATTATGTGAGATGACGTATGGTGGGGATGGCAGCACTTTGCCCCGATGGTCATTATTTTTTGCCACACACATTAAATAGGAAAATACTCTGAGCATGCGCAGTGTAGTTTTTGCGGTCACCGTTCACTTAGACAGTCAGAGGGAGGGGCAGGATCAGGTTTTGTCCCACATGGCTCTAAACAGCTCAATAGGCACACACTGTAGACACTAATTAGGATGCAACAAGACTTTCTGAAAAACACTTAACGGGTAATCTTTTCACTCAAAACAGAACTCACAAATAGCCAAAAAACCACCCTTTTGATTATATGTAAAAGTGAAAGAAAAAGACTATTGCGCTAATCTACTTTTAAGAAAAAGGGAACATTTGTTGAATATAAAAAACCTCTATATTTAAAGGAATGGTCCACTCATTAGATAATTAATCAAAACTTCAGTATTTAGTGAAACGTTATGTTTAAACCATACCCTGAAGAAATCAGCGATATTTCCCGGTAAATAATGATTTTATAGCTCTTTTTTATCAAGACCTGTATATTCCGTCTGGCCGCCGCCATGTTTGCCATTTTCAGTAGTCACGTGATGGTCATGACGTCATCCATGCGTTCACTTTGTCAACACACGGAAACATGGTGGAGTATTTCAGTTCGGACTCGTCAGCAGAGGAACAAGTTTTGACCAATGTGAAGAGATTGGATGGGGGAATTCATCCATACATATCAGTATGACAATACGACACCCTCTGTCCTAAGACCCTCACATCGTACAAGGAAAAACTTCCGAAGAAAACCCACAGTTTAAAGGGAACATGGGAGAAACCTCAGGGAGAGCAACAGAGGAGGGATCCCTCTCCCACGACGGACAGACGTGCAATAGATGCCGTGTGTAAATTGAAAAGATAATACATTTGCAACATAGGTAGTCCAAATGTTTGGAAATGCATGTGTGTATAATGGGAAGATGATATAAGATACTATATGTATGCATGTAGTACCACCCTTGCTAGCGATTCCCTCTCTAGTTTAGCATACTCAGCTTCGTTGTCCCTGGCCATAGAATCACGATTTTATGGGGCCGGAAAAACTGGGGGGAAATACACACTAGCCGGTACTACGCTATATGGAAAGGCCACCAAAAACTGTCCTGGCCTGGACGTTAAAACGGGGCTAGCCGCTGCAATGGAAATGCGCTATAACATACCTTATTCTTACTCCGAGCACTACTTCTGCTCCTCCGTCGCTTCACACTTGCAGAGGGCGATTTCTCTACTGGCCGAACTGGTGTCCTGGTCGGTGATGACACCAGAAAGACCGATGGTACTGCATCTCCATTAAGTAATGGTTGTTCCATAGATCCCATGTTATGTTTTATCATACTCTCAGAGTAGTCGTCCGGAAATGTGAAATGTTCGCTGCATACATGAGCCTGTAAATCTCTCGGTTCGGGCCGGCCACATTTCGCTAGCCACTGCCTCCGAATGTACTTCTTATGCTTACCTTTTGGCAACAGATGGAACCGAGCATTCCGTGGATTGTTCCTATCCGAATTATGGCAATATCTCGCGATACAGTGAGGCATATTTGAAGAGAGAAACTACAGTAAATAACATGGAAACGTCCGGGAAATGGCGGCGCCCACAGTGTTGATGTTATTTCGGTATATAATCAGTTTAAAATCACTGATAATGTCATCGGATTAAAAAAAAAAGAGAGAGACTGGCAGAGACTGGTCTGTTTTATCGGATGATAATTTTTAAAAAATGAGTGTCATGAGCATACCATTCCTTTAAGAGGAAAAATGTACTTTGTTCCTTCAACTATAAACACACAGGAATGTATAAAACCACACATATATTAGTGATAACATGATGCAACACACCTCTTATATATCAGGTGTCATTAAAATGAATATACCAGAAATACGCTGTATCAACTTTTCACTTCAAACTTTCAAGTTACTTCAATTTCTGCACAGCACCCATACTTGTAGCTGAGCAGTCAACCCAAATCAGGTGTCAGCAATCTCTCCTGATTTGGGGGAGTGGCTAACCAGGGACTTGAGTCTAAGGCCTAGGGACCGTCACACTTCAGATCCTCTCTAGTTACTCAGATGCTGTGCCTTCTGCTGGTTCAGGGGATTTCACAATGAGTGGTTGCCCCACCAGCTTGCCATGCTCTTCGTTCAACCAAATGACCTTAAGCAGGCACGTCCTCCACGCAATGATAAAGACTGCCTCTTAACTTCGCACCCGTGCAAAGGTTAATGTATAAGTTCAGGCAAAGGGGTTTCACTATACATTGATAAACGTCAGATGCAGTTGTTACAGCTTTCTATTGGTTTCTCAGGTGGTGAATATACACAGACCTCTCACCTTTTAATCCTCAGCATAATCTCTCCCATACTGAATTAATTTTGGAGATCAAATATACACACTGTTTTGAAACATTCAATGTCTGACAGTTCTGTTTGGGGAGTCAAGGAACCCCGAATAATCATTGCTAAAACTAACACTGTTTTCTTTGTCCTTTATCTTCCATGCAGAACTTCTCGCATCATTGCCCTCTGACACATGGGTCGGCACCCATGTTTATTCGATGGCTGCAATCCCAACAACGAGGGTTCTCCTCCAAGCTGCGTGATCTCTGCCTAATCTGCGATCTGCCCCCAGATCGCTATTCCCACTGTTTAAGAATCTGCACAGCCACAACCGCAGCTCTATATCCACCTACCTCAACCCTGAGTATCCTGGGCCGTCGGTCATCTTCTGCCCACCAGCGCTATATCATGCCTCACAGGAATGAGATCCTTTCAGCACAAACAACCATGAACTCTTGCATTACTCGATGATGAGTAAACGTTCAAAGATGAGTATATCTGTATAATTCTGTTTTTGCATACCAGGTGGTTGCTGGGTTAGATTATATTTATTTCATTATAGTATATTCCCCTCATAGCTGCATGCTTAGGGGGGAAAGCTCATTGTCGCTGCCTCAAAGACTTAGACACAGCAGTCTTGATAGGTAGTAGTAATAGTAGACGTAGTAGACGTTTTTGTTTTTCCCAAAATTAGAAGTTGACAGTATTAAACTGTGTACAGCCCTGGCGGTTTAGGCGATAGGAAACAAATTGGTGTGTACAAATTTAAAACATGTAAGTACTAAATGGGTGAAAATCGCTTGTATCCATAATGGGCATTAATATATACCCACATGACAGCTCATTGTTACTTTGTAATTCTACTCTACTACAATTCAGAGGTTAACCTGGTATTTTTACTCCACTACATTTATTTTTAGTTACTTTGCAGATTCTGATTAATGATGTGAAATATAAACAACCCTTAAATTAGGCTTTAGTTACAGCTGTGTAACATTCAGGAGGTGATTGTCAAGTGCCAACAATCAGGAGAGATATTTGATAGTTGGTGTGATGCCCCTGTGGGTCCATCAGTAGAGAGGGTGTGGCTGTTCTGTCTGTGCTGCATTGGTTCAGTGATTGCATTGATTACAGTAACTCGGGGCACCTGGGTCTGGTGTCCTGCAGCTATTTGAAGCCTCTCTGCTTCTCTCTGTGGTCGCTCTGCTTCTCCCTGCAGGCACCCCGGTTTTGTTGAGTATACTATGAGTTTCTTCAGCTGCTTTACTTTGTTCACTTCAACACTCTCACACACATACATGTCCATACAATCCTCACCCTGCATTTACATTACTGATACCACTGACATCCACACCTCATACTTTACTGGTTTTGACTTGATTTGATTTGTTTGTCCTAAATAAACATATTTTGTTAACCGTCAACATGGTGTGTCTCCTTTTTGTTGTGGCCTTTTGAGCCAGGTCATAACAAGAAGACTAAACATTTATCTGCAGATCTCTATAAAGTATATTCATTACTTGTTATTCTCTACTAATAGTTAATTAAAAACTGTATATAATTGCTATTTTGCACATCCCTTTCAAGATTTCAAGATTTTTTAAGGTTTATTGACATATCATATACACAACTACGGTGTAGTTATGCAATGAATGACAAATGTGGGTCGCAGGTTCCTCAACAGCGCATTACAAGACATCTATCAATATGTGTGTACCTCCACCATTCAATTGTCAAATTCTGCACATTTCTTATTCTATCTACATACTTAAGAGTATAATTAATGTGTATAATATCAGTTAAAATAAGTGCTTCAACATAGTTAACATTGCAGGAAAGCAATATATTAGACGTTAAGTACTTTGTCAGGCTTAATATTTATCTGTAGATAGATACCCCCAAAGCTTTTTTCATATTTGAAAGAAGACCTTAACCTAAAGTATTCTTTAATGTGTTATAAAGGTTAATTAGTTTGTCTGTTTTGCACATCCTCCTATTAATATCTTTGTACATCGTGCTCTAAATTGTTTTATTGTAGAGATCACTTACAGTATCTTCTTGATTTTTTTATATTCTATATTTCTATCATTGACCTTCTACTTTCCCCCTATGAAAGTATGAACTCTTAATATTTTTTTCATCAAATAACATTATTCAACAAAAATAATTCAATAACGTGCTTTAACCCTCTGGAGTCTAACGGAGCGTCCACACTACAGCTTCAAAAAAAGCTTGGAGCTGGGCGTGTCTGGAGCTTGGGGATTTTATTCAAGCAACACGACCAACAACCAATCACATGAATCTCCCGCCCCCGACATATAAAGCAAAAAACCCCGGGGATTTTATGCGAGCAATATATATATATAAACTCCCCAAACAGGCGAAAACCTACCAGTTCCACCCACTGTCTCTGCCACCTCCCTCCATGCCTGGTTCTTCCGGTTTGTATCCCGGTAGGTGAAGAGGGTCTGGTCATACAAAACCGGGTGATTTGCTACGGCGATAGTTAGTTTCTCCTCCAACTTTTTTTGAAATATAGAAATGAACGGCGGGATATCTCTCCCAGCTTAGACGCGGTTTGATTGGCTACGGCTTGAGATTTTCAGAAACGGGATTTGATTGGCTGGCGCTGGCTACTCCGGCGTCTCCGACTTCTGACGGCGGAGACGAACCGCTCTGCTACCCACAATTCAGTTCGGCGAAAAAGCGAGGCAACGTGACGTCACCCCATTGAAAGTGAATGGGCAGATTGGAGTTTTTGACGCTGTCGACGCTGTAGTGTGGACGGGCCGTAACTGTACGTCCACACAGCAGCTTCAGAAGAAACTTCCAACGCTTCTCTGCCCATTGACTTTGAATGGGGATGACGTCACTTTGCCTCGCTTTTCACTGAACTGCATTGTGGGGGAGCGAAGCGAAGATTTCCAGGATGTCCAGGATCTCCAGGATTCAAAAGTTGAGCAATGTTCAACTTTTGAAGCTGAGCTGGAAACGCCAGCCAATCAAACACGTTTATGCAAATCTGACAGTAGAAGCGCTAGCCAATCAAACCGCGTGTAAGCAGGGAGAACCAGACCGCAGTTCATTTCCTCTTATTCCAAACGAGAAATTACGGTAGCAAATCACCCGGTTCTTTACGACCAGAACTATTAACGGGATACAAAGCGGGGGAACCAGGCATGGAGGGAGGTGTCAGAGACAGTGGGTGAAACTGGTAGGTTTTCGCCTGTTTGGGGAGTTTATATATATATATATATATTGCTCGCATAAAATCCCCGGGGTTTTTTGCTTTGTATGTCGGGGGCGGGAGATTCATGTGATTGGTTGTTGGTCGCATTGCTCGCAAAAAATCCCCAACCTGTCAGACACGCCCAGCTCCAAGATTTTCAAGATTTTTGAAAAGCTGCTGTGTGGACGTCCCGTAAGGGTATTTTCTCGATTTTTAGATGTTTTCTTAAATCACCTTTTAAATGTATTTCTTCTAACATGGCACCCCATGTGTTACATGTCAAAATGGTCAGGACAATCTCTGGTCTTGCTATATATGCACATTACTCCCCTTAGAGCACTGTTTGATGAGATGAGTAGCTCAAAAGCTTAACATTTGACATCTGATTTTCGGAAAATCTTCAAAACTCTTGTGAAAACACAAATGTACTCATGTGATCGAAATGTTTTAGTGTTTTAGATTTGGTTACCAAAGTCTTAGGATCACAAAAGCAGTGAAATATTTGAATTACACTGTATATAAATGTGTTATTCATCTCTAAAATGAAAATAATTAAATTCGAATTTTGAGTAAAATTGGTGTTTATCACTCTACTTTCACCACAGCAGGGACTGAGATACATTAGGACTGAATAATGACTTCATATTACATACCAAGGTTCATGTGATGTGTACAAATACAAATTGAGCATTCAACCTTTTTCTTCAACCAACAATTTATTATAAATATGTTTTTTTCAACCAACTATTTATATAAATATAAGAAACTGGAAAATCTAACTATTTACAATATTGAACATCAGAACTTTCAACCAACTATTCATTATAAATGTCAAGACAGTGTCAAGGTCTTTGTCTGTCTTCCAAGACATTGGGTCTGGCTGCTGTGTAGGTGGGGGGTACAAGTGCTATACGAGACCTCCACGAGACCTCCTTGCTGGCTGGGTTGAAGGTGATGGCTGTGGTGGAGCCTTTGTGCTGAGGTGTATCTTGACCTGGTGGCAGCCGCAGATCGAGGTGGAGGCAGCTGTAGTGATGCTGGTCTGCTGGTCCTTGGTGGTCATGGCTCTGGTGAAGGCCTTTGAGCAACAGTAGATCTTGACCTGGGGGCCGGCACAGATGGATGTTGTGGCTGCTGGATAAACGCCAGCTGTGAAACATCTCTGTAAAACAAATTAAAATGTAGGACAATAATTACAACTAATTTCATTGAAATAAAGTTCAAGTAAAATGTTGCTCAAGCACAAATAACAATGCACACATAAAAATAAAGTTTGGGAGGTTGGAGAAGGAGTGTCTCTCGAACACTCGAACACGAACACGAACACACACACACACACACACACACACACACACACACACACACACCACACACACACACACACACACACACACACACACACACACACACACCACACACACACACACACACACACACACACACACACACACACACACACACACACACACTCTATCCCAGTCCATCTGATTGCTGCGGGCCATTGTCTGAAGGAGAGCACAGTAGCAGTGAGTTTTGCATTATTGACAAACGTACAACTAGCACTACAGTAGCTGACCAGAGCGCTAAAACAAGCTAAATAAAAAAGGAAAGTGAAACTTATGCTCATCGTCACCCTCTCCCTCCGGTCCACATTAATACAAATGATCCCAATACGTATGATTGTATGAACTATGATAATATCTTAAAATCAATACAAATGTATTTATTATAAACGTTAGTCCTTAACATCTATCACTATGTGTATATCACCATTCAAACATCTTTTAAAAGTTTAACAAACCCCACACAGCTCAGACTGTGAAATGTTGACTTTATTTGATCATTTCAGTAAAAACTAACGTTCATATTTCTCTTTTTGATTATAATACTGATGAACGTTCAAAACAAAGCACCTTGGCAAGTTACCACATATGTTTTAAAATGCTTAATAAGCACCGTAACTTTCATGATATAATTTCTTGGTCATAATCGGTTGTTTCCGTGAACGGCCGACTGTTGTGTGACGGCAAATGCTGCAGCTGCAAGGCATTGTGGGGCAGCATTTTCTCCTCTCCTTTCGTCAAGGGAGGTCCAGTGGTTCCTAATCTAAAGGAGGTTATCAAGGAAGTTTGAAACCTCCTTTCCTATCATTCCAGAGAATTCGAACGGCACTTATCATGGCTGCCACTGAGGGACTTCCGGGTCATTTCACTCCATTAGGAAGGTTCCTAAGCTAAATGGACTATTCGACTTCAGCCCATGGTTGCGTTCCAATAGTCCATTTAGCTTATGAACCTTCCTAACCAAGTGAAATGACCCGGAAGTACGTCAGTGGCAGCCATGATAAGTGCCGTTCCAATTCTCCAAATGAAAGGAAAGGAGGTTTCAAACTTCCTTTATAACCTCCTTTAGCTTAGGAACCACTGGACCTCCCTAACCGAAAGGAGAGGAGAAAATGCTGCCCCACAATGCATTGCAGTCGGCCGTTCACGGAAACAACCGATTATGACCGAGAAATTATATCATGAAAGTTACGGTGCTTATTAAGCATTTTAAAACATAGGTGGTAAGTTGCCTAAGTGCTTTGTTTTGAACGTTCATCAGTATTATAATCAAAAAGAGAAATATGAACGTTAGTTTTTACTGAAATGATCAAAGAAAGTCAACATTTCACTGAGCTGTGTGGGGTTTGTTCAACTTTTAAAAGATGTTTGAATGATATACACACTGATAGATGTTAAGGACTAACGTTTATAATAAATACATTTGTATTTATTTTAAGATATTTTCATAGTTCATACAATCATACGTATTGGGATCATTTGTATTAATGTGGACCGGAGGGAGAGGGTGACGAGCATAAGTTTCACTTTCCTTTTTTATTTCAAATCCAACTTTGGTCATGAATAATATGTTTCTCTGTTGTCCACGTTCATAAAGCATAAAACAACAGCGTCAGAGCACGGTGCAGAGTCTCGAGATGAGTTTACAGTAGTCCATCGTTCTTATTATACATCCATGTTGTAGTTTTCTGTATAGAAAACTGTAGTTTCCATAGTTTCCCCACAGCAGCAGACGCACATTTATGACGTCCACTGGCGCATCATAAACACGTCAGATAGTGAAAGTGCAGTCGGATTCTCTAAAGTAGCGGTCTCTTCTCCTAAATCCTTTTGAATTCTCCTATCCACTATCCCTTAACCCCGTGACGTTTCACTCAGAGGTCAAGGAATAGGAGATAGGGTTAGAATTTAGGAGCTGATTTTTGGATTATTGGAACGCAACCTATATCTTATTAACACCACATCCCAGCGTGCATTGCGGCTAAACCATCCAATCAACGAGCTTCAAGCTGAGGATCTTGGGTAATCAGTTCAGTGGGTTTGTGGTGTGTATCGCTGGATATGTCCCATCTGTTTCCGGTGACTTTATTTACGGCTAAAAAGCATGCTAAAAAGCCCAAGATTATAGAATTAAACGAATAAATAAAAACAAGGATAATTGTGTGTTATTGTTGAGTAAATAACAGTGTGTTATTTCGAAAAGAATAACAAATTAGAAGGAAAAAAAGATAAAAAAAAATACAGATTTCAGTATTTTGAGGCTCTAAACCCCATTTCTTTTCCTCACAGACGGCAAAAAAAGTCCGACATTATACGATTTAAATTAAAAACAAATAAATAAAAAGATAAAACACTGGCATGTAATTTACGTTAGAATAAATAGAATGGTTTTGAATAATAGATGAGAGTAAAATCTACGTCACTTTACAGCCCAGCCCACTTTTGGGGAAACCAACGCTGTCATTTGAACAGCGATCAAGCCTGAAGGCACAGAGATCTTCTGTTACGGCCCGTCTACACTACAGCGTCGACAGCGTCGAAAGCTCCAAGCCGCTCCAAGCTGCCCATTCACTTTCAATGGGGTGACGTCACGTAGCCGCGCTTTTTCGCCGAACTGAATTGTGGGTAGCAGAGCGAGGCGTCTCAGGCGACCCAGGCGACCAGGGCTGCAGTCGGATAGTTTAAAAATCAGCTCCTAAGTTCTAACCCTATCGTCTATTCCTTGACCTCTGAGTGAAACGTCACGGGGTTAAGGGATAGTGGATAGGAGAATTTAAAAGGACTTAGGAGAAGAGACTGCGGTACTTTAGAGAATCCGAATGCACTTTCACTATCCGACGTGTTTATGATGCGCCAGCGGACGTCATTGTGTGCGTCTGCTGCTGTGGGGAAACTATGGAAACCACAATTTTCTATACAGCGGACGACAACATGGATGTTTAATAAGAACGAGGGACTACTGTAAACTCATCTAGAGACTCTGCACCGTGCTCTGATGCTGCTGCTTTGCTTTATGAACGTGGACAACAGAGAAACATATTCTTCAGGACCAAAGTTGGAATTGAAATAAAAAAGGAAAGTGAAACTGCTCGTCACCCTCTCCCTCCGGTCCACATTAATACAAATGATCCCAATACGTATGATTGTATGAACTAAAGATCTTAAAATCAATACAGATGTATTTATTATAAACGTTAGTCCTTAACATCTATCACTGTGTATATCACCATTCAAACATCTTTTAAAAGTTGAACAAACCCCACACAGCTCAGTGAAGACTGAAATGTTGACTTTATTTGATCATTTCAGTAAAAACTAAGGTTCATATTTCTCTCTTTGATTATAATACTGATGAACGTTCAAAACAAAGCACTTTGGCAACTTACCACCTATGTTTTAAAAAGCTTAATAAGCACCGTAACTTTCATGATATAATTTCTCCGTCATAATCGTTTTTTTCCGTGAACGGCCGACTGTTGAGTGACGGCAAATGCTGCGGCTGCAAGGCATTGTGGGGCAGCATTTTCGCTTCTCCTGCCGGTTAGGGAAGTCCAGTGGTTCCTAAGCTAAAGGAGGTTATACAGGAAGTTTGAAACCTCCTTTCCTATCATTCTCATCATTCTAGAGTATTCGAACGGCACTTATCATGGCTGCCACTGAGGGACTTCCGGGTCATTTCACTCCTTTAGGAAGGTTCCTAAGCTAAATGGACTATTCGACTTCAGCCCAGAAGTTGAACATTGTTCAAGTTGAACATTGTTCAACTTCTGGTCGCCTGGACGCCGTAGTAGCCAGCGCCAGCCAATCAAATCCCGTTTCCCAAAATCTGACAGCTGAAGCGCTAGCCAATCAAACCGCGTCTAAGCTGGGAGAGATATCCCGCCGTTCATTTCTATATTTTAAAAAAAGTCGGAGGAGAAACTAACTATCGCCGTAGCGAATCACCCGGTTTTGTATGACCAGACCCTCTTCACCTCCCGGGATACAAACCGGAGGAACCAGGCATGGAGGGAGGTGGCAGAGACAGTGGGGGAAACTGATAGGTTTTCGCCTGTTTGGGGAGTTTATATATATATTGCTCGCATAAAATCCCCGGGGGTTTTTGCTTTGTATGTCGGGGGCGGGAGATTCATGTGATTGGTTGTTGGCCGTGTTGCTTGAATAAAATCCCCAAGCTCCAGACACGCCCAGCTCCAAGCTATTTTTGGAGCTGTAGTGTGGACGCTCCGTTACTGTCCTTTCTTCTTAGAGGAAGTACAGAAACACGTAACTCTGGATTTGTTTTAATGTATGAGGTGCAATAAACGACACAGCAGCTGTTTGGCATGTTAAAACTATTGTAGCGACCCTGGTATAGGCTGTTGAGGGTGTCACTCAGGAATCCCCCGTCTCTCTGCCAATCATGGAGCTGCACGGGCTGCTGTCTGAGGTGCGGGCCTGTGGTTGGGTGAGCAGACGGGGGAGGGCGGGAAGTGTGACGTGTACAAGGTGTTATATAGGTGCTGTGTTAGAAGTCAGGGTCAGTGTGTGTGAGGTTGAGCCTCAAGCTATACCCATCCGTAATCATCTGTGTAGAAGTCAGTTATTAAAGCCTAGTAACTTGAAGCTTGCCTCTCGACTCCTTCCTGTGAACGCTACACTATTATGTTCTGCCTCGCTCATGAGAGCAACAGCTGGCGAAATTACAGCCTCGTCTACTGATTTTAATTTAACCATATATCGTGCCAAATTCTCGATTTCAAATGTGTGCTCTAAAATGATATTTATAAATGACTATTATCAATATTATAAGTGAGACAATAAATGGCAAAGATTTGTATAAAATAAACGTATTTAAGATACGTTCATAACTGACGTAACGTGGGAGAAAATATGTTTCTAGAAGATGTATAAAATAAACGTATTTGATATGATAACAAACGTAACGTGGGAGAAAATACATTTCTAGCTAAACGTAATTGAGAATGCAGTTTAGTTCTGTGGGAACGTAATTTTTAGGAGACAGGGTTGCAACATAGGCCTACTGTTAGAAATGAAAATCAATGTTTTTGATGGCATAAAGTACCTTAAACATACCGGCAGTTTAAAGGCTGTTTTATACTGAAAAAACAGAAGTTCTTGTGCACAACCAGTTGTTAAGCTTTTATTCTGAAAATCCTTCATCTCCGGTTAGCATTTAGCATGTGGCTAATATATCATTTACTATAGAGGTGAATTTAGTAGCG
Organism: Pseudochaenichthys georgianus; assembly: GCF_902827115.2. Lineage (NCBI taxonomy): Eukaryota > Metazoa > Chordata > Actinopteri > Perciformes > Channichthyidae > Pseudochaenichthys > Pseudochaenichthys georgianus. Next base: position 31,534,397 of record NC_047512.1, read on the forward strand.
ATATGACACGGAGTGTTGCACACCGAAACCTACTGATTTCAACACTACAACTATAGACGTCGAGATATTATTATTGCTGAATATTAAATGAAGGTACAGTTTATTTGAATACGTTTGTTTACAGACGTGGGTAGCATGAGACAACATCCGGAACTACCGGAAATGAAACCAGCCGTGAAGTATTTCTTGTATTTTTGGAGTATTGATTACAGCGTTCAAAATGTATTAAATGAAAAGTCATGAAAGAGAGAAGGAGGATAAAAGGCATGTTTAGTTATATATTTAATGTACAATGTCTGAATCCTCTGTTATGCGCAATAACGAACATTGGAGACGTGGAGGGCCGGCCCCCAGCAGCGCCAACCCGCACACAGGGAGGAGGCCAGCAGAGGAGATATAACAGCTGGGCCCTTTCTCATTTCATCAAATCCCCTTCCTCGACTCCTCGGTCCTCCGGTAGTTTCGAGGACCGACATCGAGCATCGAGGAGGCTTGTTACAGGGTGGTTTAGGCTAGGTTGCAGCTCCACCCTGTGGACGTATTGTGCCTGTGTTATAGATATATCTGCCTCACGTGAATATACCTCAGTTGTATGATTGCCTGCTCAATGTGAATACACGGCGTTGAGACACAGCCTGAGTTGCCTTGTTCATTAATGCACATACATCTACAAACATGGTGTCAGAAGCTCAAATAGGACCCAGCTGTGGATTGCATGCTACTGTCCGTCGCTGAGACAGAGTGCGTTTATTTGTTTTGGTGAGGTTTAGCAGTTTCAGTTAGCCTGTTAGCATTAGCGTCACGTTGGAACAATGGCATCCAGCATCCCACCTCCGGAGCCTATGAAGATGGCGGGGGACATCCACGGCAACTGGGTGAGCTTTCGAGCAGAATTTGAGGATTATCTGCTTGCGACCGGGCTCAGCGAGAAAGTAAAGCCGGTACAAGCAGCTGCGCTCAGGAGGCTAATGGGGAACGACTGCCGACATGTTTACAAACACAACCTGGGACTCACCGCGGACCAACAAAAAGATGCGGGTGCTATACTGGTGGCACTGGAGCAATACTTCACACCTGCAAAGAACGTAATCTTTGAGAGGTACGTTTTTGGCAACCTTAAACAAGAGGATGGAGAGCTCTTGGATGCGTTTGCTACCAGGCTGAGGGAAAAGGCTGCCTCTTGTGAATATGGAGCTATAAAAGATGAACTCATAAGGGACAGGCTTGTTCTCGGGATAACTGACGAGGGTGCTAGACGTCGCTTACTAAGGGAAAAGGATCTTAAATTGGACGAGGCCATTAAAATTTGCCGTGCAGCCGAGGTCATGGACAGCAAGTTAAAAACCATGTCACTGGGCAGCTCTGGACCTGGGGACAGCATTAATGCCACACAAGGACAGCGATATGGACGGAGGTCTGGCAGCAGGCCATCCGAGTCCACCAACACATCTGCACAACCACAGAGCATGAGAGACGCTGGCGAATGCAAGTACTGTGGCACACGGCACAAGCGTGGGCGGGACCTGTGCCCTGCTTTTGGTAAATCGTGCCGCTCGTGTGGCACTGCTAACCATTTTGCAAAAGTATGCATGAAAAGAGGCCAGCAGGCACGTCAGTTGAATGCTGTGGATGACCCGTTGCCAGGGGAACTGGAGGACAGCGATGAGAGAGACGTGTACACAGCGGAGAGCATGGGGGCTGTGAACACTTGAGGTAAAAAGTGGTTTGTCAACCTGCCACTGCAAAGTGGGGTTCAGAGGTGCCAGCTCGACTCTATGTGATGAGCATCAAGGACAAGATGAGACTGGCGCCTAGAACCCCTCTTCTGAAGAGTCTCACCAGATTAAAACTATACAACAGTGAGTGGATGAGCTCATTAGGTGTGTACAGCACACAATGCGTCATTAGGGGTAAGACGCACAGACTGGACTTGGAGATTGTGCATACTGGCCAGAGGCCCTTGCTTTCGGGTGAGACATGTGAGAGACTTGGTCTGATACGCTTCACCATTCCTGAGGAGCTGAATAAGGTGGAGCACTGCAGGAAGGGAGACCTGACCAAGGAGTGTCTGGTCAGCACCTACCACGACGTGTTCACCAGCCCTGTTGAGTCTCTGCCCGGTGATATTCACTTTGAGCTGGACAGCACTGTGGCACCGGTGCAGTGTGCTCCCAGGAATGTTCCAGTGGCCCTCAAGGCAGCTGTTAAGGCTCAGCTTGATCGATATGAAGAGGAGGGACACTTGACCACAGTCACTCAACCCACGGACTGGATTAGCAATCTAGTCATAGTGAAAAAGCCAGACAAATTGAGACTATGCATTGACCCGAAGGCTCTCAACCGTGCTCTGAAACGGTCCCACTACCTTATGCCCACCTTAGATGACGTGTTGTATAAGCTGCCAAAGGCACGTATATTCACCCTGGTGGATGCACGTGATGCATTCCTGCAGTGCCGCTTGGATGAAGAAAGCAGCCTGATGACAACATTCTGGACACCGTGGGGTAGGAAACGCTGGCTGAAACTCCCTTTCGGTGTGTCAGTTGCCCCGGAGCTGTATCAAAGGAAGCAGCATGAGCTGCTGGCCGGCTTGACAGGGATTGAGCCCATAGCCGATGACATCCTTATATTCGGCTGTGGGGACACAGAGGATGAGGCCAATCGCGACCATGACACAAACCTCATCGCTCTGATGGACAGATGCAGGGAAGTAAAACTGAGACTGGGCCTGAAAAAGCTACAGTTCCGAGTGAAGGAGGTCCGCTTCCACGGCCACATACTGTCCGCGGAGGGCCTCAAGGCTGACCCTGAAAAAGTCAGGGCGGTTCTGGACATGCCAAACCCCACAGATGCAAAAGGGGTCCAGCGGTGTGTCGGATTTGTGAACTATCTGTCCAGATTCATGCCACGCTTGTCAGCGGTATGTGAGCCGCTGAGGAGACTGCTGGACAAGGATGTGATGTGGCACTGGCTGCCCAAACATGATGCCGCCATGAAGGAAATCAAGGCACTGGTCACGGCGGTGCCAGTCCTAAGGTACTATGACGTCCGCAAGCCAGTCACCGTACAGAGCGACTCCAGTCAGGCGGGTCTGGGCTGCTGCTTGCTTCAAGGGGGACAGCCTGTCGCATTCGCCTCCCGGGCATTGACCCAAACAGAGCAAAATTACGCACAGATTGAAAAGGAGTGCCTGAGTATTGTATTCGCCTGCCAACGATTCCACTACTACCTATATGGGAGGAGTGATGTGACTGCAGAGACCGACCACCGCCCGCTGGTGTCCATCTTCACCAAGCCCCTCCTCAGTGCGCCAAAGCGCCTTCAGAGCATGCTCCTCACACTTCAGAACTACTGCCTTGCGGTGGTATACAAGCTAGGCCCTGAGATGTACATAAGTGACACGCTCAGCAGAGCCACCCCCCCGCCACAGAGAACAGACACACTGTACCAACGTGAAATGGTCTGCAGCATGTAGCAGGAGCAGGGTGACACGGCGGCCATTCAGCAGGCAGACTATTTAAATGTCAGCAGCCAACGCCTGACACAGATTCGGACACACACTGAGGAGGATGTGTGTCTTCAAACACTTAAGTCTGTCGTGCTGGAGGAATGGCCAGGACACAAAGAGGAGACCCCTGTAGCCGTCAGGGACTACTGGGCCATCAGAGATGAGATAAGTGCCCAGGATGGCGTGCTCTTCAGGAGTCAGCGCGTCATCATTCCAAAAGCTATGCGCCCGGAAATGCTGAGACGGATCCACTACAACCACGTGGGGGGCGAGGCGTGCTACAGGCAGGCCCGTGATACACTTTACTGGCCCGGTATGCAAGGGGAAGTCAAGGATTATGTGCAAAAGTGCTCTGTGTGCAATGAGTATGCACACGAACAACAGAAAGAGACTATGATGTCACACCCGCTCCCCACACGTCCCTGGCAGCTAGTAAGCATGGATCTGTACAGCTACGCAGCACAGAACTTCTTACTCGTGGTGGACCATTATTCTGACTTTTGGGAGATCGACCTCCTCCCTGACCTATCAGCGGACACCACGATCCGTAGATGCAAGGCACAGTTTGCACGCTATGGTGTCCCAGACAAAGCCATTTCTGATGGTGGAGGCCAGTTTGCCGGTGGAGAGTTCCGGGCGTTTACGAGAGAGTGGGGTTTTGAGCATGTCATGTCCTCACCGAGGCACCCAAAAGCTAACGGCAAAGCGGAGTCAGCAGTGAAAATTGTAAAGAGCCTGTGCAGAAGGGCAGACCGTGCCAAAGAGGACCCCTGGAGGGCCATATTGCATTGGAGAAATACGCCCACTGAGGGTATGCATTGCAGCCCAGCACAGCGGCTTATGTCGCGGAGACTGAGAACCCTTCTCCCTGTGGCCGACCAGCTACTGGTGCCTCAGGTCGTCATGGGTGTTCCTGACAAGCTGAAAATGAAACATCAAGCAGCAAAGCTGACATATGACAGATCAGCCAAGGATCTGCCGGAGCTGAACGTCGGCAAGCCCATACGGATGAAGCCACTCACAGGAGATAGGACGGGCAGATGGAGGAGAGGTGTGTGCCTTCAGCAGTTGGGACTCCGGTCCTATCTGGTCGGTGTGGAGGGGACCACGTATCGGCGCAACAGGGTTGATCTTCGACCAGCAGAGGCGGCCCTTCTCCAGCCGTCAGTTCTCCCAGAATCGGCCCCGGAGCAGCCTGCGAGTGGGGGGAGCGCCAGAGAGGTCGTTGGCGTCCCCGAGGAGTCTCCAAGGCCATCACCCCCGGGGTCGTCACGCTCTTCCCCGCAGACTGGGGATACACCATGCCGTGAGTTACAGGGCCGGGCCATCTCCCGGAGCGGACGGCTGATTAGAGCTCCTGACAGACTTGACCTCTAGGTCACGCACGCACACACACACACACACACACACACACACACACACACACACACACACACACACACACACACACACACACACACACACACACACACACACACACACACACACACACACACACACACACACACACACACACACACACACACACACACTTGGACTGTGCGCACTCAAACACACATGGAAGATAAAGATTGAAAAAAAAGGAAGTGGAGAGATTGTAAAACAAATGTGATTGATTGTTCTGAGTTTATTGCTGATGTGTTCGGATCCGGCTATTATTGAAGTGTCTCTGCTATGTGCACTATTTGTTGTTGAAATCATTTGATTAATGTTCTGATTGAAGGTCAACAGTTTAATGGCAGTATTGATCCTGTGTTGTTACTTAACAAAAGGAAGGGAGATGTTACAGGGTGGTTTAGGCTAGGTTGCAGCTCCACCCTGTGGACGTATTGTGCCTGTGTTATAGATATATCTGCCTCACGTGAATATACCTCAGTTGTATGATTGCCTGCTCAATGTGAATACACGGCGTTGAGACACAGCCTGAGTTGCCTTGTTCATTAATGCACATACATCTACAAACAAGGCTCTCTGGAGGAGCTCTAACCGAGGATACACTGATGGGTCCTCCACGGTCCTCCACGGCTCCTTCGTGGATGCATTTCCAGCAACAGAGATGTTTCAAAGAGTCGTGATGCACGGCCAGACTTATCTCAGCCAATGACAGCTCTGCATGCATCCCCTGGATATTATTAGTGCGAATGCTGTTTACAGCATTCCACTATATTCAAAACTTTATTCTTCCCCTTAAACTTAAACTTATTTCAGCCAATACTTTGCCACTCCATAACTTCAGCTTATTTTCAGCTACAGAAACCATTCAAATATTAAACTATTCAGCCTGTTCAGGAATCGATGGGAAACCTTCAACTTTCTCAACAATATTTCCACAAACTCTCAGTAAACAAAATTGAAAGGTTTTTTATCTCACTTTAAATTAGTGGGACTTCTGACATTCCTTGCTTTGAACAATCCTCCTCAAATCTGGCTTGTATTCCGTTGTGGCCACTCGAAGCAATTCTCTCACATGTGTGTCAGTCAGAACAGATCGATGCTTGGATTTCACGTGTTTCAGGGTAGAAAACAGACTCACAGACGTATGTTGACCCAAACATTGAAAGTTGCTTGAGCGCAGCCCGTTTGACATTGGGGTATTTTGTGATTGGCACAGTTTTCCAGAACTCAAGGGCCCCTTCCCTCAGAACAGGTTTCAGTCGGTCATCCTCTGAAAGTTCGATCATCTCCAACTCGGCCACCGCCTCGTCCTTGACCAGCGGGGCTTTCAAACAGTCCGTCTCAGCATTAAAAGGATCAACGAGGAACGTAATCTGTGGCCTTTTCACATGTAGATCATGGAACCGTGTCGCAAAGTTTTGTCTGCAGGGTTTCAACCAATTTTTTTTTTCAACCAATGTTGCATAACGGGCTGTTTGCTTTTTCCGGGTGGCACAGGTGGCTTGTGGGCTTGCTTTTAGCAGAGAGGGAAAATGCACTAATTCTCCCTTTTTGAAAATGTGTCTTAAACAGTTTTAGTTTGTTAACAAACGCTAATACACTTTGCACTAGGTCAGGCAGCATTTTTAACTTTCGCCCTTTAGTCCCTCTCTCTTATGTTCGTCTTCATATTTTCGCTTAGCTGTGCATTTCTTCCCTGTCATTTTAGGATCAAACTCAGTTCATGGTCAGATAGTGTTTAATCAACGATAGGTTTCCCCCCCCCCTCAAAGGTGATTGGTTCACTGCATCGCAGGTATTATTGTGATTGGCTCTTGGGCCACATCAAAATTAGACACGCTGTCATCCTCTCATACTAACACCTGACACCACACATACACACGTAGGGAGAGCCGGGACGAAAGTAACACGGGACGAAAGTAACACGGGACGAAAAGTAACACGGGACGAAAGTAACACGGGACGAAAGTAACACGGGACGAAAGTAACGGAGCGATTTTATCCGAGCCCAAACAACTTTGACCGGCCAAATTACGTCAGAATTATCAGCATTCAATACTTAACAGACCTACTAAATATCAGGTTTAACTGCCAGGAGTCCGTGTCTCTCCCCCACACTCACACATATAAAATTCAATATGAACTGAAGAGCCGCATGAAACTGTGCAAAGAGCCGCATGCGGCTCGAGAGCCGCGGGTTGGCCACCCCTGTACTAGAGTATAACCTTATTTAGGCTAAACCCGTCCGATGTTATAAACTAGAGGCCTCTCTCTCTCCTCCCGTTTCTGTCTAAAACACTTGAACGTGCTGTCTTTAAACAACTATCCTGTTATCTCCATCAGAACAACCTCAAGGCAGATCACTCCACAGAAACTGCTCTCCTTGCTGTCTCTGAGGAACTACACACTGCTAAAGCAGCCTCCGTCTCTTCTGTCATCATCCTTTTGGACCTGTCTGCTGCATTCGACATGGTGAACCATCAGATCCTCCTTCGCACTCTCCAAGAACTTGGAGTTTCAGGATCTGCACTTTCCCTCCTCACCTCATACCTCAAAGACCACACCTACAGGGTAACTTGGAGAGGGTGCGAGTCTGACCTTTGTCAATTAACTACAATCAATCAATCAATCAATCAATGTTTATTTATATAGCCCAATATCACAAATGTTACATTTGTCTCAGTGGTCTTCACAGTGTGTACAGAATATCAGTATGACAATACGACACCCTCTGTCCTTAGACCCTCACATCGTACAAGGAAAAACTTCCAAACTACAGGGGTCCCTCAGGGCTCTGTCCTTGGTCCCCTCCTCTTCTCTCTGTACACAAACTCTCTCTGATCAGTCATTAGCCCGCATGGTTTTTCATACCACTGCTATGCGGACGACACCCAATTAATTCTGTCTTTTCCCCGCTCAGAGACCCAGGTCGTCGCACGCATCTCTACTTGTCTAGCAGACATCTCTCAGTGGATGTCTGCTCACCACCTCAAGCTCAACCTTGACAAAACTGAACTGCTTTTTCTTCCTGGAAAAGATTGTCCCACTCTTGACCTAACAATCAACATCGGCCCCTCTGTTGTTTCCTCGACTCAGGCTGCAAGGAATCTGGGTGTGACCCTAGATAAGAAACTGTCCTTCACTGCAAACATCGCTGCTACAACCCGTTGCTGCAGATACACTCTTTACAACATCAGGAAGATACGTCCCCTCCTGACCCAGAAAGCGACGCAACTTCTGGTCCAGGCTCTCGTCATCTCACGCCTTGACTACTGCAACTCCCTCCTGGCTAGTCTACCTGCATGTGCCATACGTCCTCTGCAGCTCATTCAGAATGCAGCGGCTCGTCTGGTCTTCAACCTTCCAAAATGTTCCCACACCACACCGCTCCTCCGCTCCCTTCACTGCTAGAATCCAGTAACTGCTAGAATCCACTTCAAGACACTGGTACTTGCGTACCATGCTGTGAATGGTTCTGGCCCTTCCTACATCCAGGACATGGTTAAACCGTACACCCCAGCACGTGCACTCCGCTCTGCATCAACCAAACGGCTCGCTGCACCCGCACTGCGAGGGGGACCCAAGTTCCCATCAGCAAAAACACGTTGGTTTGCTATCCTGGCTCCAAAATGGTGGAATGAGCTCCCCATTGACATCAGGACAGCAGGAAGCCTACACATCTTCCGGCGCAGACTGAAAACTCATCTCTTTCGACTCCACTTCGAGCGATAGAATTACTAACAAAGCACTTATTTACTAATAAAGGACTGGCTTATCTAAAGCCAGTTGAGTAGCACTTGAAATATGTTGGCTCTATGAAACCTGGTGTACTTATATGATTCTGTTTTCTTCAAGTTTGTATCTTCTTGGTTGAATGCACTTATCACTTTGGATAAAAGCGTCAGCTAAATGCAATGTAATGTAATCTAATGCCAAATGAAAAGCTAAAAGGGGAGTCAAATGTTCGACTATCATTCTTCAGGTGCGCACAAACATGTCCCGAAGAGGGAAAAAACAAAATGAACGCAGATTTAAACTGAGGAAACCAAAGGGTTACGTTACAGTTAAGGTTACGGAACGATCGTGGTCATGATTACATTCGGGGAAAATTGGGTTTTAGTAGAAAATATAGTTTCAGTAGGAGATCTCATGCCAACCACAGACTCAGATCACCCCTCCCGGCTAGCTTCCTCCTTACTTCCTCTGGCCTCGAATCATCCCTTACGAAAATGAACTATAGTATTACTATAGTTTACTATAAGAGTTGTATAGTATCCTATAGTAAGTTTGTAGAGTTCTATAGTATTTTTCACCAGCTATCGTATTACTATAGTCTTTTCTGTAGTGCCATTTTACTAGCTATAGTAGCCCTATAATATTTCAATAGTAATACTATGTATCTAGATCTTTGTAGTATTCCTATATTATTTTAAATATTATAATAATATATAGTGTTTCTGTAGTTGTTTTTTAACACACTATAGACCACTCCTATAGTAATGATATTGTCATAATGAATGCATATTATTACCATAGTGTTTGTAAAAGTATTACACTTCTAGAATTAATGTCATTTTTTTTAACACACTGCTGTGTCAAAGGCAATTCAACACATTCAGTGTCATTTCTGAACTATTTTACACAGTGTAGTAGAAAAAATAAAAATGCACATAGTCAACACATTAGTTTTGACTAACACTGGGCTAACATTGGGCACTGTCATTGGGCACTGTCCTGCCCAATCACGGTTGAGTTATTTCAAATGTATCATTTTTCAACTGTCCATCAAATGTCCCAACTGCCATTTCACCTCTGGCTGCTGCGGAGGATGGATGTCAGCAGAGGAGAGTCTAACTCTAGGTAAGTTACAGAAACAAAACTTTTTTAACAAAGTGAGCAGATATGTTGTCATAATGTGAGCAAGCTAGGGGTCTAAATACATATTTTTAAACTTAAATAAATATGTTTTTTCAATGTTGAACAGCTAACTATTGAAGGATAAAAATAAGGCAAAAAGTAACTCTGAATATAAGATATAGTAAATCCTGTTATAGGAAACGCTAAAAACATTGAGCTGTCTGAGTGTAAAAATAACGTGTTAAAGTTTACTGTTGAGATGCCTCAGCAGTTTGGCCGGCTACATCCTGCTATCTTCAAGGACTAGAAAACCATGGTACGGTATGTGGGGCCCTGATCTTCACCAGGCGCAACTGTCTTGTGAGAAAACCAGTTAAAACAGGTAATTAGAAAAAAAGGGAGTATGGCCCTGGCCTGACCTTAGCTAAAACTGGGTGTTGCTGGGCAGAAAAGGCAGACTGCAGCACAGAGAGCACCAAAGGTGGGGGCTTCACAGCAAATACTATAAAGAACAAGATATATTCAGAATTCGAGACTCACTTCAACTGGGATCTCACACTGACGAGCTTGTCACGGTGGGAACTCAAGAAGGAGTCCAAGGCGCTGGCGTTTTGTGGTATAGTATGGATTGATATATCTTTGTTGAACTGTGTAATAAAGTGCTTATTTGAAGAAACAATCCATTGGAGTGCAAAGTCTAGTTTTTGTACAGCTAACAGAGAATAGTGTCTAGGACACAATTCCTTTTCCCTCAGAACTAAGAAAGGTCATCGGCAGATCCGGACGGCGACCCCGCTCTGGCCATATCCAAACGATCTGCGCGGAGGACGGACCTGGTCCGGTAGACTCCAACAGCTTGGTGACCCCGTGACGTGATGGTCTAGAGCGGGTAGTCTGGACACCGATGACTTTCTGAGAGGACACCAAAAAAAACATTGAGTTTACGGCTTTTACAAGAAACCATCTCACACAATCAAAAACCCGGGTAATTTAGAATCAAGGTAAGCATCTGCCTGTTACAACAAATAGATGTGTTTGAAATACCACTACATTTTAGGATTGTGTGAAAATGGCAGAAATAATTGTCTCAGCTAAAAAGTAAAGATAAAACGTAAATAAAATTGTGTGCACTAAATAGATCAACAAGGGTATAAACAAATCTGTGATGAGAAGCGGGTGAAACCCGTAATTTATGAGGATCCGCCGCGGTCCAAAGGGAAGGTGTCAAACTAGTAAAACTAGTAGCCAATAGTACAGTGTAAAACTAGGGGAGACTCTAGTATCTAAAGGGAAGGTGTCAAACTAGTAAAACTAGTAGCCAATAGTACAGTGTAAAACTAGGGGAGACTCTAGTATCTAAAGGGAAGGTGTAAAACTAGTAAAACTAGTAGCCAATAGTACAGTGTAAAACTAGGGGAGACTCTAGTATCTAAAGGGAAGGTGTAAAACTAGTAAAACTAGTAGCCAATAGTACAGTGTAAAACTAGGGGAGACTCTAGTATCTAAGGAAAGGTGTAAAACTGGTCGCCATATCAGTAGCTAATATATCTGTGTAGGCCTACAATGTTTGATTGTTTGAGAAAGAATAGTTTGGGGGAAACCTTCCCTGGGAACTTAAAGGAGTTGTATTGATCTATTTGTTGATTGTTCTGTCTGTTGGTTGTCATTGTTGATTCGTAAAAACCTTGTTTTATGTTGGTAAATGTTTTGGTATACCAATAGTTTGTTGTTAGTTGTTGAAAGAAGCCCCCCTTCTCTTGAAAAGGCTGAGAGCTCCAGCCGGAGCCGGGGTGTCAGTATTTGTCTGTGAAAGAATCTCCCCCCACTTTCGGATTCTGTAGAAGAGTACTCTTTGTTTCAATCAGAAAAAGAGCAAGCTATTCATCACAATTGTATTTTTAGGTTATGAATAAAACAAAAAGTAGTAGCCTAAGTGATAAGCAGGAGGGTTTTTGAACGCTTGTCAGTCAGAATAATGTTTATATAACAGGGGAAGCTCATTTGTGGTCAGCTGCCCTCTGTTCTTCAATATTCTGTGTTGCTCCACGGACATTCAAATAAATAAGAATAAGGACATTAAGAGAAACGACAAGATTTGTCCAGTGTATTAATAAATACAAGTGAACACATATTAACCTAGTCAGATAAATAGATACGAAGTCATTCTTATTTCAAGGAAGCCCCCCTCCTCCTGGAATGCCTGTTCCAGCCGGGGTGTCTGTGAGAGTACCCACACCCCCCTCCTTTTTTTTTCTCTCTCCTATTTGCTCTCTTCTTAAATGCATGAAGAAAGAGCATTGAATTTAAAACAAGGAGTGAATAACATTGAAAATTAATAGATCAATGTGGGAGCTGAAGTAGTAGATATTGAAATAAATAAGAAACTATAATTTGCTGTTTTTAGCATAGTTTTTGTAGGATACAGTTACGTCACTTTGTGGTTTTATGAGGGGTTTTGAGAACTGATTGGTACCATTGCATTACATTGTGAATGTCATGGTATTTGTCATTAACTAAGGATTGTACTTAATTATATTTCAAGGAAAACAATTATATTACAGACAGTAACGTTAAGGGAAAGTAAAAAGTGGTTCACGTTAAAACAGAGCATTGGTGGCATTTTCAGTTCATTGCTTACTTCCACACGCCTTTCCCCCTCCTTGTCTCTTTCATGACTTTATTTAATGCATTAGAACGATTGTTATCGTAACTTTCCGTGTTTATAGAATTCAAACTCACTGTTCACATTACGGAGTATATTTCCGGAACGGCCTTTCAAAATAAAAGCCACAGGCCGCTGTTCACCAGAGATGCCTTCACAATAAAACAGTAATTAGATTAACAATATATTTAACTTATATTACGTCCTTAAACATTGATTTTAATTCATTACAGCTTTCAAATACGGCGCGGATTGAATACAGTTATTTGTATTCTGTTACAACATCACCATGCTTGTAACACAACTTAGATAAACAATTTGAAAATGAATAGAATTAACCAAGTAGATAAAAGATTAGTATAGTGGTTGGAGGGTGTCTTTGTTTTGCCTATTAACTTATAACTGAAGTAATAAAGAATAGGCAGACTACTATCATCATTAGTTTGTTTTAACACTCACATGTTTCAGCATTCCTGACCTCAGCCGTTTTATTTTGCAACCCGTTGGGAGAGAGATTTAAATTGAGTTTTTCTCAGTGGCTGGATGTGATTACAACAGCATTGGATAGTTCTGCACCACCTTTTGGGTTCTCTGAATCAGTGTGTTGGTGAAGAGTAGCTCACTGCGAACAGAAGAAGTGTGCAAAAAACACATAGGAGATATTGACATTATGCTTGTGCCTCGTTGTCAAGGCAACAGTGGTGTGAAGAGGTACTGCGGTTTTGGGGGATTTCTGCTGTACAGCCGACAACGTGTGTCGGCAAAGTGATTCCTTCCCTCATCCCAAAGCCAGGGAGAGTTTCCTTGGAGCCCACTGACCAGGGCCGGTCCTAGCTTTTTGGGGACCCTGCCACTGACTACAGCTGCATCACTGACTGTGCTCATTATGACAAGATCTTGAGACATGCTTGTCTCAGATTGTTCTGGGGGAATGATGCAATGATTTTACAGCATAATTGTGCAAGAGTTTCCCAGGGGGTGGTGTAGAAACCTTAATGCTTAGTGTTTAGGTAAGAGGCTGCTTGTTTAAATGATGGTCTGGAATACTGAAAAGATTAAAGTTTAATATTCTTGTTTAGCAAACAAGACATCTGATTATTATGTCACACATAATAATCTTGTTATAGAAACTAGCTATGGGTAAAACGTGTGGTTGTTATACCATTGTTATCATGAACAAAAGATAAATAAGGAAATAGTATCTGCTTAAAGATGAACGGATTTCATACCCTAGAGAGGATTAGTTATTGTGAATACTCCACAAGGTATCTACTAATGTATTGTAAAGAACTTGAATTTACTTGATAAATAAGTGAAGATAAGAAGATGTATTGACCATAAATTAATCAATTGGTAAATAAACATAGCGGTAAAGAGAAAACTATTAAAGTGAAGTGAAAAATCATCCTAAAACACACTGAAAAAGGAGGGGGAGGGCATGATGGAGGTATGCACTGGACTTTAAGTAGTGGGTGTTTGGGAGTTAGGAGTACAGAGTAGAACCCTTTTCATCATGTTTACAAATTATTCTTTTAGAGTTTTTATTCAAGTGTGAATTTGGTAGTGTTTTAATTTGTTACAGTATTGATCAGTTCAAAGGGAGAGTTTTAGTAACAGCTCTATAAGACCAGACAAATATTTCTTTATATAGGTCATGTTGAAGGGAAAGCTAGTTCTAAACAAAATATAGTATTTCAATTTGAGGTACTGGTTTTACCATTGTGGCATAGTTATTACCATAGGAGGACTTTCGGATGGACATACGAAATGACTTCTGTTTTTAAATCCTTGATAAAGTAGGGAGTAATTGTTGCATGTTCGGACACCCAAGGTTCCACGCATTGTTAAAGAGGGTAACATTGTTCTTTAAGTGCACCAGAATTGAAGATAAATTAATATAATGAGTTATGAAATACATAGCAGAGCTTTACAGATCCTGATAATGTTTTGACTCAAGAAAATAATTATAGACACAAGTTTCTGAAGTGAGTTTTGTACCAAGTTGCAGGGAATTTGGGAAACAGCTGTCCCAATGAAAAGTTAGAGATATCTTGAAAAATATAGTTGTAATCGTGAATTAATAAATGATGGCGCTCCATATATGACATATTTGTGTAGACAAAGGATACTGGCCTATGCTGACATGTCAAAGTCTCTGCAGAGCACGACACATGGCCAAAAAGACTGAGACCAAATGACCTTTGACCCTGACCGACAGTGTAACTTGAGAAGGCACTGACAATCTGGGGTGAACCGGACCAAACTTGACTTTACAACCTGACAGTGTGAGTGTATGTCGGCATGTGATTAGTGCAACTGCATGATTTAAAACAATGACTATCAAGCATGCTTTTGGACTAACACATTATTTTAGGGGCTACTGTGAGAGATGTAATTCCAGAATGGAATACTGAAGAAGTTGACCTGTGATAATGAAACCATTTTGTAATATTTCAACAGGTATTAAAGTAACTGAGGTTTGAAAAGTAGAAAGAACATATTACAGTTAAAGCTAAAACATAGTAATGTAATGACACAGAATTTAATTTAGACAACATCATGTAACTAGCCTGGTAAAGAAGTAAAAGCCATAGACTTTATTGTTTAGGTCATTATGGGGATATACATTTCATCTAAATTCATAATAGAAAGACATTTGATGATAGTTTGTTGGAATTCTGTATTCATACGCAGTGGAGGATCAAAAAGCTGAGGGCCCAGGACCCCTGAGCGTAGGCTTGAGGGATTTGTATCAGATTTCTCCACACAGGTTGCTGGCGCCAAAAGGGGGACCCAGGAGGCCGACACAGCGGAGTTCGTCTGGCTGAAGGTCATCAGGACAAAGTGGCTCTCCGGCCCCGACCAAGTGACCCAGCGGACCTCTCATGCCGTCCGCATAGGAGGAAAGGGGGACAGCTGGTGCCAGTGTGCGGCGGGGAAACCACCTGCTAGGACCAGGGACGACATCAGGACAGACGGGGCCCTCGCAGAGGAGGTCGACTCGGAAGGAGCCACCAGTGGACCGGAGAAGGAGGATCGTGAAGACATCTCTCCAGCATCGACCCGGAAGCCGCCATCAGCGGGACGGAGGAGGAGGATCTGAAAGACAGAAGCCCAGAAGCCGCAGTAAGCGGATCGGGGGGACAAAGACACGGCAAGCCAGGACGGCCTAAAAGGGGCCTACGCTGTGAGTTCGCGGACGAATCCACAGCAGCCAGAGCCAAAGGACACAGAGGAAGCTGAGGGCAGCAGGGACGCTGAATACGTCCGCCTGAAGACGATCAAACCCAAGTGGTGTGCTCCAAGGTTCTCTGAACCACTCAAGGTAACCCAGCGAACAGATCATGCAGTCAGAGTAGACGGAAAAGGAGACACGTGGTACCACTGGAGCAGGTGTGTGGAAGCACCAGCACCTACCAGGACCCTCGCTGACACCATCCAGGACCTAGGCCAACTGAACATCAGGCAAACAACCGAAGCCCCCCAACCCCCAAGTGTGGACATCGACTCAACTTCCGAGGAGGAGGAGACAACAGGAGAACCAACGACAGCCCAGGAGATAACAGCCGGCGAGGAGGCACAACAAGGGACCGCTCCCCCAAAGTAGGCGGTACACCACACGCATCACATACACACACCACACAAGAGACACTCACCTACACTGATACACCAAAGAACTTTTACAAGAAAAACGAAGATGAAGAAGAACTCAGGACCTAACCAACACCTCTATTGCTTGGCCTTAACACTGTGTTTTTTCATCATTGTTGGAATAATCATTATCATAGTGGGTGAAAGGGGAGGCAAATCATTGACCAAAGTAATAATCCAAATTCCCCACAAAATGAAACTACACAAGATATCAATGGCCGTGTTTGCAGCAATTTTGACCTTGTGCGGGTGCTGCTGCATCCCATGTATCCGCTCAATGGTGGACAAAATAATTAGTACCGCCATAGCACCTTCTACTCCCCTGGGCCAACAACTCGCCTTGCTATCCTTAGAAAACAACCCAGACATTGAGGAAGGCGAAGAAGAAGCAGCAGCAATGGACACTTTCCCGACAGCACCACCAATACCACCGTATGGCAGAATGTGGGAAAGAGAGACAGAAGAATAAAACAGCTGACATAAATGTACATAAATAATAGCGTTGTTTTGTTGCCCCAATCATTAGAATGGGGCAAAAGGGGGATTGAAGGATAAAGATAAGGCAAAAAGTAACTGTGAATATAAGATATAGTAAATCCTGTTATAGGAAACGCTAAAAACATTGAGCTGTCTGAGTGGAAAAATAACGTGTTAAAGTTTACTGCTGGCCGGCTACATCCTGCTATCTTCAAGGACGAGAACACCATGGTACGGTATGTGGGGCCCTGATCTTCACCAGGCGCAACTGTCTTGTGAGAAAACCAGTTAAAACAGGTAATTAGAAAAAAAGGGAGTATGGCCCTGGCCTGACCTTAGCTAAAACTGGGTGTTGCTGGGCAGAAAAGGCAGACTGCAGCACAGAGAGCACCAAAGGTGGGGGCTTCAAAGCAAATACTATAAAGAACAAGATATATTCAGAATTCGAGACTCACTTCAACTGGGATCTCACACTGACGAGCTTGTCACGGTGGGAACTCAAGAAGGAGTCCAAGGCGCTGGCGTTTTGTGGTATAGTATGGATTGATATATCTTTGTTGAACTGTGTAATAAAGTGCTTATTTGAAGAAACAATCCATTGGAGTGCAAAGTCTAGTTTTGTACAGCTAACAGAAAATAGTGTCTAGGACACAATTCCTTTTCCCTCAGAACTAAGAAAGGTCATCGGCAGATCCGGACGGCGACCCCGCTCTGGCCATATCCAAACGATCTGCGCGGAGGACGGACCTGGTCCGGTAGACTCCACCACTATTGTTTGAGTTTAGCTGCCTGGATGACAATTATTTTCCTTTAAGCCGTTCTTCTATTTTATTGTATTTATTTTATCTTGACTTAATGTAGCTTACACTATTTTCTGTGACCATCATTCTTCAATCGACATTATATTGATAGCATTAGCAGCTATATGTTTAATGCTATCTAGCTACTTTGGCTGGGTTTCATTGTTCGGCCAGATGTGGCGGGAAAGTGCAAGTGAGAAGTTGATATACAGTCTCTTACAGTGTAAATACGTAACTTACTCGCACTAAAGTTATTAGTAGTACGTGTACACTACAGTTTACCTGTTTCTGACTAAAACATCAGCCACTACTCTATACTTGCACATATTATATTGTGTAGAAGGGAGATTTCATATCTGCCTCTTGTCGCTAAGGCAACTTGTGTATGTGAGATGCAGCGTCACACACTGCACGTTGGGCCTTCCCTTCCGATTATTTGATTGGTCGGAAGGGAAGGGCCTGACATGTCCCTGACACAGCGGACTGCGGGTGTAGTATAGAGTGAGTAGCGTGCAATACTGTGTTTCACCACACACACATTAATTTAGAGGGGCTGTTTCAGTCTTTGTAAAATACTCACTGACAACAGCGGAGAGATGTTTTTTAATACAAATAAAAATATGAAGAAATACCCAGCCTCCAGGAGAAAACGCCACTGGAGGCTGAGCAGAATATCCCCTGTGCTTCGCTAGAAGTTGTCTTTATGGGTGAAGTTAATTAACTTAAAATTACCATACTCCTTATAATTATATAAGGTGTGTATTAATGGGTTTAACTAGAAGATGATAGATGATAGCATTTAATTTAATCTGGCATAATATGATTAGTCAACATCAGAATGAATTTGTCTTTTTCTTATAATTACAGGAAGCGGGAATGAGCTGCAGGAATCTGTTAAAGTCCTAGCAAAAAAATTAATAGAATAATCTACAGTGTCCAAAGCACAAACCATCTCCTGGAAGAAACAGGTGAATTTGGATTTGTCCTGGATAGGATTTTAAAATACAACACAGACTTCAAAGAGTTTATAGATGTTGATAGAAGTGAGAACATCAGTAACTTTGACAGATTCCAAGTGCACTTTTCTGAAGCACCGGATCTTCAGCCTGTCCTAAGAGAAGTCTGTAAAACTCAGGTATACATGTATCATGCTTGTTAAATTGTGTTTCAAAAAATCACACAGACCAGAACTTTACTTTGTGCTGTGCTTGCTCTTATTGTTTTGTTCAGCCAAGAACCAGAAGAAGAAGAAGACCAGCCTCAAACTTGTCAAAGTTTGCTTCTCTGACTTGGTGGAGAGGCATGGGTTGTAAGTATATGAATGTGAAATGTGTTTATATATAGGGCTTGGGACACTTTTCCCCTTAATTTCATTGCCCAACCATTTCTGTTTCGGGCCTGAAATTGTTCTTGTATATTTTTTACATTTAAGTTATTCGTATTCATATTCTGTGAACAATGTATTTTATTTTGTTAATAAAGTCCCTATCTTTCAAATTGAAACTGCTCTGCTTGCCAACTTGTATTTGTTGATACCATACTTACTATAGGGATGAATACATCATTATTAAAGCTAATTAACTATAGATTCACTATAAGATCACCATAGCCAACTCTATAGTATTACTATAGTAATTTTCTGTAGTGTGTTCCAAAAAACCATAGAAATAATATATAAACAGCACTATAGTGATACTACATAAAACTCAATAGTATAGCTATAATAATTTCCTATAGTGGCTGAAAAACCATAGAAATACTACAGGAAACACTATAGTATAACTGTAACTTCACTATTAGATCACCATAGCCAACTCTATAGTATTATTAAAGTAATTCTCTATAGTGTGTCCCAAAACACCATAGAAATACTATCGCAGTTTTTTGTGGTATTTCTATAGTAATTCTCAATAGGCCACCCCTGTACTAGAGTATAACCTTATTTAGGCTAAACCCGTCCGATGTTTATAAACTAGAGGCCTCTCATCTCTCCTCACCTCTCCTCCCGTTTCTGTCTAAAACACTTGAACGTGCTGTCTTTAAACAACTATCCTTTATCTCCATCAGAACAACCTCAAGCTCGAGGACCCTCACAACTCCCAGAACTGCTCTCCTTGCTGTCTCTGAGGAACTACACACTGCTAAAGCAGCCTCCGTCTCTTCTGTCATCATCCTTTTGGACCTGTCTGCTGCATTCGACATGGTGAACCATCAGATCCTCCTTCGCACTCTCCAAGAACTTGGAGTTTCAGGATCTGCACTTTCCCTCCTCACCTCATACCTCAAAGACCACACCTACAGGGTAACTTGGAGAGGGTGCGAGTCTGACCTTTGTCAATTAACTACAATCAATCAATCAATCAATCAATGTTTATTTATATAGCCCAATATCACAAATGTTACATTTGTCTCAGTGGTCTTCACAGTGTGTACAGAATATCAGTATGACAATACGACACCCTCTGTCCTTAGACCCTCACATCGTACAAGGAAAAACTTCCAAACTACAGGGGTCCCTCAGGGCTCTGTCCTTGGTCCCCTCCTCTTCTCTCTGTACACAAACTCTCTCTGATCAGTCATTAGCCCGCATGGTTTTTCATACCACTGCTATGCGGACGACACCCAATTAATTCTGTCTTTTCCCGCTCAGAGACCCAGGTCGTCGCACGCATCTCTACTTGTCTAGCAGACATCTCTCAGTGGATGTCTGCTCACCACCTCAAGCTCAACTTGACAAAACTGAACTGCTTTTTCTTCCTGGAAAAGATTGTCCCACTCTTGACCTAACAATCAACATCGGCCCCTCTGTTGTTCCTCGACTCAGGCTGCAAGGAATCTGGGTGTGACCCTAGATAAGAAACTGTCCTTCACTGCAAACATCGCTGCTACAACCCGTTGCTGCAGATACACTCTTTACAACATCAGGAAGATACGTCCCCTCCTGACCCAGAAAGCGACGCAACTTCTGGTCCAGGCTCTCGTCATCTCACGCCTTGACTACTGCAACTCCCTCCTGGCTAGTCTACCTGCATGTGCCATACGTCCTCTGCAGCTCATTCAGAATGCAGCGGCTCGTCTGGTCTTCAACCTTCCAAAATGTTCCCACACCACACCGCTCCTCCGCTCCCTTCACTGCTAGAATCCAGTAACTGCTAGAATCCACTTCAAGACACTGGTACTTGCGTACCATGCTGTGAATGGTTCTGGCCCTTCCTACATCCAGGACATGGTTAAACCGTACACCCCAGCACGTGCACTCCGCTCTGCATCAACCAAACGGCTCGCTGCACCCGCACTGCGAGGGGGACCCAAGTTCCCATCAGCAAAAACACGTTGGTTTGCTATCCTGGCTCCAAAATGGTGGAATGAGCTCCCCATTGACATCAGGACAGCAGGAAGCCTACACATCTTCCGGCGCAGACTGAAAACTCATCTCTTTCGACTCCACTTCGAGCGATAGAATTACTAACAAAGCACTTATTTACTAATAAAGGACTGGCTTATCTAAAGCCAGTTGAGTAGCACTTGAAATATGTTGGCTCTATGAAACCTGGTGTACTTATATGATTCTGTTTTCTTCAAGTTTGTATCTTCTTGGTTGAATGCACTTATCACTTTGGATAAAAGCGTCAGCTAAATGCAATGTAATGTAATCTAATGCCAAATGAAAAGCTAAAAGGGGAGTCAAATGTTCGACTATCATTCTTCAGGTGCGCACAAACATGTCCCGAAGAGGGAAAAAACAAAATGAACGCAGATTTAAACTGAGGAAACCAAAGGGTTACGTTACAGTTAAGGTTACGGAACGATCGTGGTCATGATTACATTCGGGGAAAATTGGGTTTTAGTAGAAAATATAGTTTCAGTAGGAGATCTCATGCCAACCACAGACTCAGATCACCCCTCCCGGCTAGCTTCCTCCTTACTTCCTCTGGCCTCGAATCATCCCTTACGAAAATGAACTATAGTATTACTATAGTTTACTATAAGAGTTGTATAGTATCCTATAGTAAGTTTGTAGAGTTCTATAGTATTTTTCACCAGCTATCGTATTACTATAGTCTTTTCTGTAGTGCCATTTTACTAGCTATAGTAGCCCTATAATATTTCAATAGTAATACTATGTATCTAGATCTTTGTAGTATTCCTATATTATTTTAAATATTATAATAATATATAGTGTTTCTGTAGTTGTTTTTTAACACACTATAGACCACTCCTATAGTAATGATATTGTCATAATGAATGCATATTATTACCATAGTGTTTGTAAAAGTATTACACTTCTAGAATTAATGTCATTTTTTTTAACACACTGCTGTGTCAAAGGCAATTCAACACATTCAGTGTCATTTCTGAACTATTTTACACAGTGTAGTAGAAAAAATAAAAATGCACATAGTCAACACATTAGTTTTGACTAACACTGGGCTAACATTGGGCACTGTCATTGGGCACTGTCCTGCCCAATCACGGTTGAGTTATTTCAAATGTATCATTTTTCAACTGTCCATCAAATGTCCCAACTGCCATTTCACCTCTGGCTGCTGCGGAGGATGGATGTCAGCAGAGGAGAGTCTAACTCTAGGTAAGTTACAGAAACAAAACTTTTTTAACAAAGTGAGCAGATATGTTGTCATAATGTGAGCAAGCTAGGGGTCTAAATACATATTTTTAAACTTAAATAAATATGTTTTTTCAATGTTGAACAGCTAACTATTGAAGGATAAAAATAAGGCAAAAAGTAACTCTGAATATAAGATATAGTAAATCCTGTTATAGGAAACGCTAAAAACATTGAGCTGTCTGAGTGTAAAAATAACGTGTTAAAGTTTACTGTTGAGATGCCTCAGCAGTTTGGCCGGCTACATCCTGCTATCTTCAAGGACTAGAAAACCATGGTACGGTATGTGGGGCCCTGATCTTCACCAGGCGCAACTGTCTTGTGAGAAAACCAGTTAAAACAGGTAATTAGAAAAAAAGGGAGTATGGCCCTGGCCTGACCTTAGCTAAAACTGGGTGTTGCTGGGCAGAAAAGGCAGACTGCAGCACAGAGAGCACCAAAGGTGGGGGCTTCACAGCAAATACTATAAAGAACAAGATATATTCAGAATTCGAGACTCACTTCAACTGGGATCTCACACTGACGAGCTTGTCACGGTGGGAACTCAAGAAGGAGTCCAAGGCGCTGGCGTTTTGTGGTATAGTATGGATTGATATATCTTTGTTGAACTGTGTAATAAAGTGCTTATTTGAAGAAACAATCCATTGGAGTGCAAAGTCTAGTTTTTGTACAGCTAACAGAGAATAGTGTCTAGGACACAATTCCTTTTCCCTCAGAACTAAGAAAGGTCATCGGCAGATCCGGACGGCGACCCCGCTCTGGCCATATCCAAACGATCTGCGGCGGAGGACGGACCTGGTCCGGTAGACTCCAACAGCTTGGTGACCCCGTGACGTGATGGTCTAGAGCGGGTAGTCTGGACACCGATGACTTTCTGAGAGGACACCAAAAAAAACATTGAGTTTACGGCTTTTTACAAGAAACCATCTCACACAATCAAAACCCGGGTAATTTAGAATCAAGGTAAGCATCTGCCTGTTTACAACAAATAGATGTGTTTGAAATACCACTACATTTTAGGATTGTGTGAAAATGGCAGAAATAATTGTCTCAGCTAAAAAGTAAAGATAAAACGTAAATAAAATTGGTGTGCACTAAATAGATCAACAAGGGTATAACAAATCTGTGATGAGAAGCGGGTGAAACCCGTAATTTATGAGGATCCGCCGCGGTCCAAAGGGAAGGTGTCAAACTAGTAAACTAGTAGCCAATAGTACAGTGTAAAACTAGGGGAGACTCTAGTATCTAAAGGGAAGGTGTCAAACTAGTAAACTAGTAGCCAATAGTACAGTGTAAAACTAGGGGAGACTCTAGTATCTAAAGGGAAGGTGTAAAACTAGTAAAACTAGTAGCCAATAGTACAGTTGTAAAACTAGGGGAGACTCTAGTATCTAAAGGGAAGGTGTAAAACTAGTAAAACTAGTAGCCAATAGTACAGTGTAAAACTAGGGGAGACTCTAGTATCTAAGGAAAGGTGTAAAACTGGTCGCCATATCAGTAGCTAATATATCTGTGTAGGCCTACAATGTTTGATTGTTTGAGAAAGAATAGTTTGGGGGAAACCTTCCCTGGGAAACTTAAAGGAGTTGTATGATCTATTTGTTGATTGTTCTGTCTGTTGGTTGTCATTGTTGATTCGTAAAAACCTTGTTTTATGTTGGTAAATGTTTTGGTATACCAATAGTTTGTTGTTAGTTTGTTGAAAGAAGCCCCCCTTCTCTTGAAAAAGGCTGAGAGCTCCAGCCGGAGCCGGGGTGTCAGTATTTGTCTGTGAAAGAATCTCCCCCCACTTTCGGATTCTGTAGAAGAGTACTCTTTGTTTCAATCAGAAAAAGAGCAAGCTATTCATCACAATTGTATTTTTAGGTTATGAAATAAAACAAAAAAGTAGTAGCCTAAGTGATAAGCAGGAGGGTTTTTGAACGCTTGTCAGTCAGAATAATGTTTATATAACAGGGGAAGCTCATTTGTGGTCAGCTGCCCTCTGTTCTTCAATATTCTGTGTTGCTCCACGGACATTCAAATAAATAAGAATAAGGACATTAAGAGAAACGACAAGATTTGTCCAGTGTATTAATAATACAAGTGAACACATATTAACCTAGTCAGATAAATAGATACGAAGTCATTCTTATTCAAGGAAGCCCCCCTCCTCCTGGAATGCCTGTTCCAGCCGGGGTGTCTGTGAGAGTACCCACACCCCCCTCCTTTTTTTTTCTCTCTCCTATTTGCTCTCTTCTTAAATGCATGAAGAAAGAGCATTGAATTTAAAAACAAGGAGTGGAATAACATTGAAAATTAATAGATCAATGTGGGAGCTGAAGTAGTAGATATTGAAATAAATAAGAAACTATAATTTGCTGTTTTAGCATAGTTTTTGTAGGATACAGTTACGTCACTTTGTGGTTTTATGAGGGTTTTGAGAACTGATTGGTACCATTGCATTACATTGTGAATGTCATGGTATTTGTCATTAACTAAGGATTGTACTTAATTATATTTCAAGGAAAACAATTATATTACAGACAGTAACGTTAAGGGAAAGTAAAAAGTGGTTCACGTTAAAACAGAGCATTGGTGGCATTTTCAGTTCATTGCTTACTTCCACACGCCTTTCCCCCTCCTTGTCTCTTTCATGACTTTATTTAATGCATTAGAACGATTGTTATCGTAACTTTCCGTGTTTATAGAATTCAAACTCACTGTTCACATTACGGAGTATATTTCCGGAACGGCCTTTCAAAATAAAAGCCACAGGCCGCTGTTCACCAGAGATGCCTTCACAATAAAACAGTAATTAGATTAACAATATATTTAACTTATATTACGTCCTTAAACATTGATTTTAATTCATTACAGCTTTCAAATACGGCGCGGATTGAATACAGTTATTTGTATTCCGTTACAACCTCACCATGCTTGTAACACAACTTAGATAAACAATTTGAAAATGAATAGAATTAACCAAGTAGATAAAAGATTAGTATAGTGGTTAAGGAGGGTGTCTTTGTTTTGCCTATTAACTTATAACTGAAGTAATAAAGAATAGGCAGACTACTATCATCATTAGTTTGTTTTAACACTCACATGTTTCAGCATTCCTGACCTCAGCCGTTTTATTTTGCAACCCGTTGGGAGAGAGATTTAAATTGAGTTTTTCTCAGTGGCTGGATGTGATTACAACAGCATTGGATAGTTCTGCACCACCTTTTGGGTTCTCTGAATCAGTGTGTTGGTGAAGAGTTGCTCACTGCGAACAGAAGAAGTGTGCAAAGAACGCATAGGAGATATTGACATTATGCTTGTGCCTCGTTGTCAAGGCAACAGTGGTGTGAAGAGGTACTGCGGTTTTGGGGGATTTCTGCTGTACAGCCGACAACGTGTGTCTGTCAAGTGATTCCTTCCCTCATCCCAAAGCCAGGGAGAGTTTCCTTGGAGCCCACTGACCAGGGCCGGTCCTAGCTTTTTGGGGACCCTGCCACTGACTACAGCTGCATCACTGACTGTGCTCATTATGACAAGATCTTGAGACATGCTTGTCTCAGATTGTTCTGGAGGAATGATGCAATGATTTTACAGCATAATTGTGCAAGAGTTTCCCAGGGGGTGGTGTAGAAACCTTAATGCTTAGTGTTTAGATAAGAGGCTGCTTGTTTAAATGATGGTCTGGAATACTGAAAAGATTACAGTTTAATATTCTTGTTTAGCAAACAAGACATCTGATTATTATGTCACACATAATAATCTTGTTATAGAAACTAGCTATGGGTAAAACGTGTGGTTGTTATACCATTGTTATCATGAACAAAAGATAAATAAGGAAATAGTATCTGCTTAAAGATGAACGGATTTCATACCCTAGAGAGGATTAGTTATTGTGAATACTCCACAAGGTATCTACTAATGTATTGTAAAGAACTTGAATTGACTTGATAAATAAGTGAAGATAAGAAGATGTATTAACCATGAATTAATCAATTGGTAAATAAAAAATAGCGGTAAAGAGAAAACTATTAAAGTGAAGTGAAAAATCATCCTAAAACACACTGAAAAAGGAGGGGGAGGGCATGATGGAGGTATGCACTGGACTTTAAGTAGTGGGTGTTTGGGAGTTAGGAGTACAGAGTAGAACCCTTTTCATCATGTTTACAAATGATTCTTTTAGAGTTTTTATTCAAGTGTGAATTTGGTAGTGTTTTAATTTGTTACAGTATTGATCAGTTCAAAGGGAGAGTTTTAGTAACAGCTCTATAAGATCAGACAAATATTTCTTTATATAGGTCATGTTGAAGGGAAAGCTAGTTCTAAACAAAATATAGTATTTCAATTTGAGGTACTGGTTTTACCATTGTGGCATAGTTATTACCATAGGAGGACTTTCGGATGGACATACGAAATGACTTCTGTTTTTAAATCCTTGATAAAGTAGGGAGTAATTGTTGCATGTTCGGACACCCAAGGTTCCACGCATTGTTAAAGAGGGTAACATTGTTCTTTAAGTGCACCAGAATTGAAGATAAATTAATATAATGAGTTATGAAATACATAGCAGAGCTTTACAGATCCTGATAATGTTTTGACTCAAGAAAATAATTATAGACACAAGTTTCTGAAGTGAGTTTTGTACCAAGTTGCAGGGAATTTGGGAAACAGCTGTCCCAATGAAAAGTTAGAGATATCTTGAAAAATATAGTTGTAATCGTGAATTAATAAATGATGGCGCTCCATATATGACATATTTGTGTAGACAAAGGATACTGGCCTATGCTGACATGTCAAAGTCTCTGCAGAGCACGACACATGGCCAAAAAGACTGAGACCAAATGACCTTTGACCCTGACCGACAGTGTAACTTGAGAAGGCACTGACAATGACTGACTCTGGGGTGAACCTGACCAAACTTGACTTTACAACCTGACAGTGTGAGTGTATGTCTGCATGTGATCAGTGCAACTGCATGATTTAAAACAATGACTATCAAGCATGCTTTTGGACTAACACATTATTTTAGGGGCTACTGTGAGAGATGTAATTCCAGAATGGAATACTGAAGAAGTTGACCTGTGATAATGAAACCATTTTGTAATATTTCAACAGGTATTAAAGTAACTGAGGTTTGAAATGTAGAAAGAACATATTACAGTTAAAGCTAAAACATAGTAATGTAATGACACAGAATTTAATTTAGACAACATCATGTAACTAGCCTGGTAAAGAAGTAAAAGCCATAGCCTTTATTGTTTAGGTCATTATGGGGATATACATTTCATCTAAATTCATAATAGAAAGACATTTGATGATAGTTTGTTGGAATTCTGTATTCATACGCAGTGGAGGATCAAAAAAGCTGAGGGCCCAGGAGCCCTGAGCGTAGGCTTGAGGGATTTGTATCAGATTTCTCCACACAGGTTGCTGGCGCCAAAAGGGGGACCCAGGAGGCCGACACAGCGGAGTTCGTCTGGCTGAAGGTCATCAGGACAAAGTGGCTCTCCGGCCCCGACCGAGTGACCCAGCGGACCTCTCAAGCCGTCTGCATAGGAGGAAAGGGGGACAGCTGGTGCCAGTGTGCGGCGGGGAAACCACCTGCTAGGACCAGGGACGACATCAGGACGGACGGGGCCCTCGCAGAGGAGGTCGACTCGGAAGGAGCCATCAGTGGACCGGAGAAGGAGGATCGTGAAGACATCTCTCCAGCATCGACCCGGAAGCCGCCATCAGCGGGCCGGAGGAGGAGGATCTGAAAGACATCTCTCTAGCAGGCAGCCCAGAAGCCGCAGTAAGCGGATCGGGGGGACAAAGACACGGCAAGCCAGGACGGCCTAAAAGGGGCCTACGCTGTGAGTTCGCGGACGAATCCACAGCAGCCAGAGCCAAAGGACACACAGAGGAAGCTGAGGGCAGCAGGGACGCTGAATACGTCCACCTGAAGACGATCAAACCCAAGTGGTGTGCTCCAAGGTTCTCTGAACCACTCAAGGTAACCCAGCGAACAGATCATGCAGTCAGAGTAGACGGAAAAGGAGACACGTGGTACCACTGGAGCAGGTGTGTGGAAGCACCAGCACCTACCAGGACCCTCGCTGACACCATCCAGGACCTAGGCCAACTGAACATCAGGCAAACAACCGAAGCCCCCCAACCCCCAAGTGTGGACATCGACTCAACTTCCGAGGAGGAGGAGACAACAGGAGAACCAACGACAGCCCAGGAGATAACAGCCGGCGAGGAGGCACAACAAGGGACCGCTCCCCCAAAGTAGGCGGTACACCACACGCATCACATACACACACCACACAAGAGACACTCACCTACACTGATACACCAAAGAACTTTTACAAGAAAAACGAAGATGAAGAAGAACTCAGGACCTAACCAACACCTCTATTGCTTGGCCTTAACACTTTGTTTTTTCATCATTGTTGGAATAATCATTATCATAGTGGGTGAAAGGGGGAGGCAAATCATTGACCAAAGTAATAATCCAAATTCCCCACAAAATGAAACTACACAAGATATCAATGGCCGTGTTTGCAGCAATTTTGACCTTGTGCGGGTGCTGCTGCATCCCATGTATCCGCTCAATGGTGGACAAAATAATTAGTACCGCCATAGCACCTTCTACTCCCCTGGGCCAACAACTCGCCTTGCTATCCTTAGAAAACAACCCAGACATTGAGGAAGGCGAAGAAGAAGCAGCAGCAATGGACACTTTCCCGACAGCACCACCAGTACCACCGTATGGCAGAATGTGGGAAAGAGAGACAGAAGCCTAAAACAGCTGACATAAATGTACATAAACAATAGCGTTGTTTTGTTGCCCCAATCATTAGAATGGGGCAAAAGGGGGATTGAAGGATAAAAATAAGGCAAAAAGTAACTGTGAATATAAGATATAGTAAATCCTGTTATAGGAAACGCTAAAAACATTGAGCTGTCTGAGTGGAAAAATAACGTGTTAAAGTTTACTGTTGAGATGCCTCAGCAGTTTGGCCGGCTACATCCTGCTATCTTCAAGGACTAGAAAACCATGGTACGGTATGTGGGGCCCTGATCTTCACCAGGCGCAACTGTCTTGTGAGAAAACCAGTTAAAACAGGTAATTAGAAAAAAAGGGAGTATGGCCCTGGCCTGACCTTAGCTAAAACTGGGTGTTGCTGGGCAGAAAAGGCAGACTGCAGCACAGAGAGCACCAAAGGTGGGGGCTTCACAGCAAATACTATAAAGAACAAGATATATTCAGAATTCGAGACTCACTTCAACTGGGATCTCACACTGACAAGCTTGTCACGGTGGGAACTCAAGAAGGAGTCCAAGGCGCTGGCGTTTTGTGGTATAGTATGGATTGATATATCTTTGTTGAACTGTGTAATAAAGTGCTTATTTGAAGAAACAATCCATTGGAGTGCAAAGTCTAGTTTTTGTACAGCTAACAGAGAATAGTGTCTAGGACACAATTCCTTTTCCCTCAGAACTAAGAAAGGTCATCGGCAGATCCGGACGGCGACCCCGCTCTGGCCATATCCAAACGATCTGCGCGGAGGACGGACCTGGTCCGGTAGACTCCAACACTATTGTTTGAGTTTAGCTGCCTGGATGACAATTATTTTCCTTTAAGCCGTTCTTCTATTTTATTGTATTTATTTTATCTTGACTTAATGTAGCTTACACTATTTTCTGTGACCATCATTCTTCAATCGACATTATATTGATAGCATTAGCAGCTATATGTTTAATGCTATCTAGCTACTTTGGCTGGGTTTCATTGTTCGGCCAGATGTGGCGGGAAAGTGCAAGTGAGAAGTTGATATACAGTCTCTTACAGTGTAAATACGTAACTTACTCGCACTAAAGTTATTAGTAGTACGTGTACACTACAGTTTACCTGTTTCTGACTAAAACATCAGCCACTACTCTATACTTGCACATATTATATTGTGTAGAAGGGAGATTTCATATCTGCCTCTTGTCGCTAAGGCAACTTGTGTATGTGAGATGCAGCGTCACACACTGCACGTTGGGCCTTCCCTTCCGATTATTTGATTGGTCGGAAGGGAAGGGCCTGACATGTCCCTGACACAGCGGACTGCGGGTGTAGTATAGAGTGAGTAGCGTGCAATACTGTGTTTCACCACACATTAATTTAGAGGGGCGCTGTTTCAGTCTTTGTAAAATACTCACTGACAACAGCGGAGAGATGTTTTTTAATACAAATAAAAAATATGAAGAAATACCCAGCCTCCAGGAGAAAACGCCACTGGAGGCTGAGCAGAATATCCCCTGTGCTTCGCTAGAAGTTGTCTTTATGGGTGAAGTTAATTAACTTAAAATTACCATACTCCTTATAATTTATATAAGGTGTGTATTAATGGGTTTAACTAGAAGATGATAGATGATAGCATTTAATTTAATCTGGCATAATATGATTAGTCAACATCAGAATGAATTTGTCTTTTTCTTATAATTACAGGAAGCGGGAATGAGCTGCAGGAATCTGTTAAAGTCCTAGCAAAAAGGAAATTAATAGAATAATCTACAGTGTCCAAAGCACAAACCATCTCCTGGAAGAAACAGGTGAATTTGGATTTGTCCTGGATAGGATTTTAAAATACAACACAGACTTCAAAGAGTTTATAGATGTTGATAGAAGTGAGAACATCAGTAACTTTGACAGATTCCAAGTGCACTTTTCTGAAGCACCGGATCTTCAGCCTGTCCTAAGAGAAGTCTGTAAAACTCAGGTATACATGTATCATGCTTGTTAAATTGTGTTTCAAAAAATCACACAGACCAGAACTTTACTTTGTGCTGTGCTTGCTCTTATTGTTTTGTTCAGCCAAGAACCAGAAGAAGAAGAAGACCAGCCTCAAACTTGTCAAAGTTTGCTTCTCTGACTTGGTGGAGAGGCATGGGTTGTAAGTATATGAATGTGAAATGTGTTTATATATAGGGCTTGGGACACTTTTCCCCTTAATTTCATTGCCCAACCATTTCTGTTTCGGGCCTGAAATTGTTCTTGTATATTTTTTACATTTAAGTTATTCGTATTCATATTCTGTGAACAATGTATTTTATTTTGTTAATAAAGTCCCTATCTTTCAAATTGAAACTGCTCTGCTTGCCAACTTGTATTTGTTGATACCATACTTACTATAGGGATGAATACATCATTATTAAAGCTAATTAACTATAGATTCACTATAAGATCACCATAGCCAACTCTATAGTATTACTATAGTAATTTTCTGTAGTGTGTTCCAAAAAACCATAGAAATAATATATAAAGCACTATAGTGATACTACATAAAACTCAATAGTATAGCTATAATAATTTCCTATAGTGGCTGAAAAACCATAGAAATACTACAGGAAACACTATAGTATAACTGTAACTTCACTATTAGATCACCATAGCCAACTCTATAGTATTATTAAAGTAATTCTCTATAGTGTGTCCCAAAACACCATAGAAATACTATCGCAGTTTTTTGTGGTATTTCTATAGTAATTCTCAATAGTAATACTATAGTGTTTTTTCGTAAGGGATACCATTCTCATCTTCCAACTCGACCCTCATATTAATCTCAACAACATGTCTGTAAAGTTGTGACTAAAACGGTTATGATGCTATGGCAGAGACAAAATCAGACAGACGGACGGTCGGCCGGACAGATTTACAGAATACATGTAGCTTGGCAGAGCTACAAGAGACACCATGTTCCTTTTATTTCAAGAATTCCCCCTTTATCATCATTTATATGGTAGTATAAGTGCTAGTTGTCACTGTTGCAGATGCGCTACAGTAAGCAATTTCTTTGGGATTAAACAGGGCACCGCCTCCAACACTGTATCCATTTCTCTTCAAATATCCATGTTCTGTTATTGTACCAGCTTGCTCTTTGACACACCTACATGGAGCTGAGCCATTACTTGATTTCCTGGGGCAGATATGTTTTTCCTACATATTGACTTAAACAAAACACACTTGACCCGTATACCATCAGTAGAATAGATCCTGAAAATGGAGACAAAAACAGTGGTCTTACGAGCAAACTAAATGATATAAAATGTCTCTGTAAAAAATCCACAAACAAATAAAAACCAGATCATTGTGGCCAAGAAGATGCACTTAATCTATTAAGCATTTTGACTTCCCACTCTCATTATTGGATTTTGCAAATTGCTGCAATTATGATGCATGCAACAACCATAACAGCTCATGTTGCACTCCACTCAACCTCCATGTATTGTCAACCACCTGTTCATCCAGCCAGGTTGTGATTTTTGCTGTTATTTTTGCTCGTACTGTATATTTTTGAATTTGCTGCTTATGTTGGATTTGTTACAAGAACTGATACACTTGTTGATGAATGCAGTTTCCTTGGCATCGTTGATGTACGATTAAGTGATTGTGTGTAGAGTATCCAACAAAAATACCTCAATCACTGCGCTATGTGTGAACCATTAAGTCAAACAGAGCATGGTTATATGCTGAACATTTCTACATGTGTGGCGGAACAAAAGCATGGCTCTGAGCCTTAGCTGGCTACATTAGAGAATTTAAGATGAGATAACTACGCCTGCACTTTCAAAATCTCTCAGAGGGGTCAAAACACTTATCGCAGCTCTCTGCCTCTGTCATTAATAATTTGTTGCGGTAGACTGAATGCATTATCGAGCTTATAAGAGATAAATAAATGTGTGTTCATGTACAGCAGGGATGGGCAACTTTGATGATGGTGGGGGCCAAATAATGTATGTACTGGCCACCAGGGGGCCGCAGATTCAATTGGAACACACAAAAACACAAATTCCACGTATTGTATGTAATTATTAACACATATACTAAGTTTGACATTTTCATTGATATGTTTCTATCTTTAAGGGAACATCCTCTAATAAGCTCACAAAACAAACATCAGTTCACAGAAATGTTATTTAATTTTTACAAGTGGCATGTTTGTATTGAACAGGTTATTTAACAGTGGAATACAACTTTTAAACTATTGGAAAGTGTGCATTAAGATTAAACAGTAACATGACATAAACATGAAGTCAGACCCCCCCCCATCCTCTCAGATCTGCCCCCCCCCTCTCATCCACAGCAGAAAGCTGCGCTCACAGCTGCTCAGCCCAGCCGCACACCTGGGGCCTCTGGAAGCGGCGGGCGAGAATAAACCCTGCTCTAACATGACATAAACATGAACACTAACCCAGACATTAGTTGTCTAACTGGAATTTAAGAGACTCGTAGCCTGTCTCTGCTGACGCACAATAAGGGGAATGTCAACATCGATGCCAGTGCATCCAAGCTGCATCAGATGAAACAGCGTTTCGTCTGACAGTCTGTTTCTCTCTTTTGATTTGATGTGCTTCATCATGGAGAAGTTGCTCTCACATATGTATGTGCTCCCGAACATGCTGGCCTGTTTAAGCGCAAAATCTCTCAAGAGAGGGAAGCGAGTCTCGGGCAACACTCTCCAAAACGACACTCCCCTCTCATTCCGTTTCATTTGGAAAAATAAGTCACCTTGTAGTTCGCACAGTTCCATTTGTAGTTCAGGTGGCTGGTCATTCACAACCGCTGAGATGGGGTCAGTGAAAAGCTGGATTGTGCCTCGCATGTCGTGGAAATCCTGAAAGCGATTGTTGAATTGATCCTGCAACATTTTAAGGGCTTCTCTGTAGCGGTGGATCGTCATCTCACATTCGGCCAATTCGGGGATGTCATTGCGCAGGTCTCCACATGCGGGGAAGTGTGTCAAATTCGGGGGATCTGACGCAAGGTTATCTCTGAACAGGCTGAGTTTCATCTGAAAACTATTCACATGACCAAAAAGGTCGGACACGGTCTGATCTTTGCCTTGCAACCGAACATTCAAGCAATTGAGATGTCCACTTATATCAGTGAGAAAGGCCATGTCACAGAGAAAGTGTGGAACCCTCAATGTGTCACAGTACGCACTTGTATCCGCAGTAAGGCTGTTCTCCAAAAACACGGGAATTTCGAGCCGCAGTGCGTAAAACCTCTCCAGGCATTTACCACGGCTCATCCACCTGATGTCTGTGTGCAGCTGTAAATTACCGTAGGCAGCATCCACCTCCTCTAGAAAGGCTGTGAATTTCCGATGATTTAGAGACCTGTCCCCCCCCCGAATCAGATTGGTAACTTTTGTTACCACATCCATGACATGTGTGAAGTTCAGATTCTTTGCACAGAGGGCCTCCTGGTGTATGATGCAGTGCAGTATCGGGCAATCCACACCACTTTGACGGAGAAGTCCAGCGAAGCCAGTGCGCCTTCCTTGCATTGATGGAGCCCCATCAGTAACAACGGCAGATAGCTTGTCAAATCCACCATATTCGCTGACAACACCCTTCACTGCCTCGAAGATGTCTGATCCCTTTGTTGTGCCGTGCAGTGGTAGCCTACAAGTTTTAATAGTTCCTCGTGTACATCAAATGACGCATTTATTGATCTTGCGTACACCAGTAGCTGGCTAACATCGGTAACGTCTGTACTCTCATCTAACGCTAACGAAAAGTATGAACAGTCAGACATGATTTGTTTCAGCTTTCCCTCCACATGACTTTGAATGTCAAAAATCCTGCGAGTCACTGTGCGTCGGGAGAGGGACAGTTTCAAAATGTTTAGCCATTTTCTCATTTCCAAAGGCGTTAGCCATCTCAATCGCGCATGTTTTCACCAACTCTCCTTCTGATAGTGGCTTCTTTGCTTTGGCAAGCTGGAGTGAGACAGCATATGATGCTTTCAGACTTGATTCTTGGACACTTGTGACCTGGGTGAAAAAGCACTGTTGTTTTTGTACTTTCCCTTTCAGATCCGCTAGGATCGCTGCTCTGGCAGCCCCGGTGTACCTGTCATATTTGTCCTTGTGCACAGTGTTGTAGTGGCGGCTCAAGTTGCTTACTTTCATGACAGCAACGGTCTGCAAACATATTAAACATTGTGGTTTACCCCTGAATTCAGTGAAAAGATACTCGTTCTCCCACTTTTCTTGGAAAACACGATTTTCCTCAAATATCTTTCTCTTGCTCATGCTGACATCCACATAGGGCCGTGTTCATATGTTACCCGCTCTATCGAAATCAGTCGGAAGTCGCAACCAACGGCTGATTTCAAAATAAAAGTGGATTTGTGTAAAAAAACTAGTTTTTCGGGGTTCGTTACATTTTGTTTTCATCTGATTTCAAATAAATACAGTCTTGACTTTTAGAATATTAAACTCGTTTTGCCAAATTCAAATTCATGATAACTACAACTTTGAAGCTTGTAACGGCATAAACAAGCGGAGAACGGAGTAGTTTAACGTCACAGCAGGCATAACAACAGCCGGTGTTTCTTGTGAGTTTCCCCCGGGAAACAAACACAATACACACAAACACGTCACAGATTATTTTTGCGGTATTTGGCTGCCGAACGAAATCACATATCAGTAATATAAGTTAAAAAAAATATATTATTATTTTTTTTAATTAAAACAATATATAATTTTTTTTTTTTTAAATTACCTTGTTTTCTAAATTGATCCGAGGGCCATCCCTGATGTACAGTCAGCAGTGTCGATACAGACACCTCCTGAGTGCAAGCAGGCAGGGCCGTCCCTCCCTACAGGAAGATCACGCAGACTGCGTGGGGCCTCATCTTGCAGAGAGAGCTTCAACTGAGCCGCAAATGCGGCGCACCTATGCGTTTATGCGGCGCGGCACGGTGTCGCCGCTGCGAGGCTCCTCCACTAGCAGCGTGGACGCTCGCGAAACAGAGGGCCTCATCATCTAACTTTGGGTGGGGCCTCAAGTTGGCCAGGGATGAATGCTTTGGCTTTGCTGGTGCTTTACCACTAACTGAGTTATAGATGAATTATCCTGCTCTTCCACCACAAAGGCCTTTCAGCTGCAAATATGAGTTTGCTAATTTCCACAGCAGTATCCGCAGTCCATTTACTGACTGCAAATCACTCTCATTAGCAACATACAAAGGAAATGATGTGGAAGAAACTAAATTATTTGATCGTAAATAAACAAGGATGGTTGGTTGACCATGAAAGAGACCCTATTATGCACATTTTCAGGTTCATATTTGTAGGTTGAGCCTCTACTGTGACATGTTTACAAGCTTTAATGTTCAAAAAGCTCTTTAATTTTCTCATACTGCAGCACTTCTTTTCAGCCTCTGTCTGAAACCAGAACCCAGTCTGCTCTGATTGGTTAGCTGGTTGGCTCATACGAAGAGATGTCCCACCCTTAGCCTATAGCATACAATGTGTTGGAGCTAGCCCAATATAAGTGTCCAATGGAGGCGTTTCAGGAAGGGGGAGGGGGTTGTTTGAAACTCTCTCTGGAGGGAACTCAGGGATTTTAGCCTTTGCAGACCATTCAAAAACCTATATAACACCAGAGTTGGGTGTAACGCGTTACAAAGTAACAAAGTAACGCGTTACTGTAATAATATTACTTTTACAGTTACTAACATTGCCCCGACATGCGTTACTTACTAAAATCAGTCATAATCATCACACTGACAGACAGAGTTGGGTGTAATACCTTACAAAGTAACGCGTTACTGTAATAATATTACTTTTGTCGGTAACGGAGTAGTGTAACGCGTTTTATAATTCAGTAATCACACTACAGTTACTAACATTGCCCCGACATGCGTTACTTCGTTACTTTTATAAAATAATCACACTCACTGACAGACAAGAGGGGTTTCCGCCGCATGTTTATATACATGTAGGCCTATGTAATCTGTGCGACTTGCGAGACCACATCTCCACGTGCAGTGCTGCATAAACATGGCTGAGTCTTTTCATCTGTAAACTCCCTCAACCCGCTCGCTCTCTTTTATTGATCGCCCTCTCACGGGTGAACAGTTCAATGTCCCACTTTATTGTAGGAATTCTGTCTCTACCACTTTAATTTGACCATCTCTATTACTAAGTTATGGAATACTAAATAAATAAGTAATTAGATACCTTACCGTCACTGCGCTCATAAAGAATGATACGAATAATGCGTCTTGAACTGGTTTCATTAATTAGTGTCTTGACGTTTCACAGACTGTTAGCTTGTTGTGGTAGGCTGGTAGCCTATTTTAGAGCATATCAAAAGAAAGACTTGTGTTATGTCTTCCTTAATGCAATAGTAATTGGGGGTGCAAGTGGAGTCTCGCAGAGGCAAAACTGTGGCACGCTTACACTGTAGGTGCGCCGCAGTCTGCGTGATCTGCCTGTAGGGAGGGGCGGGCCGGCCCTGCGAGTAAAGTAACGAGTTACTTTATGTAGAGAGTAACGAACAGAGTTGGGTGTAACGCGTTACTTTGTAACGCGTTACTGTAATAATATTACTTTGTCGGTAACGGAGTAGTGTAACGCGCTACTTTTATAATCCAGTAATCACACTACAGTTACTAACATTGCCCCGACACGCGTTACTTCGTTACTTTCTAAAATCAGTCATAATCAAACCTCAACAAACACCTGCAAAGAACACATGCTAGGTGAAGCTAACGCACATAGCTGTTGTTTATTTATATCACACACACACACACACGCACACACACACACACACACGTAGTTCTTCTTCTCTGTTTTCCGGTTGTTGCTTGTTTTGAATGACGAATACACACTACCGCTGCCTGCTGGTAAGGAGAGTTATTGCCACTCACGCATGCGCAGTTCGTACGTGCTCGGCTGAAGTCTGGCTCCAGTGCAACACATGGCCAACATGCAGGAGAACACGCTGACGCAACAGTGTGAGCAGAGATAGACTGCGCAAAATATACAGATAGCAGGAGACAGAGGACAGCCACGGTCAGATAGGAAAACATTCAGGAGCTATCTGGATCAGTCTTATGCGACAATGGAAACTGAACTAAAGAGAACATTTGAAACTTTAGCAGTCTGCGTGATCTGCCTGTAGGGAGGGGCGGGCCGGCCCTGCGAGTAAAGTAACGAGTAGAGTAACGAATTACTTTATGTAGAGAGTAACGAAGTAGTGTAATATATTACTTTTTTAAAAAGTAATATGTAATATGTAATATATTAAAAAATGTAGTAACGACCCCATCTCTGTATAACACACTACAGGAATGGGAAAACCCCAAAGCATAATAGGGTGTCTCCTTTGCTTGACAACCTCACACCTCAGGTACAGCGCGTGATATTGGCTCTGTCTTTCAACAATATGAATAAGGTGTCACTTAATGTAAACAATACAACTTCCAGACTGTGTATGCAGTTACAGTTGAACAGGTTAGACAGTCTAAGCAAATAATACACTGGAGGACAGAGACAGTACACATTTGTATTTCAACAGTGTGACTGAGTTAGTTAGGCAAATGTTTAAATGTCATAGGATAACTGATGTCTGGACAACTTAACAAGATCACTCTCTTTTTATAATTTATCGTAAATGTGTGGCTTTTTGTTCATGATGTCACTGGGATGGATATCTCTGTGCTGCATAGAAGAGACGTGATAGAAGTGTGTGAGGAAGAAGCCACCTGCTGCAGGGTCCTCCCCTCAGTGCTACGAGATCTGGCATGAGAGAGAGAGAGAGAGAGAGAGAGAGAAAGAGAGAGAGAGAGAGAGAGAGAGAGAGAGAGAGCACACACACACACATATACTGAAGCTGCGCTGCTGTATACACACTGACCAGGAGAGAAGAGAAACAATCGGACAACAAACAAAAACTCAGCGGTAAGTAAGGAAAACGTTTTACTTATTCAGAAATGTTGATGAGGGGAAGTAACTGTTACAGTTAGAGCATGTGGTGATGACCCTGTTACACCCAGGGTATGAGTACATTGGCAGATCTTACAGTGTAAAGCTCCTCACTCAAAAGACAAGCAAGAGTGATTCTGCAATTAGTCAAGTAGTATGAATGCAAATTCGATTTGATAACATTTACTTATCACTACACAAACTACAGTGATGTGCATAGTATTCGGATTCACAGGACGGATTAAATATAATGTACTTTATCATGTAAATCTTTTAACCATGTAATAGTGAGAAATCTTTTTTTCTAGGGCGAATTGGTAAAGACAATGACAGCAGTGACAATTTAGTGGAAATAAAACCCAACCGAGAGGAAATACAATCATAAAACACACAATAAAGAGACTAAACCCAGCTTTAAAAATAATCAGTAGAAAAAGGTTTCTTTAAATGCCTTTTTGATTTTAATTGAGGCTTGCAGTTGATGGAAGAATACAATTAAATAGTATGCTGGTTACTTAAAGATTCATTACTGATGTGCTGATTAATATGGTAACACCTACATGTTGGCATGTTCTTCTGTCTCCTTCAGTACAGTAGTATTCATTAGTGTTTAATCCCTTTATGGAATTTAGCCAGCGTTGGTTGTCTGAATTCATCATGAACAAAACAGACCGGCTTCCAGCAGGATGGAGCAATTGCAAAATGTTCTTGGAGCACTGACATTTCCGCAATGGAACAAGCTTACGTTTCACTCTCTATTGCATGATAAAGCCCAGGGCAACACCTTCGTCACACATGTTGCCACTTGTTTGTACCATTTCCAGGCGATTTATAATCTGTTCTAGAAAAACGATGTGTTTTGGGATATTTGTGGAGTTAGGTGGTCCGCGAGTGTTTTTGGTGGTCCTTGGTATGAAAAAGTTTGAGAAACACTGCATTAGAGGCATAGTGTTTCTCAATTGTCTTGCACAGCAGACACAGAAATTGCTCATTACCAGCGGTGCCATCGACTGGTCAAGTTCTTCTCCCTGTGTGTCTTTGTGGCTGTTTGTGTGTCAGTGCAAATACTTTTGTCACCGCGATGGTGCACAACCATGGAAGATGCAGTGAAATTTTTTGCAGATGTATCGTTGAGATCAAAATAAAGGCAGAAGATGGGCGTGGCCCTGACCCAAACCTCCCTACACGCAGATCACGCAGAGTGCGTGGGGCCTCATCTTATGCAAATGTGGCGCAATTCATCTTACTGTATGCGCAAATGCGGCGCAAATACGGCGCAAATGCGGCCAGCCAGCAGTTCACGAGCCTGCTCCACTAGCACCCCCCCGCACTCGCGACACATGAGTGACGACTTGGGTACAGACCCGGGGGCCTCATGACATAACTTTGCGTGGGGCCACAAGTTGGCCAGGCGCAGCCCTTCCCTAACCCTAACCCTGGTTTTGAACAACAATGAAAAAGAATGTGATATAGGTGGTCTTAGTTTAACTTATAGACTGTATATATAAAGCTTTAACTGATTCTGCACATTCTAAAACCAACAAGCTGCTCGAGTAATGGTTTAGGTGTATCCTGTTAAAGGAGGCAAATATGATTTTAGCCTTTGCAGACATATCACATGTCACAGTTTATTTCATGTTTGCACTGTATTGCATGTTTTCTTATGTCATTAGGTTCCAAATGAGGAGATTATATATTTTATTATTTTTTAAATATTATTAATCCCCCATTTCCTATTTAAACATTGTTTATCTTGTGTTATTTATATTTTAGTTATTACTTTCCATTTTTAAATGGATGTTGGAGCCTCCCGCAATAACCCCTTAATAAAGTATTTTTAAACATCATCCGAGGCGTGTCCCATGTCTCGCCTGCACCACCTCTCTAGACCTCGGCCTGGGTTTTAAACACTTTTAGGGATACTTGGTTGACTTTATTTTAAGATATTTCCCCTCCCTGTGTGCCTACTAACCCGTGTGTATTTTATATTTTACATGTTTGTTTTATTATACATATTTTAACATTTTGGATTGATGTGATTTTTATTACCAGCACTTGTTTTTAAAAGCACTTATTTATAAAAGCACTTTTATGTATTTATTTGATCATTTTTTAACACTAATTTTACCTGCATGCCGATTTTAAACAAAGTCAACCTCTGTACTTTTAGCCAGATGTTTTTTAACCCACTTACCAGGTCTCGGACACTCCACCGGGGGAGACCCCCTTGGGGGGGCAGGAGTACAGGTTTTAACCCCGCCGCATACGCTCTGTGCTGCAGCCGCTGCTCTCTTTTATCCCTGTTTTACCCTACGGAGCGCCGCATGTTCCACAAAACCCTAGCCCTAGCCCTAACCATCACAACACTTGAGATTAAAATGGGTTTGAAGACTTCTGTGGTCTGAGGCAGGATGCCAGAAGTAGGTTGGTATTTGGCATTGTGGCTTGAATGATGGTCTTTTTTAAAGCTTATTTCACCAAGAAGAAAAAAGCTATAACTTCTGACACGTCAACAGGAAATAGGTCTAGAACGTTTTTACTTTCTG
The DNA here is from genome assembly GCF_902827115.2 of Pseudochaenichthys georgianus. Lineage (NCBI taxonomy): Eukaryota > Metazoa > Chordata > Actinopteri > Perciformes > Channichthyidae > Pseudochaenichthys > Pseudochaenichthys georgianus. The sequence continues at coordinate 31,575,659 of NC_047512.1, forward strand.
AGTTTCCTCCTCATCAGCAGAATATTGAGACTATCTCTGGGACAATCTGCCACATCTCAGTCATTCTGCTCTGCGGGCAATTTTTTTGTAGTTTCTCTCTGTCTTTCACACGCTCTGTAGCACATCATCATGTCCTTTCTCTGTTTCTCTGCAGCTACAGACAAACATCATGGAGAACAACAACACAAATTGTGACTCCATTGATGACTTCCGTAACCAGGTTTACTCCACAGCTTACTCTCTCATCACCGTCTTAGGCTTGGTTGGGAATGGCTTGGCCCTGGTGGTGCTGATAAGAACGTACCGCGAGAGCTCCCCTTTTCACATCTACATGCTGAACCTGGGTGTGTCTGACCTGCTGTGTGTCATGACATTGCCATTGCGAGTGGTCTACTACGTAAAAAAGGGCCAGTGGAACTTTGGCGATTTCCTCTGCCGCATCAGCTCCTACGCCCTCTACGTCAACCTCTACTGCAGCATCTACTTCATGGCGGCCATGTCCTTCACACGCTTCCTGGCCATTGTGTTCCCTGTGCAGAACATGCGGCTGGTGACAGAGAACCGCTCCCGGCTGGTGTGTGTGTGTATCTGGGTCGTCATCTGTCTCTTATCCTCCCCCTTCCTGATGTCCGGTCAGTCAGTGGACCACTTAACAAATAAAACCAAATGTTTTGAACCTCCAAAACCTGGAAATGTGCAGAAACTTGTCGTGCTGAACTATTTGTCTCTCGGGGTGGGCTTCATCCTGCCCTTCCTGGTCATACTGGTCTGCTACGCTGGCATAGTGCGCGCCCTGCTGTACCGCAACCACACCGCCCGACGTCAGCGGGTCACAGACACCAAAGTCATCCGGATGATCGTCATTGTCCTGCTGACCTTCCTCATCAGCTTCATGCCCTACCACGTGCAGCGCACCATCCACCTGAACTCCCTGTTCAGGGAAAACGCCCCCTGCTCAGAGCAGATTGCCATGCAGAAGTCTGTTGTAGTGACACTAAGCCTGGCTGCTGCCAATTCGTGCTTCGATCCACTGCTTTACTTTTTTTCTGGAGAAGGTTTCCGCAGTCGTTTGTCCTCCCTGAGGCGGTCAATGAAGAGCAACAACCAGAACCGTATTGTCAGGATGAAGACCACCACTAACCCAGAGATTGTGGAGAACCACCAGCTAAAGGCCAGTTAAGTTACACCAGACAAAACCAGTGTCATCAATCAAGAAGCTTATGATAAAATAGCTCAGGATAGTGTGTGCCCTCATTTACAACCAGGAGGTATTCGAGAGGAAACAAAAAAGGCACATAGAAAGTTTTAACTATAAGGGCTAGTTTACTCATGAACAGAGTACTTCAACATTTCAGAAGAATCTCAGGATGTTGTTTTTCATTCAAATTGATATTTATTATTCTAAAGAATGTATATGTTCAATATTTGCATTATTATCATTGCAGTAATCAGTAGCAAGACAAATACTCAATCTGTGGAATACAAATATATAAATACACAGTGTACCAATGTATAAATGTATTGTACTGATGTCTTTTTACTTATTCGTGTACAGCACAGCATATTTTGTGCCAATGTTAATGCCAATAACAACACTTTTTTTTTACGATGTATGATTTTCCTTGCTTTTCATTACGACTTTCACTCAATTTGAACTCACATGTGTTTTTGTGCTACTGATACTTTCTGAATATTTCCTGTAAATATGTTGATGAGGATGAATTGTGATTTTCTGCACTCTGTACCTGGGAGTAGTTTAGCATTTTGTGAAGAACATTTAGTTATGCCTTTAAAGCGATAGTTCACCCCAAAATCTAAAATCAGATGTTTCCTCTTACATGTAATGCTATTTATCAATCTAATGTGTTTGATGTTTTTTGAGTGGAGAAATATTGCCTTTAACAACATCTTCCGCTTCTCTTGAATACTATATGGCATTCTGCTTGTGGTACTCAAAGGGCCAAAATAAGTATTATAAAAAACGTAAAGTAATGTACCTTTCAAGAAATCCTGACCTGGTTACTCAGGATAATCTAAAGACATTGTTCGGAGCGTTTATATATTTATATATATATATTTACAGTATTTCAAATGCATTCTTTGCCAGTTCAAGCATAACAACCTAAAATTAAAACAATATAAATTGATATATATCAATTCAGGTAAAGGGAAATATTTGTTTTTTTCAATTTGCAGTTCAATTGTCCGTTTAAGATGAGTTAAAGGACACCACTGTCAAATGTTCCCTACAAAAATCTAACTATACCTTTAAACAACTTCAATTGTACAGTTGTAATCCTGTTGTATTCACCCATGTTATGTATGATAAATATATCAATAAATCCTCCAATGCATGTCAGTTCACTATGCAATCCTCACTGTAATGTAAAGTTTATAGTGACTGCATAAAGAGTTAACAACTCTGTCCACTGGGTGTCGCTCTAACATAGCCCTTCTCTCAATGATTCAACACTGAACTGTTTCTCCATTGCTTTTTATTATTTGTCTCTATTTCTTTGAGATGAGAGAACAATGATCTGCAGCACTATAAAATGTGTTGTCTTGCACAACAATTGAACAAACAAATTGAATTTTTGCTAAAAGTCTTAAAGCTGTCTGGATAATATATATATATATATATATATATATATATATATATATTAGGGCTGTCAAGTTAACGCGTTAATAACACGTTAACGAACACAATAATAATTAACGCCACTAATTATTTTAACGCCATTAACGCATGTGTATTTTTTTTCCTCGGCCGCCCGGTAGTTTCAGAGCGCATCGAGTTTATAATACCATCTACAAGCTGATGCTGACAGTCCCACTCCTGCCGCCCGCTTGCAGCAGACCACACTTCCACGCTCACCGGCAGGCACCGACTGGCCATCGGGAGGACCGGGAGGGTGTGTGGATGTGTGGCTCGAGCAAGCGAGAGAGAGACCTTACGTACATTGTTGTTGTTAGCATCTGGTGCTAGCTAGCTGCGCTAACGGATATAAGGAGCCGTTTAAATGAAAACAGAGGAGCGACATTTCGCCACAACTGCGCCGAGCACTTGACTTTATGCAGGAAGCCAGACAGTGGGACATTGTAGGAGAAGTCAGCACACTCAGCAACATGATTGCAGCGTCCAGGCAGCTCCCGTTCGAGCATATGCCTTGAGTTGCACATAGCTCCCCCACACACACACACACACACACACACACACACACACACACACACACACACACACACACACACACACACACACACACACACACACACACACACACACACACACACACACACACACACACAATTTGTATTGTATTATTGTATGAGAGAGGTTCCAGGTTGAATTGAGGCGAATATTTGTAATGTTCAGAGGTTGTTGTGTTTAATATTCATGAGAATATTTGTCATTGTTCAAATGATAATAAACAATTGCATAAAGCATATTTGTCTACTCATATGTTGATAAGAGTATTACAAACTTGAAAAATATTCCTCTAAGGAACATTTAGAACAGATCAAAAATGTGCGATTAATTTGCGATGAATCGCGATTAACTATGGACAATCATGCGATTAATCGCGATTAAATATTTTAATCGACTGACAGCCCTAATATATATATATATATATAAATATATTTATTAACTAAAGCTATAAACAATGTGTTACATTTATTAAAAAAAAAGGGTAGGAGAATATGGTCATCTGTCCATAACACTATAACATTCAGACATAAATGTAGCTTTCTGGTTATTTAGAAATACAAAACAACAGTGAAAGGCCAGACTACTGAGTTCGACCCTGGTGATTGGAACATAGAAGGCCACTGTATTACTGCTTCATAAACAGATAATATCAAGCACATGATGGGCTCCCTCCTACATCTGCACAAAAAGATGTTTGTTTCAGTCTACAGAGCAGGGCTATCATAGAAATGGGAGTCTGTGGTTGCAGTGTGTGTGTACCTCACGGCGGAGATGTTAGCCATATTTGCCAGGAAGTAAGGAAAGTCCCTGCTCAATTCTTACTAATTTGTTTCTTAAAGAGGTTATGGATAACAGTGGACCCTATTGCACTGCAGGAAATCAGTAATATGTCTATTCTTTCATCTGTGCTCCAGTTTTACAACTCCTGAAGTGATTTGGCCCTAGTCTGGGAAAGCTTAAACATGAAGCTTGTTTGCCTTCAGGGGGAGCAGACAATGACCACCTATGAGCAACTTAGAGGAGTTCTTAAGAAGAGCTGTTTTTATTCAACCAATTTCTCAGGCATTTACATTTCCTAGATTGCAAATACCTGGAAAGGAACGTAACAGTTCTCAATAGTTTCCTTGTAACCTGACGTGGTAAATACCACAATAGTGTATTTACATAGCACATTTCAACACAAGGCAACTCAAAGGATAAGCTACAACAACATTTAAACCATTGAGAAATAGTGCATCGGAAACACATTATAAAACAACATTTATACATTTTGTTTTAAATGTTTAAATATATTTTTTAAATGTTCTATTGTAATAAATACAATCATGCTTTCATGTGCATGAATTACATTTTTATACTCAGGAGAGCAGCCCAACAATCTGTGAACAACACACAATTATAAAGTCAAATTGATACTTCCCAAATTTGGTGTAAGATAAGACTTCAGCTGGTTCCCCTTGAATCAAACCACCATCAATCATTGACATGTTTTAATAAATGTCCCCACATGTCCATCAGATAGAGGCTACCTGTGTCTGTCCGCTTTTTGGTGCTGGGAATGTAATGTCAAGCATTTGAAAACTCAATACATACCTGCTGCAGCAGAAAATGTGCTGATATGGTTATTACGGTAATGTTAATGTTTACTTGCCGCTAGTTGTTTAAAATTGACATGTAAAGCACATTTTCAGGTTTCATATTTGTAGTCCAATCAAATCAAAACCATTTACGTGCAAAACAAATTGTATAACACACCAGGAAGGGGAAAAAAAAACAAAAGCATAAATGGGATGATTCTCTGTTTCCGTCTATAGCTTACTATCACATGTTTCAGTATGTGTAAAAAATCTGTAAACCTGTCAGTTTAAGTTGAGTATTAATGGGTTAGTGTAACCTAAAATATTATAGCTCACAGTGTCAGCAGGATTCAGTGACTGTTTGTTTACTTTCCTTTAGTCAGTACCAGTGTTGTGCTAGTTACTGAAAACCAGTAACTAGTTACCATTACTAGTTACTTCATTTCAAAAGTAACTCAGTTACTTTACTGATTACTTACACCAAAAAGTAATGCGTTACTGTGAAAAGTAACGTTTTCGTTACTTAAAAAAGGGCTCCCATTATATTAATGCCCTTATAGCCTTCATTTCAGTACTGTTATTGCATTGGAGAATAATACAATCTGTTGATCAACTTGACATGCATTATATGCAATCTGGATTGCATCGATATTAGCTGGCTTTACATTTTTGTATATTCTTTCTCCAGGTAGTTGGAAAAAGTTTTCCATTTCATATGCCGTGTGCCGACCGGCAGTGTTGGGAAAGTTCACTTTCTACATGAACTAGTTCAGTTCACAGTTCACATATTTTAAAATGAACTAGTTCAGTTCATAGTTCATAATTCAACATTTTGAACTAAAGTTCATGGTTTCAAAAATGAACTAATTTATAGTTCATAGTTCTTTTTTCAATACGTTGCTGCGAGCTATTATTTGTCTCCTGTACGATGTTAATGGGCCATTTCAATTTTTACAATATCCTCAGAGGGCCGTACAAGTTATTGACCTCTGCTTAAAAAAACTAAAATCACAGCTCATTCATTTCATTCTGTGCAAAGAAAAAGCAACCTCCTAATCCAGATATCTCACCATGACTCGCGTATGCATGCACGTGCAGGGTGTGGCGTGACCACCTAAACAGAAAGATAATTTATGGACACAAGATGTGTGCAAATGTATTTAGTTTCCTATCCATGTGAACATGGTTTAAGTGGGGGGGACCTAACCTCCTATAGGGGGGTCCGGGGGGCATGCTCCCCTGGCAAGATGTGTTGCACTTTGAGAGCAACATTAGGAGATCTATGGACACATCTCTCAACACCCAAACACAACTGTAAGCAGATTTTCTTTTAATTTATGGATATTTGACAAATCACTACCCTTTCAAACTGTATTCTTCTTTATTAATAACTGTCTTATAGTATTTTATACCTGTTTACTTTATTCTCTTATTTTTTTTATAACTATAATGATCATATAAAGATGTGCCTTTACCTCACTGGTTGTAGACAAAGCTTCTTATATTCGTTAGCATAGCTAGCTAACCAGATGCTAATGACAACAACACAGTTATTATAGTATGACAGATGAGCAGATCGCCACTGGGCTTACAACTAAAGACACAGACACGCAGAAACTGCGGCATGTGTATGGACTTATCGGTACTGCAATTTCTGAAGCGCTGGAGTGGCGTTCTGGTGCTCTCCGTCAGAACTGCACCCCTGTCAGTCGAGACATATACCACGTGATGACACGTTAGGCTCGTGTTGTGTTCAAGGACCCTGACCTTGGCCAGGAAAAACAGGTACTCGCTTGTTTAATTTTTTTGCGGTCTAGATTTCTTTCATTTTTTTATTTTTTGCGTGTGTTTATAAATTACCTCGAGGGCCGTACCAAATTGTCTCGCGGGCCGTATACGGCCGGAGGTTCCCCACCCCTGCCGTAGAGTCTCACTCTGAGCGAGTGCTGCTGCAGCTGCTCTCGGCTTCGTCCATACTAATTCATTCATTCATTCATTCATTCAATGCTCGCCGGTTCCGCGGTTCCACATTGTTTGTTGTGAGGAGTCTGATATATTTAGTATATTTATATTTTAGTGCGACAGCCAGGGGTGACAGGCGCGTACGCGTCACAGGCAGCTTGCTGTTGCCAGATTGGGTGGTTTTCCGCATTATTTTGAAGCCTGTTTACGGTGTGTTTTAACTGGGTTTTCGGCTGAAAGGCATATGAAATCTGGCACACTTTTGAACGCCGTTATAATACAGTGCTGAGAATGAACGCACGTTTGAACGCCGTTATACAGCGCTGAGAATGAACGCGTTCTCAATTACGTTCATCTAGCGGAAATACAGTACGTTCAGTTCACGTTCGCCCAAAATATGAACGCGTTCATGAACGATCGTTCATTGAACGCGTTCAGGTACATCACTGCCGACCGGACATGCTATCATGCTAATTAGCTCCCTGAAAGCGGGTGACTCCACTGTAGCAATAGCCTGCATGTGTTCTACAACATACCGTGCAATGGCTTTATCGACTTTTCCCTGGCTAGCAGTCCCTCGGTTAAAATCCAGCTGCTGTTGCTTAGGTGCAGGTGGAGGTGGAGTGGCGTCGGCTGAGTCTCTGTGGTCTTAGCTACTAGCTTCGTCCCAGCATGTTGTTTTTGCAGATGTTTTAAGAGATTTGAATGACTGGTTTGGGCAGTAGATAGGCTCTTTGACCCGCCAGGACACAACTTACATTTAACTAAAACGTTCTTTTCTTTGTGCTCGACAAAAGTGAAATAGTGAGAATATCTCCAGGTGGAGAAACTAGACTTGAGCTCCGCCGCCGCCATGATAGTCTTGTTAGTAAACAACACACACACGCCCACAGCCCGTCTCCGCATGTGACACAGGAAGTATCTAAGTACATTTACTCAAGTACTGTACTTAAGTACAGTTCTCATCTCTGTTCGCCTGGCTGTTGACTATATATAAAAAACTAACGCAGTAACGGAGTAACGCACCATGTAGTAACGGTAACTGAGTTACTGAATTTAAAAAGTAATGCGTTAGAGTACTAGTTAGTTACTGCCAAAAATAATGGCGTTACTTTGCAACGCGTTAGTCCCAACACTGGTCAGTACAGAGCTTTGTGTGTGTGTGTGTGTGTGTGTGTGTGTGTGTGTGTGTGTGTGTGTGTGTGGTGTGTGTGTGTGTGTGTGTGTGTGTGTGTGTGTGTGTGTGTGTGTGTGGATTTGTCTGTGTTAGTATTTTTCTTGTCCTTTTCTATCTTTGGGTTTCCTATTTTATTTTGTAAAGTGTTCACCCCCGTTTCCTGCCTGTTTGCTTTCTGTCGGTTTCCCTCCCTGATTACCCAATTGTGTTCACCTGGTACCTATGTGTTTTCTCCTCCCTCCTCACCTGTCTCGTGTTTATGTGATTAGTCCTGGGTGTATTTAAGTTCTGTCTCTCTTTGTCGGGTTGTCTTGTGATTTGGCTTGTCCTCGGTGAGTGTTCGGTCTATATATATATATATATATATATATATATATATATATATATATATATATATATATATATATATATATATATATATATATATATAGCCTTGAAATAAAGGAATTATTTTGACTTTAATCTGCATTTGGGTCCTACCTGCCTCCTTCGCTCTACCGTAACATTTATATATATAGCCTTGAAATAAAGGAATTATTTTGACTTTAATCTGCATTTGTGTCCTACCTGCCTCCTTCGCTCTACCGTAACATTACAACCCGACCAAGAGAGACAGAACACACAGAACTTAAATACACCCAGGACTAATCACATAAACACGAGACAGGTGAGGAGGGAGGAGAAAACACATAGGTACCAGGTGAACACAATTGGGTAATCAGGGAGGGAAACCGACAGAAAGCAAACAGGCAGGAAACGGGGGTGAACACTTTACAAAATAAAATAGGAAACCCAAAGATAGAAAAGGACAAGAAAAATACTAACACAGACAAATCCTAACAGTACTGAGGAATCAAAGTTTGGTGAAATTCTTACCTGCCAGGCTTTTGGATTACCTCACAATTTGTTTTCCCAGTCCTGACAGACCCAGGTCTCCCAACTCCTGTTTTGACACCACACGCATCGGTGTGGTCCGTCTGGCGTCAGCCCCTGCTTCTCACCCAGTGTTTGCTACTGTCCAGGAGCCATTCGCTGGTACTCGTCTGGCCTTTGGAGGTCCACAGAGCCTCCAAACGGCTCCTAAAGGAAGGGGTCGCAAGGCCAGGTTGGCAGCACGAGCCCAAAGAGCCAGGGTTCCAGAACCAGTTCAGCCCCCAGCAGTCATGGTTCCGTGCCCCAGTACCACCCCACATAGCCATGGTACCGTGCTCCAGTACCACCCCACACAGCCATGGATCCGTGTTCCGGCTCCAGTGCCGGTCCCAGCAGCCATGGTCCCTGCTCCGGAACCGGACTTTACTGCCCCAGTTCTGGCCCCAGCAGCCATGGTTCCGGCCCCAGTCCTGGTCCCAGCTGCCATAGTCCCTACTCAATTCCTTTCTCAAGTCCCTCCTCTAGTCACTTCCCTAGTCCCTTCTCCAGTCCCCCCTTTAGTCACCTCTCTAGTCCTCTCTCTAGTCCCTCCTCTGGTCCCTTCCCGAGCCCCTCCTCTAGTCTCTCCTCTAGTCCCTTCCCAAGTCCCTTCCCAAGTCCCTTCTCTAGTCCCATCTCCAGTTCCCTCTCGAGTCCCCTCTCCAGTCCCCTCTCGAGTCACCTCTCAAGTTCCATCTCTAGTCCCGCCTCTAGTCAATTCCCTAGTCCCATCTCTAGTCCCTCCTCTAGTCACTTCTCGAGTCCCCTCTCCAGTCTACTCTCGAGTTCCCTCCTCGAGTCCCTCCTCTAGTCCATCCTTTAGTCCCCTCTCTAGGTCCCCTCTCGAGTCCCCTCTCGAGTCCCCTCTCAAGTTCCCTCCTCTAGTCTCTCCTCTAGTTCCCTCCTCTAGTCCTTCCTCGAGTCCCTCCTCGAGTCCCCTCTCTAGTTCCCCTCTCGAGTCTCCTCTCGAGTTTCGTTCTCTAGTTCCTCCTCTGGTCCCTCATCTAGTCCCCTCTGTAGTCCCTTCCCTAGTCCCTCCTCAGGTCACTTTCCTAGTCCCTTCTCTAGTCCCATCTCAAGTCCCTACTGAAGTGCTGTTGGAGGTCCCGCAGACTACTCTTCTGCCGGGGGTCCTGCCAACCCCAGGTCCTGTGCCGTTGGAGGTCCCGCAGACTACTCTTCTGCCGGGGGTCCTGCCAACCCCATGTCCTGTGCCGTTGGAGGTCCCGCAGACTGCTCTCCTGCCGGGGGTCCTCGCCCTCGGGCCCGGCCCCCTGACTCTTCCTGCCGCTGCCTTCGCCCCTCCATGGTCCCTACCTTGGACTCTGTCTTGCCCCCGGGCCGTCCGCCCGAGACCCCTTCCTGGTCCTCTGCCTTGCCCCTGGGCGGTCAGTTCAGTCCCGTCCTCCTGACCCCCTCCTCCCACCCTGGTGGCTTAGTGATGCGTCCCTCCTCCGGACCCCCTCCACCCACCCTGCTTGAGTTTTTGGATTTTTGTTTTTTGTTTTGGGACGTCTGGGATCCGTCCCTTGAGGGGGGGGGTACTGTTAGGATTTGTCTGTGTTAGTATTTTTCTTGTCCTTTTCTATCTTTGGGTTTCCTATTTTATTTTGTAAAGTGTTCACCCCCGTTTCCTGCCTGTTTGCTTTCTGTCGGTTTCCCTCCCTGATTACCCAATTGTGTTCACCTGGTACCTATGTGTTTTCTCCTCCCTCCTCACCTGTCTCGTGTTTATGTGATTAGTCCTGGGTGTATTTAAGTTCTGTGTTTTCTGTCTCTCTTTGTCGGGTTGTCTTGTGATTTGGCTTGTCCTCGGTGAGTGTTCTGTTCTGCCTGTATATATATAGCCTTGAAATAAAGGAATTATTTTGACTTTAATCTGCATTTGGGTCCTACCTGCCTCCTTCGCTCTTAAGGAGGCTGTGTGTGTGTGTGTGTGTGTGTGTGTGTGTGTGTGTGTGTGTGTGTGTGTGTGTGTGTGTGTGTGTGTGTGTGTGTGTGTGTGTGTGTGTGTGTGTGTGTGTGTGTGTGTGTGTGTGTGTGTGTGTGTGTGTGTGTGTGTGTGTGTGTGTGTGTGTGTGTGTGTGTGTGTGTGTGTGTGTGTGTGTGTGTGTGTGTGTGTGTGTGTGTGTGTGTGTGTGTGTGGTGTGTGTGTGTGTGTGTGTGTGTGTGTGTGTGTGTGTGTGTGTGTGTGTGTGTGTGTGTGTGTGTGTGTGTGTGTGTGTGTGTGTGTGTGTGTGTGTAAAAAAAACAACAGGTGTTGCCTTGCCTTGGGTCCTTCCGACCATTGAGTATGTCTGCACTGACTCTTCCGCATTTGCCAGCGAGAGCCAAGAATCTCAGTCCAAGCAACTCCGGGCCAGAAAGGAGCAATTACTGCAGGAGTGAGCATTAGCTAATTCTCCCCAGTTGGTTTCAGACCCTGTTTGGTTATTTCTCAACACTCTGTTCTTACTATTGCTTTCCCTGTCCGAATCTGAGGTTTGTGTTATTGTCCAGATATGGGAATAATGATAAAGACTGGGGCCAAACATGTGAGAGATGCAGTTAAGATAAAAACACACTCACAAATCCAAGATCCAATGGGCCGTTAGCTTGCCTCTCAACCTCATGAATAGAGTGGTTCTAAAAATACTGTCCGAGCTCAACTACACTCTGACCCGGGCTGCAGCTGAAAAGCATTACAACAATAATATTGTTTTATTTGAAAAGCATCAAGAAGCCTATAACCACTCATTACCACTCTCAAGGAAGCAGCCAGCAAGTGCTTCTTCCGTTCAACTAAAACATAACGCACCACCAAAACACAGGCATCTTCTAGACCTTTTACAAGGACACAAAGAAGAGTCCGTTTCAGCTTAAGTCTGCAACTGGATCCGGGACCATCATCAACAAATGCAGGTTGCAGGGTAAAATTCCACGGAGCGGCGCCAGAGGAGATGTTACCAATAGGACCGTGTCTACTTCCAAAACTGATGAAGGAAAGGATACAATCCATGATGCCTGTACAGCCCAGGAGGTGCAGTATATGCTGTTGCCCCACAACATAGGGCGACAGAGGTATGGCATCTCCAATGTTCCATGCCCTCACTTGTACCTGTTGGTCATCCTATTTCTGTAGTTGGGCACTGTGTCACCTGTGGGTGGGGGTTTGAAATGCTACTTAACCTAAGGACCTGTGAGGGTTCAGACTTGCACCTGGAGTGGACCCAATACCTCACCCTGCAGTAACCCTAACTGGTACAATTTCCTTTCCAGTCTCCAGTTATGAGGTGTTAAGAAGGTCCACCTGTGAGATAGCAGACACCCTAATCCTCAGTATTAGCCAGGGTCAGTAAAGAGCAGATGGGGCAACCAATCCTTAGATTATTGGCTGTAGTACTTCCACCCGTTACAAGACCTTGGTGTCAGTCAACTGTAAGACTGCCAACATACTTGATTTACCACACTGGCTCGTCGCCCCCCACCTCATTGACGAATGTTAGAGGGAAGAGTCCACATTGAGGTCTGGTATGTGGAGACAGTATAAATCCAAATTGTTCGCTCAGCAGCATTGAAATCTGATTCCCAGACATTAGATGTTTTGTCTGGTTCCTTTATTATCCTGAGGAATAATGCAGTAGGAAGTGAGGTAGGTCAGTAAACATAACCCTGTCTCTTGAAGTTTACTGACATCACATGATTCCTGACCACCTGAGCAAGTAAACAATGCTGACTCTAGTGTGTGTGTGTGTGTGTGTGTGTGTGTGTGTGTGTGTGTGTGTGTGTGTGTGTTCATAAAGTAGGAAGAACTTTATTTTACACGGAAACATTAGCGCAAGTTAGTGATTGATAAAAGCATGACATGTCTGGGTACATTTGTCATTGCTCTTTCTTAAAAATATATATTTTTATCCAAATGCAGGTGCTGCATGACATCTTTCATAAGATGAATTGAGACTTGTTTGGTGTTAATGTTTTCCTTCAGTTTAGTGCTATCAGTCTGCATGCAAGCAGGGTTACAAATCGTATCTTATTGCATTGAAAGTGGGTTAGCACAAGGTCAAAGACTTCAAAGACAGACACCAGATGATTAAGATTTCCATCCTGGCCGACAGCGATTGAAAAATGTGTTGGCATTGTTGGAATATATGGGCCAAAGAGGCTTGTGACTGCCCCGAATCCCTGTTGTGAAATCCCAAACTCATTCAATATATAAACTAAGGCTATTCCTGTGTTTGGTAAGTCTGTCGTTTCTCTAAAAGGAAGCTTGTGAACACTGCAACTGTGTCAACGACAGTCTTTGTGTATGAGGGGCCGTGTAGGCCAACATTCAAACTCACCTCGCATACACACTACTGAAAACATCTGGCCTTGCACACACACTATTGAAATCCTCTCACATTCACTACTGAACACCTCACACACACTACTGAAAACATCTGGCCTCACACACACACTACTGAAATACTCTCATATTCACTACTGAACACCTCACGCACACACTACTGAAAATTAACCTCACACACACGCAACTGAAAACATTTTACTGAAAGGTTCTTAGTAGGGAATGTGCATGTGTTTCACCTATGTGTGTGAGAGGGGGATTCTTGCTGTAACGGAAGTCATTGTAATGAAACGGAACTAACAAAGAACAATGCTGCAGTGATAGTAGGTGGCGATAATGCTCGTCTGGTTGCAAGTTAAAGAAGAACGAAACAGAAGGTTAAATTCAGCATGGATTTATAGAGAAACGGCACCGCAGCCGTAGGCTGGACCCCGGGCCGAGCGGTCTACAAACTGAGACGGTCTGGTCTATGGAGTTGTTCTTGTTTACATCACCTGGCGCAGCTCGTGAGGTGGCCTAGCAACCCGCTATCAACATGCACAGCTGCAATAAGCTAACAAGCTAACTAAGCCGAAATTGAGCCAGAACCTTTCCTTTTTTTGTTTACCATTTATTGAAGTGATTGATATTTCAGGCTGAGAGGATAATGGCCTGTTAAATATGGTTGATTAAGCTGTGTACTTCTAGCCGACAGTTATGTTAGCATAAGTTAGTTAACAGTAAGTAAATATAAGACTAACCTATACGTACTCCAGCTAGCCGGCTAACATACATCTGTTGCTCCCGGTCTTTTACATTGCTTAAGGTAAGTGAACATGAAACTTCAGCAAAACTTTCTATAATAATCTAAGGCAGGGATGGGCAACTTTGATGGTGGTGGGGGCCACATCATTGATGTACTGGCCACCAGGGGGCCGCAGATTCACTTGGAACACACACACACACACACACAACATTCCATGTGTTGTATGTAATTATTAACAAATATACTAAGTCTGACATCTTCATTGACATTTTACAATCAAAGGGAACATCCCCAAAAAATGGGAACATCCTCTAATAAGCTCACAGACATTTTATTTCATTTTTACAAGTGGCATGTTTGTATTGAACAGGTTATTAAACAGTGGAATACAACTATTTTAAACTATTGGAAAGCACGGAAAATGTGTGTGTATTGAGATTAACCATTAGATGACATACACATGAAGTCATGAACACTAACCCAGACATTAGTTGTCTAACTTGAACCTAAAACACTTGTAGCCAGTCTCTGCATTCCCCTAATTCCACAATAAGGGGAATGTCAAGACAGACACCTGTCAGCCCGCACTCTGCTGTTCCTCAGCACCACTCCCCCTCCCCCTCGCTGAAATTATATGAAAAGCGTAGTAATCATAGATAACACGGCAGGGTCCGTGACAGTTTGTTTTCATCTGATTTCAAATAAACAAAGTCTTGGTTTTAAGCATATTAAACTTGTTTCGCCAAATTCAGATAAAAACAACTTTTAAGCTTGTAAAGGCATACAAGAGGCAACTTAACGTCACAGCAGGCATAACAACAGCCGGTGTTTCTTTTGAGGGTTTCCCCGGGAAACAAACAAAATACACAAATGCGTCACAGATTATTTCGCGGTATTTGAAATCATCTACGCAGCTCGCGACGTAACTAGGAGTCTAGTGGACGGTATCAGTACTACAAGTAAAAAAAAATATATAAATTAATTTAAGGGCCGCAAAAAGAGGAGGTGGGGGCCGCCATTTGCCCATCCCTGATCTAAGGTATTGAGTTTTGGGATATTACTTACATACAAATCTATAAATGCCTTCAGGTTTCTAAAATATACATGTGGTAAATGCAACAGTGGATTCAGCAAAGATTCACATTTTTGCATGATTTTAGTTATTGATTTGTTGCGGTTACTTAATTATATTTTTAATAAATTCAAGTCAAGCTTAGTTACATATGATGGTAGCTAGTTAGTGCTCTTACCTGTGTGCCTCCTCCAGAACCAGACTGTATTAAAACTCTTAAGCACCAGTTATATCTACTTTAAACAATTACAAAATCAACTACATTTATTGATATACCAATCTTTATTTTTGGGGCCTCTACTTCTTTTAAAATTAAACTTTCAGACGTGAGATATTGAAATACAGTAAGAGTTTTGTCTATTTAAAAAGAATGAGCCACTCAACAGTTAACTTCATATTTCTTATTGTCTAAAGCATTTATTACACACATTTCCCCCTCTCATATTCACAGTGTGGATCAATTGAGACAGCGTGGAGTCCAGAGAGCTGCAGAGACTTTGGGAGAAACCTCAGTGTGACGGACAGTCTGTGTTTGGCTGGAGAGGACTGAGGTGGAGAGGTCTTTCTCTGGGAGGAGGACCAGGCCTGATGGAGGAGGACCAGGCCTGATGAAGAAACCCCCTAACTGCATCTGTGAGCCCATACTGGGCTCAGCTGTCACAAACAAATGGTCCTGTTTGACTTTGTGTTCACAATAAAAGAGTAGTTTCTTAGTGAATGTCCTGTATTGATCTTTAATCTGAAATAAGCTTCTCATTTTCTTCTTGCCCCTCTGAGAAAACGGTGAGGCAGTTGTGTCCTTCAGGTATGTCCTTTCCTAACAGAAATGACAAGAAACATATGACATTATTGCAGAGCAAGTGTGTTATTTATGAAAGAGGTTTGTTTATTTAGCGGCTGTAGAAATAATGTATTTTTATTTTAATGTGTTTTTTAAATTCATCACTTTGTACTACAAAGATAATCAGATTATGAATGAACAGTCTGCAGTTAATCAACATTAAAATATCTTATTATTAAATAATATTCAACTGCTCGGTTGTCTCACTGCAAGAACCACTTTTACAGACAATATGTAGAGACAAATGGTAGTAATTCTCACAATGTAAAATAATAATTGCCTTAAATACATAGAAATGTGAAAGCTGATTATAGTTGTTACTTTATCTATTTAAACCAGAACGTTTCTCGATTCTTTGTACAGTATGAAAGGAGTCTTTGTACCTTTGAGTCCATGCTGAAGTTCACTGATGTTAGGAATAGGTCTGTCTCTCGTGGTCAGCATCCTCTGGTCTGTCTGCATCACCTGGAAACTTTAAACAAACAGATATACATATGTAAAGTAACAATGTGTTGGTCACAGACTTTTTTTTTACATGCAAATGTCATGTGATAATCTTTTTGTTATCCTTAAAAAAAGTGCTGGATATCACAGCCCTTACTGTATCTTATCAGTTGGATTGTGTATTATTGTCTAGTTGGGGTCCTTTTTATTTTACTGTTATTTTGGAATCGTTTTTCATGAGACAGTCAATTTAAATATTTGTCCTATGCCATATTCACATGCATTTGTAACACACACGTAAGGGTAAAAGACAAACATCTTCAACAAATGTAATGCAATGAATAAGCTTAATTGTCACAGAAGCACACCTAACGTCATATCTAATATTTAAACAAATAATGTCCTTGTCCCTAAAGCATTGAGTACGCTATCGTCCTTAAATGCAGGCATTATGTTACATGTTCACGTTCTGCTGCGACAATAAATCGGTTTCTCCAGTGCAATGATAATAAAATGCTTAGTAAGTATTGGTAATAATATTAATAAAAACAACGTTTGGGTTCGTTCGTTTAATATGATTTAATTTCAAACCTTTATTTATACAGATAAATCCCATTGAGATCATTGATCTCTTTGATGACCAGTAAGCTTCAATAATCAACTCCAGCTCAACAAACCATATTGCAATATCTACGTTAACGTTATTTCTGGAAACAACTGGAAATGTGAGATTCATATTTTTAAGATACACAGATCTTATAGTGTGGTTAATCTCATACAGTACTCTGCTCTTCGACACTAATGTGACGCTAGCTGTCTGCATCGTCGAGCATAGCTATTTTAAATTAACAATAACAATGCATACAGTTACCTAACTAGCAAACTAACTAATGTACAAGCATGACCTTATTTTACCAACCTCACGAGAAGCCTTTTGTTCTACAGTATAATCCTTCTTAATGTTTTACACTTCTCTATTATGTTTGAACTTGTATGCTACGGATAGCATCGTTAGCACAGATGTAGCTTCGTCTCGCTCGTTAGCTGAATAAAAAGACAAGTAAGAAATAAAGTGCTTGAATTTCACTTACCGAATAAACTGCATTCATGGAAGGTATGTTTGAACCGCAGAGCCATACGATAAGTGCGATATTGCAATGAAGAATACTCCACCAGGCATCAACACAATAAACACCTCCGAGTAGCAGCCTGGAGCTAATGAAGCTCACGGGGCTAGCAAAGAGACCACTAGCAGAGCAGTTTGGTACTTCTGTTTCATTACAATGACTTCCGTTACAGCAAGAATTCCCTCACACACACACATAGGTGAAACACATGCACATTCCCTACTGAGAACCTTTCAGTAAAATGTTTTCAGGAGTGTGTGTGTGCGTGTGAGGTTTTCAGTAGTGAATGTGAGAGTATTTCAGTAGTATGTGCAATAGAGTCTGTCTGCAGACCGCCGCAAGGAGGCGTTTCCTATAGGGGCGTTTCCTATAGGGGCGTTTCCTATAGGCTGCGGCCCCACGAGGACGAATTCGGTCGTTTGCGTTACTGTTTAGTGTCATATAGACCGTTCGGCCACACGAGGACGACCGAATATGGCACTAAACGACTGAGGAAACGACAACGGGTCCCAAGGTGGATAGAAATGTATACGCCACTCTCTGGGGGGTCAAACAGCTCCGTGTGTCCGCCCTATACGGACATTTTCAGATCACTGATAGTGATTGCGCAATAGCCCCCGCCTCTCCCCACCTCTTCTGCTCACCTCCGCTTACCCCGCGCCAGTGCTGAAGTGTTTCGCCACCAACAACAACAACAATGGCGGATCGCAGAGTTGCTATCGTGCTCCGGACGCTATTGACCATGCTACAGTTGTTTGTGCAACATCTACAGCAATAATGATGAGGCAATAGCCCCGCCTCTCCCCACCTCTGCTGCTCACCCCCACGTCAAAGTAAACTGCATCCTGAATTCAGATTATTTATCTTTCTCTCGCGAGTGAAGTCTAATCTGACAGGACGGAGACACGCAGCTCTGCCCACCTGCAGCTCCTCCCGCTGCAGCAAAACACACACTTCAAGTCAGATCATCACCCTTAGCTATTTTAATTACCTCTCAAACTCCCTAAACTAGTTATAAATATGTTTATTTTTTACTGTCGGCCGGGTCACTCATTACTGGATCAGCTGCTGCATGAGACAGACACTGACGCTGTCCGAAGAGAAGGAGGAAAAAGAGAGGCTCCGTGTATTTTATCATTATATTATATAGAGTCGTTATTCATTTGTTTTAAAGCTCAATAAATAACAAAGAAGACCTTTGACCGGCACTTTTATAATTTTGTCCGGAAGATTTCAACTTTAATACACGCTGACTGGCGAAAAACTCTGCCCGGTTCCCTCGGCCCCCACCGCGGAGAATAAACAGAAGGGCAACCATGACAACCATGCTTCTTCGCTGCTTTTGTGGAGGAAGTTACAGCGCCACGTAGAGGCTCCTGCATATGTACTGCAGCTTCTCCAGCGGTTGGAGCTAAACAGAGCGGTCTCGTGTGGGCAGACACTATCCGGATAATTATTGCATGTGGACGGAAGCCGTTTGCGATTGCGTTTGCGTTAATCCTATGCGTTTAGCCGTTTTCGTCCTCGTGGGGCCGCAGCCATAGTGAACGACGGGAGCCGGCTCTCGCCCGCGAACGAGACGTTTTTTGTTTTGTTTTTGCGGAGGGATCTAGATCGGCATGAAGGCACATTATGCAATGTGCAATGTGGACATTATCCCGCTTATTACACATGGCCACATTCTCAACAAAGTACGACATGACTCCCAATAATAATTGAAATGCTTTTATGGATTTAGAAAAAGATTTTATTGATTTAAAAAATAGTTTTTTGTATTGATTTAAATTGACATGCATCCGCTAAGAAAAGTAGTCCGTTGTTACTGTTTGAACTAACGTAACAACGGCAGGAACTGCTTCTATAGTGTTTTTGAGGAGCTTTTTGATTACAGATTTGAAAACATCGTTGCTTGCTTTAAAAGTAGCACAATTCATTATGTCAAACCTTGAAAGATATCCCTGCCCTAATGCCAAAAGTAACTGGCAACTGAATATATGTCGCCGTAGCTATGTCTATAGAGGCTTCTCAATACTCAAATTTCCCCTCCTCGACTCCCCTCCTCGACTCCCCTCCTCGAGACTTAGACCCGCCCACAGGAGATGCGAGCGGAGGACCGAGGAGTCGAGGAGTCGAGGAGTCGAGGAGGGGAAATTTGAGTATTGAGAAGCCTCTATAGTCTGGACCGCTGCGTAAAAAGGAGGGTTTCTGACCCATTACTTCTCTTCCTACTTTTTGTCCCCCTCTTCTCCCCGCTGCAGCCTAGCAGTTGATCTCATATACTTTATATAGGTTGATACAGTAGCCCCTTTTTTAAAATAGTTGTTATAGGTGTTGCCATCTGTTTTGTGTAGCGTGGTTCTACAAGCAAGTCAATGCATGAATTGGGTGGTATCAGAGAGTTACACGGGTCTGTAAATGCAATGAAAACAATTGGCCACAGCAAATAATTTATATTAAACATGTAATTTTTACTTTTGAATACTTTAGTACAAAGGATGTCTTGAATAATTTAAGTGATATATGTGTACACATATAAATCATTAGTCAAAACAGCGCTACATTTGATTTAATTAAAAGGTATAATATGTGGTAAACTGAAGAGCCCTTTGGGAGCCGAAAGAGCCGGCTCTTCTTGGTGAGCCAAATGATCCGGCTCAGCAAGAAGAGCCGGAATTCCCATCACTAGAACAATGACTTCTTCTGCGAGGATTTATAAAAGCAGCTGGATAAAAAAAGTTAGGAAACGCCCCTATAGGAAACGCCCCTATAGGAAACGCCTCCTTGCTGCGGTCTGCAGACAGACCCATCTCAGTATGTGCGTGAGGTTAATTTATAGTTGCATGTGTGAGGTTTAATTTTCAGTTGTGTATGCGAGGTGTTCACTAGTGAATGTGAGAGTATTTCAATAGTGTGTGTGTGTGTGTGTGTGTGTGTGTGTGTGTGTGTTGTGTGTGTGTGGTGTGTGTGTGTGTGTGTGTGTGTTGTGTGTGTGTGTGTGTGTGTGTGTGTGTGTGTGTGTGTGTGTGTGTGTGTGTTGTGTGTTGTGTGTGTGTGTGTGTGTGTGTGGTTGTGCGGTTAATTTTCATTACAAAAAAAATCAGTTAATTTCCAGGTTGTGTCCCTGCTGAAAAAAACCAGCTTAGACCAACACGGCTGGTCTGGCTCTTAATGAGCAGACAGCAACAGCAACCGTAACACCCCCCCCTTAAGATAAAACCCCACAGCTTTGTGAACCAAACACACTAACAAATCTACCTAATAACACACACTAACATCACTAAACCAACCTGATATCACACCCGAACATCGCATACTAACCTGGACAATACATCAGCCAACGCGTTCTCTGAGCTCTGTTTAAAGACGGATGTCTTGTTTTGTAGTCCCGCATGATCAGAGCCCAGCGGCATGAGACGCTGATCATGCTTGTGTACGCTAACGGCCCCTACACACGGCGGAGTGCGTTGCCGCTTCAACGCTTCTGCCCATTCACTTTGAATGGGGTGACGTCACGATCGCCGAACGGCATTGTGGGAGCAAAGCGTAGCTTCTCTCGAGGTGCTCGCTACAAAAGTAGAGCAATGTTCTACTTTTTGCCGCCTCGACGGAGGCCTCAGCCAATCAAATCCCTCGTATGTAAATCTGACAGTGCAAGAGATAGCCAATCAAACTGCTTGTATGTTGGGTGAGCCAGACCGCAGTAATTTCCCATCTCCAAAAATGGAAGACAAAATTATCGTGGCAGTAGGGAATCACCCGGTACTCTATGACCAGTCCCTCTTTACCTACAGGGATACAAACCGGAGGAGCCAGGCATGGGGGAGGGGGGCAGAGACAGTGGGTGAAAGTGGTAGGTTTTCGCCTGTTTGGGGAGTTTTATATCCAGTGTACTTCGTTTGAATGGACAGCTAGCAAGCATAGACAGTATATTTAGCCAGCAGGATGTAGCATGAATGTTGCATAAAATAGCACCATAGACATTAATGTCTACATGTTCATAATATAAAGTGTGACATGTAAAACCTTTTATGCAATTAACAGTGATAACGGGATTTCGTTTCATTAATGGAGGAACAATTTAGTAAATTCTTCAAGTAATTAACATTATTATTTCATTTCATTAGAGGAAGTATGCAGGACAAAATGGAAGTCACTGAGGGACAGATTCAGGAAGGAGAAAGCCAAGGAGAAAGAGGCAAAGAGAAGCGGGGCAGGGTCGTCCGGGGGATATAAGCCCTGGCGTTTCACGGCAGTGATGGAGTTTTTAACCCCATTTATCATTGACCGTGAGACGTCCAGCAATGTCCCCCGGCAAACCCTGCCTCCATCCAATCTGGTGCCAGAGGCAGAGAGCCAGCTAGAAAGCCAGCTTGAAAGCCTGCCAGAAAGCCTGCCAAGTGTCAGCCAGCCGGCCGACAGTCAACAAGCCGAGGCAAGGGAGACAGGACAGGAGCTCCAGTGCCGTCCCAGCAGCCATGGTCCCTGCTCCGGACCGGACTTTACTGCCCCAGTTCTGGCCCCAGCAGCCATGGTTCCGGCCCCAGTCCTGGTCCCAGCTGCCATAGTCCCTACTCAATTCCTTTCTCAAGTCCCTCCTCTAGTCACTTCCCTAGTCCCTTCTCCAGTCCCCCCTTTAGTCACCTCTCTAGTCCTCTCTCTAGTCCCTCCTCTGGTCCCTTCCCGAGCCCCTCCTCTAGTCTCTCCTCTAGTCCCTTCCCAAGTCCCTTCCCAAGTCCCTTCTCTAGTCCCATCTCCAGTTCCCTCTCGAGTCCCCTCTCCAGTCCCCTCTCGAGTCACCTCTCAAGTTCCATCTCTAGTCCCGCCTCTAGTCAATTCCCTAGTCCCATCTCTAGTCCCTCCTCTAGTCACTTCTCGAGTCCCCTCTCCAGTCTACTCTCGAGTTCCCTCCTCGAGTCCCTCCTCTAGTCCATCCTTTAGTCCCCTCTCTAGGTCCCCTCTCGAGTCCCCTCTCGAGTCCCCTCTCAAGTTCCCTCCTCTAGTCTCTCCTCTAGTTCCCTCCTCTAGTCCTTCCTCGAGTCCCTCCTCGTCCCCTCTCTAGTTCCCCTCTCGAGTCTCCTCTCGAGTTTCGTTCTCTAGTTCCTCCTCTGGTCCCTCATCTAGTCCCCTCTGTAGTCCCTTCCCTAGTCCCTCCTCAGTCACTTTCCTCCTAGTCCCTTCTCTAGTCCCATCTCAAGTCCCTACTGAAGTGCTGTTGGAGGTCCCGCAGACTACTCTTCTGCCGGGGTCCTGCCAACCCAGGTCCTGTGCCGTTGGAGGTCCCGCAGACTACTCTTCTGCCGGGGGTCCTGCCAACCCCATGTCCTGTGCCGTTGGAGGTCCCGCAGACTGCTCTCCTGCCGGGGGTCCTCGCCCTCGGGCCCGGCCCCCTGACTCTTCCTGCCGCTGCCTTCGCCCCTCCATGGTCCCTACCTTGGACTCTGTCTTGCCCCCGGGCCGTCCGCCCGAGACCCCTTCCTGGTCCTCTGCCTTGCCCCTGGGCGGTCAGTTCAGTCCCGTCCTCCTGACCCCCTCCCACCCTGGTGGCTTAGTGATGCGTCCCTCCTCCGGACCCCCTCCACCCACCCTGCTTGAGTTTTTGGATTTTTGTTTTTTGTTTTGGGACGTCTGGGATCCGTCCCTTGAGGGGGGGGTACTGTTAGGATTTGTCTGTGTTAGTATTTTTCTTGTCCTTTTCTATCTTTGGGTTTCCTATTTTATTTTGTAAAGTGTTCACCCCCGTTTCCTGCCTGTTTGCTTTCTGTCGGTTTCCCTCCCTGATTACCCAATTGTGTTCACCTGGTACCTATGTGTTTTCTCCTCCCTCCTCACCTGTCTCGTGTTTATGTGATTAGTCCTGGGTGTATTTAAGTTCTGTGTTTTCTGTCTCTCTTTGTCGGGTTGTCTTGTGATTTGGCTTGTCCTCGGTGAGTGTTCTGTTCTGCCTGTATATATATATATATATAGCCTTGAAATAAAGGAATTATTTTGACTTTAATCTGCATTTGGGTCCTACCTGCCTCCTTCGCTCTTAAGGAGGCTGTGTGTGTGTGTGTGTGTGTGTGTGTGTGTGTGTGTGTGTGTGTGTGTGT